>NC_079193.1:335767535-336075868 GCF_029499605.1 Hyla sarda
AGTTTTGCAACAGCTGGAGGCACCCTGGTAGGGGAAACACTGGTCTACAGCAGCAGTGAAAGATTTAATCCAGGCCCAGGTGTATTGGGAGGGAGGGGGCCCACCTGCTGCAGGGCTTGCTCCAGCTGGGGGGCCAGGTACAGGCTCTCGGCCTCGATCTCTGTGGCCTCCTTGCATTCTTCTGTCAGGTCCAGGTGGTCAGGTCGGACCTTCACGTCGTGCAGCTCCCCCACCTGCAAGACAAAAACAGCAGCACAGAGGCGCTTCAGCACCCGCTCACAGCATATCCCTCCCCCCCCCCCGAGCAGGATGAGGTGTCCGGGGCCCAGGTGGGAGCAGAGACTCCATACTGCTGCTATTACGTGGGGGCCTCCCCTCAGGTGTCCGGGTGGGGGCCCCATAAAGCGACTACTCACCTTCTTGTTGGTCAGGTCCACCACTTTCCACAGGAGCTGAATGACCTCCTTCTCGTCGGAGCCCAGTTTTGCACAGTTTGCACCCGCAGTGCTAGTGAACAGAATCACCAGGTAATCCGGGGAAGCCGCGGTCATGGTGAGCAACAAGTGGCAACAAAAATTATATATACAACAAAACGAAAAAACTAAAAAAATTCATATATATTTATGTATATAAAAAAAAAAATTCCAAAAAATAATAAACTTCCACCTTTTACCCCTCCCCAAAAAAGTGAAAGAGAGAGGAGAAAAAAAAAGCCCCCCCAAAAAATAGCAGCAGCAGCACCCTACACCTTGAATCACCTCCACCTATAGATATGGGAGAGGACACCCTGGGGACCTGCACTCACTCTGCAGGAGGATCCAGGTAGGGGGGAGGGGGAGGGAGAGGCCGGTTTTGCCTCTTTTTTTGTTTTGCACTCCTGTAAGGGAACCAATACAATGCAGGCTGCGCCCCTAGCTGGCGCTTTGCACTGGCTGCTGACTTGTCATTGGGATGGGTCGGACCCGCCCACCTCCTCCCACGTGGTCTCCAGGTAAGAGATACCTGGCCAGGTCGCTTCGGCTCTTTCCGGAGAGTTTCCCGTTCGGCTGTTCTCGGCTGCTGGTTCTCTTGGGCTCCCCCTACAGGTGGTGAGGAGAATGATTTCTGCCGCCAATCTGTATGGAACACGTCAGGGAAAAAGGGAAAAGTTATTCTTTTGTAGGAGCAAGGTCGCAAAACTGTGGCCCTCCAGTGCATGATAGGAGTTGTAGTTTTGCAGCAGCTGGAGGCGCCACAGTGTTGGTAGAACAAGGCTACATTCATGGGTCCTTATTTATACTATGACAGGTCTATGGTGCCACAGGTGCACTAGGCTGGATAAGGATGATGGGAGTTGTAGTTTTGCAACAGCTGGAGGCACCACAGTGTTGGTAGAACAAGGTTACATTCATGAGTCCCTATTGCATGAGTTAAGATACTATGACAGGTCTATGGTGCCACAGGTGCACTAGGCTGTCGTAAGGATGCTGGGAGTTGTAGTTTTGCAACAGCTGGAGGCACCACAGGTTGGTAGAACAAGGCTACATTCATGAGTCCCTATTGCACAAGTGAAGATACTATGACCGGTCTATGGTGCCACAGGTGCACTAGGCTGTCGTAAGGATAATGGGAGTTGTCGTTTTGCAAAGTAGGGACATAGATTGGGCAACACTGTTCTATGTGACCTGTTATCAAACACCAGAACAGTGTTGCCCAACCAGTGTGCCTCCAGCTGTTGCAAAACTACAACTCCCAGCATGCCCAGACAGCCTTCGGCTGTCTGGGCATGCTGGGAGTTGTAGTTTTGCAACAGCTGGAGGCACCACAGGTTGGTAGAACAAGGCTACATTCATGAGTCCCTATTGACCTAGTGAAGATACTATGACAGGTCTATGGTGCCACAGGTGCACTAGGCTGTCGTAAGGATGCTGGGAGTTGTAGTTTTGCAGCAGCTGGAGGCGCCACAGGTTGGTAGAACAAGGCTACATTCATGAGTCCCTATTGCACAAGTTAAGATACTATGACCGGTCTATGGTGCCACAGGTGCACTAGGCTGTCATAAGGATGATGGGAGTTGTCGTTTTGCAGAGCAGTGTTCCCCAACCTTTGGCAGTCAGTGTTCCCCAACCTTTGGCTAGCCCAGCTGTTGCAAAACTACAACTCTCATCATGCCCTGACAGCCAAAGGATGTTGCACTCATGGCATGTACAGATAGCAGGATCATAGTATCTTCACATGTCATATATGTAGCATAGTGTTCTCCCAACCATGATGGGAGTTGTAGTTCTGCAACAGCCCTATTGCACGGGTGAAGATACTATGACAGGTCTATCCTGCCATCTGCATATGCCATAAGGGCATCATCCTTTGACTGTCAAAGCATGATGGGAGTTGTTGTTTTGCAAAAGCTGCAGGGCCATTGGTTGGGCAACACTACTCTATGTGACCTCGGAAACATACACCAGAACAGTATTTCCCAACCAATGTGACTCCAGCTGTTGCAAAATTACAACTCCCAGCATATCTATTTGTGGCTATCCCAGCTCTTGCAAAACTACAACTCTCATCATGCAAAGGATGGTCTACCCATGGCATATGCAGTGTTCCCCAACCCATGGCTAACCGTAGCAGATAGCAGAATAGACCTCTCATAGTATCTTCACACGTGCAACCAGGGCTGGTGCAAGGATTTTCGCCACCCTAGGCGAACGCTAATTTTGCCGCCCATTGGCTCCGCTATAGACGGCTGCCTATAGGCAGAACCGTCCCTGTGTGCAATAAGGCGTCATATATGTAGCATAGTGTGGTGGCCCAGTACAGGAGTTGTCACCCTGTACCCTTGCTGCCCTCTCAGGCAGCCTCCCTGCAGTGTCCCCTGGGCCCTCGACACCTGTCCCCTTATGTATATATATATTTTCTGCCATGTGTTATACTGTAAAATGTATATAAGAGTGTTATTGCTTTAAGAAATGTTAAAGGGGTACTACCGTGCTGACAACTTATCCCCTATTTAACCCCTTAAGGACCAAGGACGTACCGGTACGTCCTTGATCCTGCTCTTCTGATATAACGCGGGGTTACACAGTAACCCCGCGTCATCTCACGGCGGGCCCGGCGTCATAGTGAAGCTGGGACCCGCCTCTAATAGGGCGCAGCGCCGATCGCGGCGCCGCGCGCTATTAACCCTTTAGCTGCGCGCTCAGAGCTGAGCCGCGCGGCTAAAAGTGAAAGTGAAAGTTCCCGGCTAGCTCAGTCGGGCTGTTCGGGATAGCCGCGGCTAATCGCCTCCTCGCTGTCCGATCGCCGAATGACTGCTCAGTGCCTGAGATCCAGGCATGAGCAGTCATGCGGCAGAATCATCGATCACTGGTTTCTTATGAGAAACCAGTGATCAGCATAGAAGATCAGTGTGTGCAGTGTTATAGGTCCCTATGGGATAACAATGATCAGTGTGTGCAGTGTTATAGGTCCCTATGGGATAACAATGATCAGTGTGTGCAGTGTTATAGGTCCCTATGGGACCTATAACACTGCAAAAAAAAAGTGGAAAAAAAAAGTAAATAAAGATCATTTAACTCCTCCCCTATTAAAAGTTTGAATCACCCCCCTTTTCCAATAATAAAAAAAACACAGTGTAAATAAAAATAAAAATAAACATATATGGTATCACCACGTGCGGAAATGTCCGAATTATAAAAATATATCATTAATTAAACCGCTCGGTCAATGGCGTGCGCGCAAAAAAATTCCAAAGTCCAAAATAGTGCATTTTTGGTCACTTTTTATATCATTTAAAAATGAATAAAAAGTGATCAATAAGTCATATCAATGCAAAAATGATACCGTTAAAAACTTCAGATCACGGCGCAAAAAATGAGTCCTCATACCGCCCCATACACGGAAAAATAAAAAAGTTATAGGGGTCAGAAGATGACAATTTTAAACGTATTAATTTTCCTGCATGTAGTTATGATTTTTTCCAGAAGTCCGACAAAATCAAACCTATATAAGTAGGGTATCATTTTAATCGTATGGACCTACAGAATAAATATCAGGTGTTATTTTTACCGAAAAATGTACTACGTAGAAACGGAAGCCCCCAAAATTTACAAAACAGCGTTTTTTTTTTCAATTTTGTCGCACAATGATTTTTTTCCCGCTTCACCGTAGATTTTTGGGCAAAATGACTGATGTCATTACAAAGTAGAATTGGTGGCGCAAAAAATAAGCCATCATATGGATTTTTAGGTGCAAAGTTGAAAGAGTTATGATTTTTTAAAGGCAAGGAGCAAAAAACGAAAATGCAAAAACGGAAAAACTCCCGGTCCTTAAGGGGTTAAAAAATAGGGGATAAGTTGCCTGATTGCGCGGGGTCCCGCTGCTGGGGACCCCCGAGATCTCGCACGCAGCACCCCGCTCTCATCAGGCCCCGGAGCGAACATCACTCCGGGTCTGATGACTGCCGATCACGGTGCCGGAGTATCGTGACGTCACGGCTCCGCCCCATGTGACGTCACGCTCCGCCGCCTCAATGTAAGTCTATGGCAGGGGGCGAGACAGCTGTAGATAGGGGATAAGTTGTCAGCACGGTAGTACCCCTTTAACATGTGATCACCAGTTGTCGTGTGAGTTGTCATGTGAGTGTAACCCCGTGAGGTATCAGTGACCATGTGACCTAAGGGTGACCTATGGGACCCCTCCTAGTCTCCCCCATATAAGCCCTGGGTGGAGCTAGCTCTCTCTCTTATGCTCTTGATTTCCAGCTGCTGAGATCCAGTGCAGTCAAGTCCTAGAATGTGTCTGGAGTCCATAGGAGGCCTTAAGTCCGTCCAGCAGCCACAATTCTACAATTAAGCTACAACCACAGTATTGTCAACAACAAGTCAAGTCAGTCACTGTCATCTATTGTCAAGTCAGAGTGGCCTGCACTAAAATTGTCCAAATCTACTGCAAGTCCCAGCAAGCCCTTAAGGTCTCTGAAGTCACTGGTCACCTCTGTGGGCCCTGGCTGAACTGTATAGACTGTACCATCTGTCACTCAGTAAAGCTGCCGTTGTCCGTAACTTGTCGGAGTCATTATTACCCCCGTGTCTAGCCCAGGATCCAGTGGTATACCTTCTGGTGGTATTGAGGATAAACCATGCCCTGGCGTCACGAATACAAGAGGTTAATGCCATCTGCCCCTAGGGCCATTCCTTCTTCCCTCATCACACCCTCTACCACAACCATGATGGGAGTTGTAGTTCTGCAACAGCCCTATTGCACGTGTGAAGATACTATGACAGGTCTATCCTGCCATCTGCATATGCCATACAAGTGGACATCCTTTGGCTGTCAGGACATGATGGGAGTTGTAATTTTTCTATAGCTGGAGAGGTTAGGTATCTCCGGACACAGAGCAATGATCTGATGTATGGTGATGACTATACCCTGTACTGTGCAGGTTATGATAACCAAACTAAAGTCATCGATAAGTATAACACTTTGTAATGTAAAGCTGTCCACAGACATAATGCATATCATTCATCCTCTATTTATCATTAACTGTATTAGGGGTTTTTGCACAGATGACTTCAGTATTGAAAAACCTAAAAAAAAAAAAAGGGCAAATAAATTGTGAATCACTGTGTCGTAACTAAGGGGGAGCGGGTTGGGGGGTTCGGGGTAGCGGGATGCGCGGCGGCCGCAGCCATGGCCGTAACAAAGATATTGTTTTCAACACAGGGTGCCTCCAGTTGTTTCACCGCTACAACTCCCAGCATGCCCTGACAGCCAATAGATATGAGGGCAAGCTGGGAGTTGTAGTGGTGAAACAGCTGGAGGTACACTGTATAGATGAGCTAAGGGCAGAAGTCGGCCCCCCCAGCAGGCATCAGTGATGCTGCACCTGCTGGGGAAGTCTGCCTGGTAAGTGAGCACACTACCAGTTAGACAAAAAGGCCTTTCTAAGATAGTAAAAACTAATTTAAAGGCAGGGAGGGGGTTAGGGATAGATGGGCAATAGGCAGGGGCAGAAAAAAAAGGATGGTGGGAGCTACTCTTTAATGGTTGACGTTATCACCACAGAAACGACATGTCTGCTGTTATTTCATATGTATGGTCAGCTTTTCCTCCAGGGGCATGACTAGAATTCATAGGGCCTTATTCCAAAATGAAATGGGGCCCCTCTACCTAAGAATAGTAAATTCAAGTAACAGCCATACACCCAAGATAGTTGTAAGTTCGGCTGACAACTATCTCTTCTGATCTTCCTATACCAGTGTTTTCCAAACAACGTGCCTCCAGCTGTTCCAAAACTACAACTCCCAGCATGCCCGGACAGCCCTTGGCTGTTCGGGCATGCTAGGAGTTGTAGTTTTGGAACAGCTGGAGGCACGCTGTTTGGAAAATACTGCCCTATACACGTGCACTCTCTCCTTAGATGAGTATGCATGTGTTTTTAATGGGGAGAAAGCTCATGGTAGCTGCTTATCTCCCCCAAGAACAAAAGGATCAGACAGTTGAAATCCTTCATGTCTGATCTTTTTCTCTTACCTGTGGTCTGCAATACGGGGAGTTGGGAGGCCACTATATATATATTATATGTTTGTCGAAATCAGCCAAAATAAATAGGTTTGGCTGAAACTTATCTAATGTGTATGGTCAGCTTTTTAGCGGGCAAATGAATGTTCTAATAATCGGCCCATGTTAAAGGGACTTTGATCAGCCGACGAATGCATGTTTGCTGGCCAATTAAATCTTTTTATGCATCCATTTCATTTATCACTATCGGCCGCATGTCGTCCTATGTAAACCAGATCTGGCAATCTTGTGCAGTCAAGATTACCGAGAATGGCGCTCTTAAGATTGATACTTAAAGGGGTACTACACTGGAAAACATTTTTATTTTATTTTTTTTAATCAACTGGTGCCAGAAAGTTAAACAGATTTGTAAATTAGTTCTATTTAAAAATCTTAAAGGGGTATTCCAGGCCAAAACTTTTTTTTATATATCAACTGGCTCTGGAAAGTTAAACAGATTTGTAAATTACTTTGATTAAAAAATCTTAATCTTTCCAATAGTTATTAGCTTCTGAAGTTGAGTTGTTTTTTTCTGTCTAACTGCTCTCTGATGACTCACGTCCCGGGAGCTGTGCAGTTCCTATGGGGATATTCTCCCATCATGCACAGCTTCCGGGACATGACATCATCATTGAGCAGTTAGACAGAAAACTTCAGAAGCTAATAACTATTGAAAGGATTAAGATTTTTTAATAGAAGTAATTTACAAATCTGTTTAACTTTCCGGAGCCAGTTGATATATAAAAAAAAAGTTTTTGCCTGGAATAACCCTTTAACCCTTTCAAATCAGCTGTATGCTCCACAGGAATTTTTATTTTATTTTATTTTTTTTTATTTTCTATTTGACCACAGTGCTCTCTGCTGACACCTCTGTTCATGTCAGGAACTGTCCAGAGCAGGAGCAAATCCCTATAGCAAACCTGTCCTGCTCTGGACAGTTCTTGACATGGACACAGGTGTCAGCAGAGAGCACTGTGGTCAGGCAGAAAGGAAATTCAAAAAGAAAATCACTTTCTGTGGAGCATACAGCAGCTGATAAGTACTGTAAGGATTAAGATTTTTAAATAGAAGTAATTTACAAATCTGTTTAACTTTCCGGCACCAGTTGATATAAAAAGATGTTTTCCAGCAGAGTACCCCTTTAAAGGAAGGAATAAAAACACCATGAGAAGCAGCATAGTAGTGCTAGATAGCAGAAATCTACCCACTTGTGATTCCCTACAAAAAGGTATCATGTTCTTGCACCTGAATGGACCTTGTTAAAACTCTAGACCCCATAGCAGGTGCCATGTCTGCCTTCTGATATGACATTGGCATGGAGAAGCAAAAAAAGAGTATAGATTGAGGAAGCATAACAACCTAGATCTTCAAACAGAGGACCTCCAGCTGTTGCAAAACTACAACTCCCAGCATGCCCGGACAGCCAGAGGCTGTCCGGGCATGCTGGGAGTTGTAGTTTTGCACCAACTGGAGGCACCCTGTTTGGAGACCACTGTCCTAGACCATATGTGTGGACAAAATATGAAGTGACGACTATAGCCTCCGCTTTAGTAGAGAAGCATCTCGGGAATAGGAGCACTGTGAGGAGGTAGGTGAGACTGACCCATCACTCCTCTGGAGCTGGGTGTGGGCACTTTTCCATGCCATGGCAGTCAGGGATGTCTGACACTGTTGTGGTTCCTGCTTTCACTAGACTCATTAAGTTCTTAATCAGATGAGCGCTGCAGCTGCCTGAGAAGGCGTCGTGCTGTCACAGCGTCCCTGATAGAAGATAATGCTAATCGTAGGGCTGGGCCCCATTACGTTATTACTCTTTTAAATCCAGCATTGTAGTGTAAGGCCACTTTCACATGGCAGTATTATGGTACATGCTTTCTTTCAGTATTTGGTGGTATTTGGGCAACTGCTGCCTGATGCAAGCGCTGATCAAGTAAATCAGTGCTTATTTAAAGAAGAAGAATCATGTAAAAAAAAAAAAAAAAAACTTTTCCCCTATCCAAAGGATAGAGCGTAAGATTTATATTGCGGGAGGTCCGAGCGCTGGGGCCCCCCGCGATCTCCTGTTTGGAGGCCCGGCTCTCCTTCACAGTGCGTCACGACCTCCGCCCGAAGCGGGGAGTGCCACGCCCCCTCTATATAGCCCTATGGGAGAGACAAAGATTGCAGAATGGCTCTCCCATAGAGCTATATTGAGGGGTGTGGCGGCCTCGCGCCTTTTGATAGGGGATACGTTTTTTTACATGATATTTTTCCTTTAAAGGGGTCAATTACATGGCTTGACTATCGCGCAGGCAGGGCCGATCGTTGGATTGATCACGCAGCACTTCTTCTATTGTTATTGTTGTTTATATCCTCTAGGATGTCGATAACATTTTTTTTAACCTGCTTAAAATATGCGATTATCGACTCTTGTGAAAACCATAACAGTGGCCATATTGATTAAGACTCTTTAAAGGGGTACTCAGGAGGGAAAACATTTTTTCTAATCAATTGGCGCCAGAAATTATACAGATTACATTACTTCTATTTATAAATCTTAATCTTTCCAGTACTTATCAGCTCCTGTATGCTCCAGAGGAAGTTGTGTAGCTCTTTACAGTCTGACCACAGTGCTCTCTGCTGCCACCTCTGTTCTTGTCAGGAACTGTTCAGAGCAGAAGAAAATCCCCATAGCGAACCTCTACTGCTCTACTTCTTTGTGCACTTGGAGTGTTCCCTACACCCTTTATAAATATTTATTCCTCATTCTACAAGCACATAGCCGATGCATGCTGTGACATCACCACCACAGACGGGACAGGCGCTTGTAGGACAAGGGTGCAGGCTGGAATAACAGTCCCCCAAGGGGCTCGAGAACGTCCTAAGTGCACTAAGAAGTTCATTTTTTTAAAAATTGAAAATACCTTTATTAGCAATCATCCTCATCATACATACAATTTACTCTGATGCAGCACAGACTAGGAAGTGGCATACAATAAATAATACAATCACTATACATCATACCACATGCTATACTAACATTCCTGCGCACATTATGAAGCAAAGTCAACCAAGACAGTGAGAAGAGATGGGGTTATTCAGATTTTTGTTCATAATACGAGAACAAATCACCATCCCAAAAAATGTCAGTGTTGGAATCAGCGTCACCCTCACTATTACCCTGTACAAGCAGGTAAGTGCGGGTGACCCTGCTGACAGATTCCCTCAGCAGTCTTTGACAGAAAATGCTTTTTTTAGTTGGGGATGGCTCTGCAGAAAATGTGTGACAACAAAGTTGCTAGGTAAGCTGTTAACATATAAATGCAAAGTTTTTAGAGCAACAAATGACTTCGCTGTCAGACGGGTCTATCGGAGGTGAACAAAGATTTTTCCCTTCAAAGTGAGACTCCATTGTGTTGACCGCCATGACCTGTGAATGGCTCACTGCTGCTTGTTTACCTGCTGTATTCACACTGTGAGTGTTGTTGTGTGTACTGTTTGGTCTTCCATTGAAATGCTATTTGGCATCAATTATGTTGTTTTTCAAGCGGCCATTGTAATGCAGTACTAATCACTGATAGAGCCAACATTGTCCAAACCCGTGCTCGTAATACAGTTATTGGCTGTCTGGGCATGCTGGTAGTTGTAGTTCTGCAGCAGATGGAGAGCCGCAGGTTGAAGACCACATCCCTCGGGGGGTCACTCTTTTTATTGTCAAGTGCTGAAAACTTTGAGTATAGATAACACTGATCCAATGTATCTGTTATATAGATGAACAGGGGTGCAGCTATTAAAGGGGTTATCCAGGAAAAACTTTTTTTTTATATATATATATATATATATATATATCAACTGGTTCCAGAAAGTTAAACAGATTTGTAAATTACTTCTATTAAAAAATCTTAATCCTTTCAGTACTTATGAGCTTCTTAAGTTTAGGTTGTTCTTTTCTGTCTAAGTAATCTCTGATGACACGTGTCTCGGGAACCGCCCAGTTTAGAAGAGGTTTGCTATGGGAATTTGCTTCTACACTGGGCGGTTCCCGAGACAGGTGTCATTAGAGAGCACTAAGCAGAAAAGAACAACTCAACTCCAACAGCTCATAAGTACTGAAAGGATTAAGATTTTTTAATAGAAGTAATTTACAAATCTGTTTTAACTTTCTGGAGCCAGTTGATATATAAAGAACATTTTTGTCCTGGATAACCCCTTTAAAGAAGTCAATTTGTGGATTTATGTACTCTTGATTCCAGTATCCTATCTTTCTTCTTTTCAGAGGGGTAGCTCCTAGGCCCCAGTGCACTCTCTGTGCCAGGGCCCCCACCTGCTATGAGTCCTTTTATAATGGAGTCTTATGTGAGTTGTTCTTTTCTGTCTGACAACAGTGCTTTCTGCTGACATCTCTGTCTGTCGCGGGAACTGCACAGAGTAGAAGAGGTTTGCTATGGGGATTTGCTTCTACTCTGGACAGTTCCCAAGACAGGTGTCATCAGAGAGGACTTAGACAGAAAAGAACAACCTTAACTTCAGAAGCTCATAAGTACTGAAAGGATTAAGATTTTTTAATAGAAGTAATTTACAAATCTGTTTAACTTTCTGGAACCAGTTGATATATATATAAAAAAGTTTTTTTCCTGGAATACCCCTTTAAGTATACTCCAGTATATGGCCCCATTCAGACTACAGAAAATCGACAAGGACATTCTACACAGATTTCGCCCCCTGCAGCAGCCTCCCATTGATTTTAAAGGGGTATTCCGGCCTTCACGCCCCCTCCCATAGACATGATTCAAGGGGGCGTGGCAGCAGTACCCATACAATCATACATCTTATTCCCTATCCTTTGGATAGGGGATAGGATGTATGAGGCCGCAATACCCCTTTAATGGCAATTCTGATGCTCAGTTCACACATCGGATGTTCCATAGCAAAACTCCAATGAGGAATTGGATTCTGGTGGAAGTTTGAAAGTATTTAATCTTTGGGCTGAATCTGCCAAAGAAATCGCAGGTCAATGGGAAGGCACATTTGTCCACAGCAGATTGGCACAGACATAAGCGCCAATTCCAGATTTACCATGGAGCAGGAAAATCGTGGATCCACAGAGGGATTCAGCAAGGAAATTTTCCTTGCTGAATTTCCTCAGTGTGAACAAGCCCTAAGGATAGCAAATATGTTTTATAAAATGGACCAGTTCGGGGTCTACTCCTCTCTTGAGATGAATTGAATGCTGGAGCAACCCCAGCTGTAGAACCAAAGGGATAAGGCTTTATAGTGATGTGCAAAGGGTGTGGCTTAAAATTTGCCAGATTTAACATACAACTTGAAACACTGTCATAAATTAGGCACCTCTAGTCTAGTTGTAAGCTGTTTAATTGGTTTAATAAAATACTGCCCCAGTGTTCTCAACTGTCTTTTTTTGCCCATAGCAACCAATCACAGCTCAGAGCCCTGCTTGTCCTCAGTGTACAGAGCCCTGATTGTCCTCAGTGTACAGAGCCCTGCTTGTCCTCAGTGTACAGAGCCCTGCTTGTCCTCAGTGTACAGAGCCCTGCTTGTCCTCAGTGTACAGAGCCCTGCTTGTCCTTAGTGTACAGAGCCCTGCTTGTCCTCAGTGCACAGAGCCCTGCTTGTCCTTAGTGTACAGAGCCCTGCTTGTCCTTAGTGCTCAGAGCCCTGCTTGTCCTTAGTGCTCAGAGCCCTGCTTGTCCTCAGTGTACAGAGCCCTGCTTGTCCTCAGTGTACAGAGCCCTGCTTGTCCTCAGTGTACAGAGCCCTGCTTGTCCTCAGTGTACAGAGCCCTGCTTGTCCTCAGTGTACAGAGCCCTGCTTGTCCTCGGTGTGCAGAGCCCTGCTTGTCCTCAGTGTACAGAGCCCTGCTTGTCCTCAGTGCACAGAGCCCTGCTTGTCCTCAGTGTACAGAGCCCCGCTTGTCCTCAGTGTACAGAGCCCTGCTTGTCCTCAGTGTACAGAGCCCTGCTTGTCCTCAGTGTACAGAGCCCTGCTTGTCCTCGGTGCACAGAGCCCTGCTTTTCCTCGGTGTACAGAGCCCCGCTTATCCTCGGTGTACAGAGCCCTGCTAGTTCTAGGTGTACAGAGCCCTGCTTGTCCTCATGCACACTTTGTCTCTGTACAGAGATACACAGGCAATAGCTGCAGGGACAAGACAGTATTTTTTTCACCCAAAAATATACAGATTTTATAACCAATGTATATTACAAACATACATATAATGTTATTATCCACCTTATATAAAAAGTTTTTGCAAATGACAGGTGCACTTTAAGATATGAAAGCTGCACTGTGATTGGTTGCTATGGGCAACAAAAATTTTTTTTACAATTAGGCAGTTTTTGAGTATCTCCTACATATTCTGAACAACTTTTCTTTTATAAAGTGAGAAACCGTAATTAACCTAAAACCCCCAAAACACAGAGTTTTCTTAATCTCTGGACATACTGTATAGGCAAAATACATATTTTAAATCAATTTTCAACAACATTTTATTTTATTTATTTCACAACACCTTCAATGTGATTTTCACAGTTTGTGATGCAATGTTCCATTCGCTTTGCAAGATTGACATGATCCCAATGCAGAAACTCCACATTTCGGTCAATTTGAGCTCATTTCTTCATGATGTGTTCCTTCAGGTGATTCTTTAGTTTTTATTGCGTACACCATCAACACACCCCAGAAAAAAATCAAGGGAACTAAGGTCTGGGGAGCAAGGAGACCATTCCACATGACCATGTCTTCCAATCCAGTTAGAGAAATTGTCATTCAGCCAATCTCTTCTCACCATGGCGTTATGGGCAGGGGCTCCATCCTGTTGGAACCACTCAGGGGGTCCTTTACCTAGCCTTTCAATTTGGGCTATTAACTGGTCTCTCCACACGGTGAAGTATGTCAAAGCAATTACATGATTATCAAAAAAAGATAATTGCACATAATCTTTCCAGTTATAGTCAGTGAAATGGTGTCTACACTTTAGGGACACCCTGTAATGTAAAAAAGAAGAGTAGTAATCCCAGTCTTGCATCAACTAACATTTTCCTTACTCAAATTTGACATCTATTCTTATATGTATCAAATATGGCCATGTAATTTAGTCTCCCTTCTCAATGGCAGAGGTTGCAGGGTGACTATACTCCTGAGATTTTCATTTCTCTGGTTATGTTTTGCCCAATACAAAGATGAACATTGATTCAGATACTGTATTTTCTTGTTATTAGGACTTAAAGGGGTACTCCCGTGGAAAACTTTTTTTTAAATCAACTGGTGCCAGAAAGTTAAACAGATTTGTAAATCACTTCTATTAAAAAATCTTAATCCTTCCAGTACTTTTTAGGGGCTGTATACTAAAGAGAGATCCAAAAAAGAAATGCATTTCCTGTGATGTCCTGACCACAGTGCTCTCTGCTGACCTCTGCTGTCCAGATCTTAAAATGGACAGCAGAGGTCAGCAGAGAGCACTGTGGTCAGGACATCACAGGAAATGCATTTCTTTTTTGGATTTCTTTTTAGTATACAGCCCCTAAAAAGTACTGGAAGGATTAAGATTTTTTTGATAGAAGTGATTTAAAAATCAGTTTAACTTCCTGGCACCAGTTGATTTAAAAAAAAAAAAAAGTTTTCCACAGGGGTACCCCTTTAAGCTGCCCATCTACCTTAGACCGAAGTTGTAAAGTTGACCAAATCTGCTTACCATCTGTCTAAAGTGCATGGTGGCCTCCAACTATCTGGGTTGTTTTTTGCCTAACCCTATTGTTTTGGGAGAGACAAGTTAGTACCAGAGCTGTCTGGTTGAGGCTTACCACTCCCCATAGAGAAAACATGAACATTTGGCACTGCCGAACATTCATAGCTGAGGCTTACCCCTTCCCATAGAAAAAACGTAAACGTTTGGGGTTGGCCAACTTTTATTGTAAGTGTATGGTTACCTTTAAGGTGGTCGTACACATTAGGTATGGCTGAATGAACAATTGTCTGATGAAATTTTTTTTTGCAGACACAGTTATGCACATTTTTGTCCATATTGGCCATAACAATTGTTGGCCATACATGATCGCTGACACCAGTTTAAGGATGAACGGTCTTCAGCGTTTTGGCAGCCAGGGGGTGATGGAGGGGTTAGTTGTGCTTAGAGTCATCCCACCTGCCTCCCGTACTGTGCGGCCGGTGTCTGGGAGGGCAAGGTTTTATGCAGGGAGGGGGACGGTCTAATGCAGCTTTTTCAATGAGGCATCTCTTGGGCAAATGCTGCTGGGGGACTCAGTGTCCCAGTAGGTATAGGAACCCCTAGTGGAACCCCTAGTAGTGGTGGTTTTAATCAATCTCCCCATTGTTTTAAAAAACAGCAGTAATTTCAACATACTGCCATTCTTTTAAAACAATGGGTGCGATTTATTAAAACCTGTCTAGAGGAAAAGTTGCTGAGTTGCCCATAGCAACCAATCAGATCGCTTCTTTCATTTCCGAAAAGGGCTCTGAAAAATGAAAGAAGCGATCTGATTGGTTGCTATTGGCAACTCAGCAACTTTTCCTCTGGACAGGTTTTGATAAATCTCCCCCAATGTGTACACTGAATTATCTGAATTATCAGCCACAGTGCACTTGGGAACTAATCATATATGACCCGCAGGTGCTGTCCTGCTTTTCCTCTCCCCCACCGAATGAATGAACAGCCGCAGCGCTGTCCCCACATTGGGGGACTAATCATGTTACCCGCAGGCGCTGATCTCCTTTTCCTCCTGTGAGCCACGGCGCAGGCAAGCGCTTAAAGCCAGTGGGCCGCGGGCGCTGCAGAACTGATCAGAAGTTCTGTAGCGCCCGTGGCCCACTGGCTTTCAGAGTGATGTTCTATTCATATCACTGGCCGGCCGGAGTATAGTGCAGAGATGCGAGCGCTGTACAGAGCCACTCCTCATCTCTGCAATAGATAGGACGATCGCAACGGGTGTCAGGATTGACACCCGCTGTGATCTGTTCTTAACTACAGGTACTACTACTCCCAACATGGACCACACTCTGCTCCATGCTGGGAGCTGTAGTACCTACATTAACAGACAGATCACAGTGAGTGTTACTTCTGACACCTGTTGCGATCTGTCTATTAATGCAGGTCCTACAGCTCCCAGCATTGAGCAGAGTGTGCTCCATGTTGGGAGCAGTAGTACCTGCAGTTAAGGAAAGATCACAGAGGATGTCACTCCTGACACCCGCTGTGATCCTCCTGTATAATGTATAGATGCTGCCGGCCGCTCTTCTTTGGTCCCCTGCACTGACGTATCTATATACTTATTCATATGTCCCACAGAGAGCTGTGATTGGCTGGAACCATCTGGCCAATCACAGCTATCTGTGGTAAATATGAATAGGTATATATATACGGCAGTGCAGGGGACCATAGAAGAGCGTCCGGCTGCCCGCATCTATAAATTATACAGAAGGATCGCAACAGACCCAGGGCGATCTGTCAATTAGTACAGGTACTACTACTCCCATCTTGGAACAGTGTGTTCCATGCTGGGAGTAGTAGTATTACCTAAAAAAAAATTAAAACAAAGAAAAAAAAGTGAAAAACACACACAAACTACATTTTTATTATTGTCGGCTACATTTTTAGTGCCCTGTCCGCACACATAAATTAATCCCTGTTTAAAAATTATAACAAATTTTGTTATAAAAAAGAGGAGTGGAGAAGAAAGAGGGGACATTTTAATTATAATTTTTTTTTTTGGAGGGTATTGGGGGGGGGGGAATAAAAAGGGGAATAAAATTGTGCATTATGGTGTATTGAATATATTTATTGTGTTTTATAAAATGTTAATGTATGAATAAAAAACATTGAAAACAAACAAAAAGAAAGATACATTTCGTTAAATACAATTTTTTCCATCACTTACTCCATCACTATCTTTGTTTAACCCCTTAAGGACCCATGACGTATGCGTACATCTCCCCAACCTGGGCTTTAAGGACCCATGACGTATGAGTACGTCATGACGTTTTCCGGTCTCTGCCGCTCACCGAGGCGGAGATCGGAACGGCCTGCCTGCTGAAATCCTTCAGCAGGCATGCCGTGCAAATGCCGAGGGGGGTCCCGGGACCCCCCCATGTAGGCGATCACAAAAAATCGCATGTCAATTCAGACATGCGATTTTCTCATATTCTGGGCTGATCGGGTCTCTAGTGACCCGATCACCCGGAAAATTGTGATGATTCGGAGCTGTCAGTGACAGCCCTGATCATCTTGCAGGGTAGGAGTGAAGTCGCAATGCTGCGATCTCCTCCTATCACCTGCCATTAGTCAGAATTGATTCTGACCAATGGCAGAGCAGGACAGTGGGTTGCCATGGCAGCCCCCCTGTTCTGGCCACCCCTGGATGTCGAGGGGATCGTGGGAAGAAGATTGAAGCCGGGTACCTTACCTGAAGATGCCTGGGAACAGCTGATCGTCGCTGGAGACTGCTGGATCCTTGCTCAGGTAGGGAAGCGACAGTGGCGGGGGGGGGGGGGAATTGAAAGTGAAAGTAAAGTGATCTTTACTGTGGCAACCACTAGGAAGGCCTAACTGCAACTCCCAGCATGCCCAGACAGCCAAAGGCTGTCTGGGCATGCTGGGAGTTGTAGTTTTGCAACATCTGGAGGGTCAGAGTTTGGAGACCACTATTACAGTGGTGCCCAAACGGTAGCCCTCCAGATGTTGCCAAAGTACAACTCTCAGCATGCCCTGACTGCCCAGGCATGCCAGGAGTTGTAGTTCTGTAACATCTGTCCCTTCAGATTTAGCAATTTTCATGACATTTTTGAAAATTGCTGCTCTACTTTGAAGCCCTCTAATTTTTTCAAAAAGCAAAAATATGTCCATTTTATGATGCCAACATAAAGTGGACATATTGTATTTGCGAATAAAAATAAAATTTATTGGGAATATCCGTTTTCCTTACAAGTAGAGAGCTTCAAAGTTAGAAAAACGCTAAATTTTCAAAATTTTCATGAAATTTTGGTATTTTTTACCAAAAAAGGATGCAAGTAACGCCGAAAATTTACCACCAAAATAAAGTACAATATGTCATGAAAAAACAATCTCAGAATCAGAATGATAACTAAAAGCATCCCAGAGTTATTAATGTTTAAAGTGACAGTGGTCAGATATTCAAAAAAATGGCCGGGTCCTAAGGTGTAAAAAGGCTGGGTCCTTAAGGGGTTAATGGTACCCTACGAAATTTTATTTAAAAAGTATCTCTATCACTCTTCTGGATGGCTAAAGTCCAAAAACGAATAAAAACCGGCTGCAAAAACACCAAAGTTAAAACCCACATGGCGTTTTTCTTGGTGTGTTTTTTTTACTGCCATAGACTTCTATGGGAGAAAAATGCCACGATTTCAGGGGGAAAAAATGCCATAGGCTCAACATGCTACGATTTTGCAAAACCACCAAGGAGCTGAAAAAAGTGTGAAAAAATGACAAAAGGATTAAAAAACGCGAAACTGAAAAACGCAAAGTGGAAAAAGAATTTAGCGATTTCTCATTGATTTACAGCTAACATCTATCCACAGCGTTTTTTTGCCTGAAAAACCGCCATGTGGCAGAAGTGGCGTTTTTCTTGGCGTTTTTCCCCCCAAAAAAACAAACATGTGGAATTCCAGCCTAAGGCTGTATTTGTGCGAGGGGCATAAGTATTAAACACCCCTCCATCTCTGTGTGGAGTTTACAGGAGTTAGGGCAGGGGTGTGTGAGTGTATATAACGTCCTTGGTACCCTAAGGCGGGGCGTACATGCCCTTTTGCATAAAGAGCGTCTGGTGTTTTGAATTTCCCTCCAAATCCTGGTAGCCTGCTGGCTGCCTCGTGATGGGATGCTTCTCACCCACTACCTCCAGGGTAGTGTTGCTCGCGAATATTCGCAATACGAATTTTATTCACGAATATCGCATATTCGCGAATTCGCGAATATAGCACTATATATTCGTAATTACGAAGATTTTTTTTTTATAATTTTTTTTTCTTCAGTACACATAGCAGTGATCATCCCTCTCTGCTTCCAGCTTGTGTAGTGTAAAGAAGGCTCTAATACTACTGTGTGAGACTGGCGCGCAAATTTTCGCATATGCGAATTTTTGTATATTCAAATTTTCGCATGTGTTAATTTTTTGCGCACGCGAATATTTGCATATGCGGAAATAAAACACGAATATTCACGAATATATGACGAATATTCGTCCATATATTGGCGGATATTCGCGAATTCGAATATGGCCTATGCCGCTCAACACTACTCCAGGGTAATGTATAGGGGGCATGCAGCTGTGGCGGGCTGACTTTGCCGTATTGGTGTTGGGATCTGGGAGCAGCAGCAAGTGGGTAAGTAAGCTTGTTGCTGAGGTGGCGTGGCCTCTGCATCCCGCAGCCACTGCATCCAACTGTTACCCACAGAGCTACAGTCATCCCTGCCGCTGGTACCGAGGTCGTGGCCAGTGCGAGGTGTTTTCAGAGGTTTGGGGGTGTTTCGGCAGGGCTGTATATCGGGGGTGGCGATTGTGTGCCCACAGTGTATTCCGGCTGGTTGACCTGCCATGGAGGTCAGGGGTGAGTGTCAGTGCCGGCACTTATGTTCAGCTGGACTTTGCAGCTTGTCCGTATGGGCAGTCGGCAACAACCGTATAACGTATCCATCTCGGGCATTTTTTTTTGGGGGGGGGGGGAGTAATGCTTTCTACAGGTTGGTCACCATCCATGTCTGCACCCCCACAGCTGATCGGTCAGTGTGATTTTCGCACCAAGGTTTTTCCCTGTTTTCAGGAGATGCACGTGAAGCTGCAGGACAAACTTATAACTTTCCAGGATAACGTCAGCTATGCTAACCCTGTGATGGAATGTGAGTGATTTCCTTATTATTTGGGGTGCTCTCCTTACTAGTTGTGGATCGTCCAAACAGGATACATTGGAGCAAATTCTCAGCTGTCTTGTATTTTTAAGGGCTTTAGAGGAAGTCCATGCTGTACAGTCCGACAGGTCTGGACGTTTAGGGTGTGGGGGGAATCGGGGGGGGGGGGGGAGCTGCACAGTACGCTTCCCATCACTGCGGTACTTTCACAGGTAGTACTTTTCATTATCAGCACTTCCTTACAAAAAAAATAAAAATCTTTTTTTTTTTTGTAGTATTATACGGTATATATGCTAGTTGCACGCTCATGAATTTTATTGTACATAAGGTTGTAGCTTTATACGCTCGTGGCTTTCAAACTGTACATATGCTAGTAGTTGTTATACTATACATACGCTTGTGCCAGTTACACTGTACATATACATTTGTATCATTTACACTGTACATATGCTTGTACCATTATACTGTGCATACGCTCACAGAATTTTTATTGGACATATGCTCGTAGCTATCTTACTGTACATACGCTAGTAGTTGTTATACGTTTCATTTATATTATACATATGCTATTGTTATACTGTTCATATGCCTGTACCATTTTATTCTGTACATATGCTCGTACCAATTATACTGCACACACGCTTATGTTATTTATATGGAACATACACTCGTAGATTTCATACTGTACATACGCTCATAGTTTTCATACTGTACATATGCTCATAGCTTTATTATGTACATATGTTTGCATCATGTATACTGAACATACGCTTGTAGCATTTTACTGTACAACTGTACATACGCTGGTAGTATTTACTGTTCATACATAGCATTTCCTCTACGTAGCAATCTACTGTATATAGTTTCATACTGTACAGATGCTCAAAGTAGTTATTTTGTACATAGCTTTCTTACCATTTATATTGCTTATATGCTCACGGCACTTATACTGTATAGGCACTAGATCTTAGTATTTATGATATGCATACGGTCGTAATTTTATTTAATGCATCTGTTCATAGCTTTTCTTGTGCATACGTGCTTAGCGTTACAGTAGGTTATCTTATTGCATGCATACGTACCTAGCATGGTTAGCATGTTTAAATGTTATAGTTGTTGTTTGGTACATGGTGTTATAGCATATTCGGTACATACAATATAGTATTGGTCTGTGTGTGATCAGTTAGCGTTTCACGGTTGGGCACTATAGCCTTGTGTACGTGGTTATAACATTTTTGTTCTATGCATATGGTTGTAGCATATGGTTCACTCAGTCTGCATACGCATATAGCACTCAGACTATCCGTATGGTAAGCAGTTTGGCGGTACATATGGTTTCAAGTACCTAATCTGGGCAATCGGCTTCAATATGGAGTCTGTACATCTGTGGTAAGATTTTAGTTGTTGCGTACGGTTTCATTTGGTCGGACCATAAGGTTGGTCTGCTGGGCTTACGTTATAGTTTATTTCTGCACGTACGGCTGTTGCTTGTCCGTACTTATGCTTGTAGGAGGTGATATGTGCATAGCATGTATTTGGTGCTTTGTTCATAGTAATTATGTATGTTGTTTTTTATCTGGGGCATATTTTTTAGTTTACCCCATGTACATTACAGCATTAAATAGGTGTCCATAGCAGGGGCAGGAGTTCATAGCATCCTTCCATAGTGTTTCTTACCATGCTTTAGGCATCATAGACCGCAAACGGCATGACTACTATACCTGTAGGGGAGGTGCTATTTAGTTATTGTTGCTGACAAATCTGCACAAGCAATATCCTCATGACACACAGGCGGTGGTTACCTTTCATGCCTACCATGTCTACTCAGGGGGGGGGGGAGGGAAGGTGCGCTGCATAGTTATTATCACTGACACATTTTCACAGCAATTGGGTTGTGACACATACATGGTTGTGTACCCGTCATGTCTGCCACCTTGGCAGGGGATGCACAGTGATTGACACAAAGCAATGACATACTGACATAGGTGGTTGTTTACCCATTATGCCTGCCACGTCTGCAGGGGGAGGCACCACGCAGGTTATTGTTACTGTCACGCCTTCAGAGCAATAACATTACGACACACAGGTGGTTGTTTACCTGTTATGCCTGCCACGTCTGCAGGGGGAAGCACCACGCATGTTATTGTTACTGACACGTCTTCAGAGCAATAGCATTACGTCACATAAGTGGTTGTTTACCCGTTATGACTGCCACGTCTGCAGGGGGAGGCACCACGCAGGTTATTGTTGCTGACACGTCTTCAGAGCAATAACATTACGACACATAGGTGGTTGTTTACCTGTTTTTTCCTGCTACATCTGCAGGGGGAGGCACCACACAGGTTATTATTACTGACATGTCTTTCAGAGCAATAACATCACAACACATAGGTGGTTGTTTTCCCGTTATGCCTGGCATATCAGTAGGGGATACACCACGCAGGTTATTGTTACTGACACACCTTCAGAGCAATAACATTCCGACACATAGGTGGTTGTTTACCCGTTATGCCTGCTATGTTTGAAGGAGGATGCAACACATAGTTTTTTCTTACTGACACGTTGCTTCATAGCTTAATATCTTGATATCAGGTGCCCATATCTTCATAGTACCGGCCACGTCTGCAGGGGGATTCACTACCTAGGTATTATTGACACTTTAGGTCTCACAGCTAAGGGTATGACTGACTGTGTTTAGTCAGGTCTCAGCCTCAGGTAAGCTGTTACATGGAATCTCGATTAATCTACAGGTGAACTTGCGTCGCTGTTACGCCGAGCGCTCCAAATCCCTGCTCCTCCCCGGAGCGCTCACGGCGTTCCTCTCTCTGCAGCGCCCCGGTCAGACCCGCTGACCAGGAGCGCTGCACTGACTCTGCCGGCGGGGATGCGATTCGCATAGCGGGAAGCGCCCGCTCGTGAATCGCATCCCAAATCACTTACCCGTCCCGGTCCCCGGCTGTCATGTTCTGGCGCGCACGGCTCCGCTCTCTAGGGCGCACGTGCCCCCAGTTTTAAACTGGGACCACGTTATCTTGGACCCTTTGAAGTCAAGTGCCAAATCACTCCTGTCTCCGGGTCCTCAGATGTCTTCTCGATTAAAGAATTTTCAGGTTCCAAAAAGAGGGGGAGACACAAGGGGGGTATTGTTACGCCGAGCGCTCCGGGTCCCTGCTCCTCCCCGGAGCGCTCGCGGCGTTCCTCTCTCTGCAGCGCCCCGGTCAGACCTGCTGACCGGGAGCGCTGCACTGACTCTGCCGGCGGGGATGCGATTCGCATAGCGGGACGCGCCCGCTCGCGAATCGCATCCCAAATCACTTACCCATCCAGGTCCCCGGCTGTCATGTTCTGGCGCGCGCGGCTCTGCTCTCTATTGGTGCCTGGCCCAATCAGTCTGATTAGCTTCCACCTGCCCCCTGTCCATATAACCTCACTTCCCCTGCACTTCCTTGCCGGATCTTGTTGCCCATGTGCCAGTGAAAGCCTTTCCTTGTGTGTTCCTAGCCTGTGTTCCAGACCTCCTGCCGTTGCCCCTGACTACGAGCCTTGCTGCCTGCCCTGACCTTCTGCTACGTCCGACCTTGCTCTTGCCTTATCCCTTGTACCACGCCTATCTCAGTAGTCAGAGAGGTTGAGCCGTTGCCGGTGGATACGACCTGGTTGTTACCGCCGCTGCAAGACCATCCCGCTTTGCGGCTGGCTCTGGTGAAAACCAGTAGCAACTTAGAAACGGTCCACGCCAATCCATCTCTGGCACAGAGGATCCATCTCCAGCCTGCCGAATCCTAACAGTCGCAAGGTCGTCATCTTCAAAGATCTGTCATGTTTTCAGGTTTTATCATTGGTTTAACAAGATATTTTTGCCTCTTAATGGCAGGAAATAGCAGGGATAGCACTATGTTCATGCCTGGCAAGCATTTAACAGTTTCCCCCTTGCCATGTTTACAAAGGTAAGTTGGTTAATATGTACAGAAGCGGGTCTGGTTCAGTGACGGTTCGTTTTATTTCAGTATGGTCGTGATTAACAGAGCTGCTCAGTACTACGTATCCGCTTATGTTGTGACTAATTGATAGCTGCAATTCTGTTTCACAAGTTATAGCCCAGCATAGGGTATGTTAGGCAGTTAGTGTGTGAGGTATTAATTTATGATAATCATTATCATTGTCATTCATGCTACCAGGTTGATTTTTACCCACTAAAGGCGTGCCTCTGATCGCTTTGCTAAGGTTATTGTGATTCTCACAGGTAGGTATGCAACAGTGGCAGCCACAAGCACGAGTATGAAGCCCTTAGTACAAGTATTAAGCCTGTTAAGGCTGTATTTGTGAGAGGGGCATAAGTATTAAACACCCCTCCACCTCTGGGCAGAGTTTACAGGAGTTAGGGCAGGGGGGCGTGAATATATAACACCCCCGGTACCCTAAGGCAGGGCGTATGTGACATTTTGCGGAACCCGTCCATCTGTCCTTATATTATTTCATCCATCTACAGGGTATGCCCACTAAATGCGTGCCCTCAGGATGCGGTAAATGGTACACCTCTGACAGCTTTGCCAAAGTTATTGTAATTCTCACAGGTAGGTATGCAACGGTGGCAGCCACAAGCACGAGTATGAAGACCTGAGTACAACTGCAGTTGTTTTCATAGAACCACATAAAGTTGCATGTACATTCAAGCAATGGTTTTATGACAAATATATTGATATGAAATATATTGGGTTTTGGAAATTTGTACACCTATCCTATTGAAGTTGTCTTGTGCACTTTAGTGGAACAGTCAATATTATTATTAGCTGGAGTTTACGCATGAAGAGTCAAATTTTGGGTAGTTTTTGACGGCCGTAATGAAATACTTTAACCTTATGATGTGTCTTTACCAACAAGGAGTATAGGTTTTAGGCGAGGCCATGTAATTACAGAGATTATGATCTAATGGAGATTTGTAAATTTAACACCCATTCTTATTACATGAAAGGAGTTATAAAGAGTTATCTTCTAAATGCCTTAGTGCTTATCTAAGTAATGATGGATGATCTTTTTATATGGGAGACAGAGGTCATTTTTACCAAGACAACGGAATTTTCTGTACCATGGCACTACTAAAAACTGCCTTAGTTACCATGGGATGTCACATATGAAGTGCAAAACATGTCCTGTCTACTGGAGGCATGTCCATGTCTGCAGTGAAGATACAAGCAGCTGGCGTGTGGTGATATTCCCTGGCTAAACATAGGGAAAACCTGTGGGTTCAACTTTTTTCTATGGAATAAAGATGTAACTTGGCTAATTTCTATACATAGGAATGTCTATACATAACCTTTCTTCTGACTGATTTGCCCTAAACCCCCAGCCAAAGCTTTTAAAGGGGTATTTACATTTTATACATGTGGCTTTGTCATGGATGTCTGACAGATGTGGGTCTCACCCATCTCCAGAATAGGGTTCCCCTGACTCCATCCTGCTTGGTAAGGCGGGTGCTGGAAATAACATAGCACAGCTCATAGGACACCTCTGTTCAGTCTCCTCCCGAATGTGGCAGTCAACAGCCACATCACCAAACAAGGCAGAGGTCAGGGGTACCATCCCAAAATAGGTGCTTGGAACCCTCATCTGGGAACCACTTGTGGGTAAGGGGATAACACTTTCTACCCAAAAGACTTATCTTCACTGTACAAGATCTGGTAATATGTCACATGTCTACCCCTCAGCCAATGGGGCTAAGGGCTGTCCTGTCACCATCCTGATCCCCAGGGATAGGGGGAGGATCCTAAAGCACATGTTCAGTTCTTGCCTAGCCAGACAAGAGTTAAGATCACCTGCTTCATCTCTCTCAGCTTTAGAGCCTCAATCTTCAACATTTCAGCACAAGGCACCAAAGCTGCAACCTGTCTAGTGTGTCCCACTACAGGGATACCACAATGGCAAGCTTACTATAGCATTATCACTAGTCTACAGCTAAGTCTTAAATTTCATAAAACAAGTCACATCCTAAGTACCAGGATGAACAAGCCAGGTACCCACAGAGGTTACTCAAAGCAGTAGATCCAGGGACCACAGGACTTGTTAAAAGGGAGTTACAATTCTATTACAAAGTCTTAGTCACAAGTCAAGCAAGTTTCAATTCTAGTCACATGTCTTGCCCTAAAGTACAGTGGAGAACAAGCCAGGCCAGTGTAACCATAAGCTTCTACCACAAGGGAGAGTCAGTTCAAATCCTAGGAGGACTACAAGTCTCATAATAATCATATCTCAAGTTTACCAATTACTCCTGGACTGTGACAGTGGCAAATTACCAGTTACTTATCAAATATACCTCAATATTGCAGCAATTCCAAAGTATTATTCACCTGTATTGTAACTGCATTTTAAAGTAAAGAACAATTTGTGGTCTAAAAACCCTGGATTCAGCTTTATTGAAGTAGTGGTTTGTGGGACTATATAATTTATCTCAACATTGGAGACCATGTTTTGAAAAAGGGATTTCTACTACTGTTGTCTGCAAAATTTCCAGCAGGGGTAACAAAAGACTGGCGTGGGGACACCTGTGTCCCACTCACAACAGAGGAAACAAAGATGTTGTTCCACCCCTTGGTGGAATATAAAGGACAGACCTCTTGTTTAACAGGGGATGGTTGAAGGTAAAGCACCTTCTGGAGACTTCCTGTGAGTGGCCATCTTGCCGGGGCCAGCCATAAAAGGAGCCAGCAGTCTCCACCCCATCAGACTGGATGAGAACAACATGGCTTCTGGAGCGCAGCAAGACGCGGTTGATGAGGTTGAAGTATTCGATACACCATGCAGAGATAAGTATGAAAAGTCGGAGGCACTCACCACATACTGTGCTCAATGTAGATTTATTATTCTTCGTGCAGTGAACTGCAGTGGGGCCCGCAGTACACATCACTACCGGAGCTGTAGTAACAGCGGC
This sequence comes from Hyla sarda, assembly GCF_029499605.1. Lineage (NCBI taxonomy): Eukaryota > Metazoa > Chordata > Amphibia > Anura > Hylidae > Hyla > Hyla sarda. Next base: position 335,793,872 of record NC_079193.1, read on the forward strand.
TGTTTCACACCATATAGGTGTTTCATCAGACAACCAGTACACCTATATGGTGTGAAACAGCAGCTGTTACTAGAGCTCCGCTAGTGGCGTCTACTGTGGGCACCACTGCGGTTCACTGCACGAAGAATAATAAATCTACATTGAGCACAGTACGTGGTGAGTGCCTCCCATTTTTCATACTTATGTCTACATGGTGTAACATAACTGTTTACTGTGGATTTAGCATCCCGCTGGTTCCATCAAGCCTCTGGATTGGATCCCTAGTAGCTATAGTACTTGCATTTGTTGGAGGTTTTAATTGAGCTGTGCCAACTGCTGTGACTAATTGCTGTGTAGTTGAAGTATTCTCCTTGCTGGCAATGAATCTTACCTTTATTCCAGATAAATCCCACAGGATCAAAAGCTGGCCTCCCACACCACCGCCAGTAGGGACATCTCCAACAGCTCCACCATAAAGGGGGACTTCATTGGGGAATTGGGGAGCCTTAATTGGGGAATTGTCAGGATCCGGATAGGTATGCAGTGAGGACACTGGTGGTGGATCCTCTGTGTCAGTGGGGTGATGACGTGGGCCGTACCAGGGGAACGGAGTCTAAGGGGTTACTGGTTTTCACCAGAGCCCGCCGCAAAGCGGGATGGACTTGCAGCGGCAGGTAACCCCCAGGTCGTTCCACCCGATAGCGACTCAACCCCAGCTGACGGCTGAGACAGGCGCGGTACAAGGCAAGAGCAAGGTCGGACGTAGCAGAAGGTCAGGGCAGGCAGCAAGGATCGTAGTCAGGGGCAACAGCAGAGGGTCTGGAACACTGGCTTGGAACACACACAAAACGCTTTCACTGGCACTAGGCAACAAGATCCGGCGATGATAGGAAGGGGAAGTGGGTTATTATAAGGAGGGCACAGGTGCACTGGCAATTTAAATCTCAGAGAGCCGGCGCGCGCGTGCCCTAGGGAGCGGGGCCGCGCGTGCCGGGACTGAGCAGACGGAGGACGGGGCAGGTAAGGAGATTGGGATGCAAGCCGCGGGCGGGCTACGCGGGTCGCATCCCCGCCGGTGACACTAGTGCAGCGCTCCCGGTCAGCGGGTCTGACCGGGCCGCTGCACAGAGGTGAACGCCGCGAGCGCTCCGGGGAGGAGCAGGGACCCGGAGCGCTCGTCGTAACAGGAATGATTGCTTCTCCCCAACAGCAATCCCGGGGATCTTTTACCGACCTGGCCTTCAGACTCTCCAGCCCAGATAACTCAGTGGAGAGCCAAGCAGAAGCTACAGCCCCAGTTGTACACCACCTAAGAAACCATTGCTTCTCCTGACAGTCCAACCAACTGGGCACAAGCAACTGGTTGAGTGCCCCCTGGACTCGCCACCACTGCCTTAGTGGTTATTTGGTTATAAGATCTGGGAGGACGACTGTAAAAAAAAGCCCCCTCCATATCCAGAATGGCGCTAAGGTTCTGAAATTTTATAAGGTAAAGGGTTTTGGGATTATTCAAAACTGTTACCACGGGGCCAGATTTTAATAAATTGGAGGGAGGTGGCATGGGACTACCACTTAGTAAACTGGAAGGTGGTGAAATCTCCACACTAAATTGCACAGGTGGGAGAGATAATTAAATATGACCCTGTGAGGACCTAGTGAGTGTAGTGGGCAGGCGCAGTAACAAGGCCCATTAACCCAAAGCAGCGCACCTTCTGTGCCTCCATATCTGAAGGATGGAAGTATGGACCTGACAAAGTCTCTTCACCCAGAGTCTTCGCTTCTACATCTTCTTCAAAGGTGTATACTGCCACAGCTGCAAAGAGGGAGACCTCAACTATTGTCATGATTATCATCCTTCCATCTTATCGCCTACCATGGTGACCAATTCATCAAGTGTATTGCAGAAAAACTCAACACAGGGTTGCACCACTCCTGCCATGTGACACTACAACCTTCATCATCCATCATTTACTACAATCACAACCCTACTTCTGGCATCACAAACTTCACAGTTTGACAGCTACGTATTCACTTCACACCCATTTACCACAACTTTGGCTTCACGAACAGAATACGGCTGTGCACCGTTTTCTGCCTATGGGCTTGTTCACACTGCGGAATCTCCGCTCGCTGAATTCAGCAAGCGGAGATTCCGCCTGGCCGAATACTTGAGCGCTAGGGCCGCAGGGCACTGAGCCGTCACCATTGACTGCTATGGTCCGCTCGCGGATTCCGCACAAAGAATGAACATGTTCTTTCTTTGCGCTAAACACTTTCAGCGGGGAAATGTCCGCCGCTGAAATTCCGCAGTGTGAACGGGTCTTGCGGAGACCCATTCACACTAATGTTAAAGTTCACACCGCGGAATTGCACCCGCGGAATTCCGCCCTGAAATTCTGCGGCAATTCCATATGTGTTCGGTCAATTTTGACAAAAGCTTTAATAACATTTTTGGGCTGTGTGATTGTTGCCCTCTAATTAAGCATGCTTCATAAAGCATTAGATGTTTACAGAGATGTCATCGATATGCCTGATATGCTCTGAAGTGGACTTGTGGGTATTTCCATTGACATACTCCAATAGGGAAGGATCAACGCCTGTCCAGCTGTGACAGGTAAAAAATAGAAGAACTAACAATTTTAAGCCAGAAACACATTAAACAAAAAGATTACTGTGTTTTAGTACATAACAAAAAATGTATGTCCTCTATATATCCGCTGAATTTGCAAAATAATCTAAAATCCTTCTTAAAGTTGCCACACATATGTGATGAGAGATTATGGGGCAAGCCAACCAGGGTAACATCTGCATGCAGTTTGTATTTTCTTCCTCTTATCCAAGAGGATAATGTGAGAACTAGTTCCGGTGGTAGTCTGGTCCAGTTCCCTTTAAGAGGCTTTTGGAAGCAGTTATAATGAGCAAGAGTCTCTAGTGTTGTTTATTTGTAGTTCAAATACTTGAAGACTTTACTTGTGATTCCCTATTGCAGGGTGTATGCTGTAGCACTTTTGGTAACGTGTTTAGCCATGTAAAAATAACTCCAGCTGGAAGTCCACAAAGAGATTAATGTGCTAGATGGGCCCTTGTTCAGCTAGTTCTCTACTTCTGACTCATAGCTTCTTCTTCTCAAAACAGAAAACAGGACACGCCCTCTGGATGGAGATGGATGCCCTCTCAGCATGGACTGGTGACGGTATTGGGTGGAAACCAACTAGAATGCCACATGGTGGCTGTAATTGCCACAACCCTGACCCAGGTTTTCCTCAGGTTAGAAGATTCTACCTACTGGACTCGGTTCTCTGGTGCAGACAAGGCTAGGTTATGTTTCTTTCAGGAGGCTTAGGCTTCAACAGGTTATTGTCTAGGCCTAATATTGACTGGGCTTAGCAGGATATAGCCTGTCTAGATGTGCACACTTATCTGGCCTGAGCCAGACTCAACTGGTTTGGGTCCAGCCCTCTGGGGATAGAAGGTACAGATATACTCCACCCCTGGTGCCAACATCTACACATCTATAACACTTCTGTGTATATAGTCATTGTATGATAATTATTTAGGCATATAAAAGTAACAATACTGAGACTGACTATGGTTAACTTCTCAGTCACCCCACAACTGTACTCTGTAGCGGCCCGGAGACAGTACTGGGACACTGCATCGTTGTTAACAGAAAGGTAACAGGTTAGCGCCCGGGACATTATACAGCATTATTGATCTATCTTCCAGTAAAAAATTCATGCAGGTGATAAAACAGAAATAGTAAAATTTCAGGATAGGTTAATAAAACAGCCAAAGTACAATACAGTACAAAAAGTGATAGTTTAACAGAGTGCTAATAGGTACTATAACAAAAGATAACATGTTAACAGATCATTAGCTGTATTTTACAGGTCCAAGAAATAAACAGTCATACAAATAGCTCAGAGAAATGTCCCTGAAGGTTACAGGGCAATATAATCAGTAACAACCTTTAAGGGGTTGCCCCCTCGCGGGGAAAACCCTTTACTAGAACCCCCCCCCCCCCCCCTAAAAATTATAACTTTATTGTGATTTCATTATTAAAATATAACACCAAAGAAACGTTTAAAATGATCAGCGGCTCATAGGGGGTGTTAATCTGGAGAGTAAGTACTACTCTCCCTATAATGGGACACTATTCAGCCCAGGTTTTTGCTTATAATCTGTATGTTTGTTATACTGCACATGATTGCTCCTAGTGCTGGGTCCCTATTCCTAATATTGTGCTACCATTAGATTCTCTGTATTAAAACATATAACTACTAGCCTCCCCGACGTTTCTCTGACGAATCTGCTTTGTCAAGGGCTGTGAAGCTAATATTAGATCATTAGCCTCACAGCCCTTGACAAAGCTGATTTGTCAGCGAAACGTCGGGGAGGCTAGTAGTTATATGTTTTAATACAGCATATCTATTGGTGGCACAATATTAAGAATAGGGACCCAGCACTAGGAGCAATCATGTGCAGTATAACAAACACACAGATTATAAGCAAAAACCTGGGTTGAATAGTGTCCCATTATAGGGAGAGTAGTACTAACTCTCCAGATTAACACCACCTATGAGCCACTGATAATTTTAAACGTTTGTTTGGGGTTTTATTTTAATAATTAATCTCAATAAAGTTATCATTTTTAAGGGGGTTTCTAGTAAAGGGTTTTCCCCGCAAGGGGGCAACCCCTTAAAGGTTGTCAAGTAATAAACAAGCATAAAAACTAATGCTGGTTATAAGCACACCATTTTGGCAGCCGAAAATTTTACTCGAACGATTATTCATGATGGCTAATGTCTGCCTAATACATGCCAGGTTACATAGTTACATAGTTAGTACGGTTGAAAAAAGACATACATCCATCAAGTTCAACCAGGGAATTGAAGGGTAGGGGTGTGGCCCGATATTGGGGAAGGGATGGGATTTTATATTTCTTCATAAGCATTAATGTTATTTTGTTCCAGGAATGTATCTAACCCTGTTTTAAAGCTGTACAATTTTCCTGCTGTGACCAGTTCCTGAGGTAGACTGTTCCATAAGTTCACAGTTCTTATGGTAAAGAAGGCGTGTCGCCCCTTGAGACTAAACCTTTTCTTCTCCAGACGGAGGGAGTGCCCTCTCGTCCTTTGGGGCGGTTTAACCTGGAACAGTTTTTCTCCATATTTTTTGTATGGGCCATTAATATACTTATATACATTTATCATATCCCCCCTTAAACGTCTCTTCTCAAGACTAAACAATTGTAACTCCTTTAATCGCTCCTCATAACTAAGATGTTCCATGCCCCATATTAGTTTAGTCACGCGTCTCTGCACCCTTTCCAGCTCCACAGTGTCCCTTTTATGGACTGGTGCCCAAAACTGAACAGCATATTCCAGGTGAGGCCATACCAGTGCTTTATAAAGGGGGAGTATTATGTCCCTGTCCCTCGAGTTCATGCCTCTTTTTATACATGACAATATCCTGCCGGCCTTGGAAGCAGCAGCCTGACATTGCATGCTATTCTGTAGTCTGTGATCTACAAGTACACCCAGATCCTTCTCTACCAGTGACTCTGCCAGTTTAATCCCCCCTAAGACATACGACGCATGCAGGTTATTAGTACCCAGATGCATAACTTTACATTTATCCACATTGAACCTCATTTGCCAAGTGGATGCCCAGACACTTAGTCTATCCAAGTCATCTTGTAACTTATGCACATCCTCTATAGACTGTACCGTGCTACAAAGCTTGGTGTCATCTGCAAAGATAGAAACAGAGCTGTTAATGCCATCCTCTATATCATTGATAAATAAATTAAACAACAGCGGGCCCAGTACTGAACCTTGGGGTAAACCACTAATAACCGGAGACCAATCAGAGTACGAATCATTGACCACCACTTTCTGGGTAGGATCCATGAGCCAGTGTTCAATCCAGTTTCCAAACCCAAAGACCTTAACTTACCTGTCAGACGTCTATGAGGGACAGTATCAAATGCTTTAGCAAAATCCAGAAACACTATATCCACAGCCATTCCTCTGTCAAGGCTTCTACTCACTTCTTCATAAACGCAAATTAGATTGTTTGACAACTTCTATCCTTAGTAAACCCATGCTGGCTATCACTTATAATACAATTATCCCCTATGTATTCCTGTATGTAATCCCTTATAAGTCTTTCAAACAATTTACCCACAATGCACGTTAGACTTACCGGTCTATAGTTTCCTGGGGGAAGACCTAGAGCCCTTTTTGAAGATTGGCACCACATTTGCCTTGCGCCAGTCCCTTGGCACAATACCAGACACCAGTGAATCTCTAAATATCATGAACAGGGGTACAGATAATATTGAACTTAGTTCTCTAAGAACTCTTGAGTGCAATCCATCTGGCCCTGGAGATTTGCTTACATTTATATTACTTAACTTACCTTGTACCATTTCTACATTAAGCCAGTTCAGTACATTACATGATGTGTTACCAGCACTGACCTGGCCAATGTCAGCTCCTTTTTCCATAGTGTATACAGAACTAAAGAACCCATTCAGTAGCTCCGCCTTCTCTTGATCGCCCGTGACAACCTCCCCATTATCATTAAGGGGTCCTACATGCTCTGTCCTTGGTTTTTTTGCATTTATATATCTAAAAAAATATTTAGGATTAGTTTTGCTTTCTTTGGCCACCTGTCTCTCATTTTTAATTTTTGCTGTTTTTATTACATTTTTACAGATTTTATTAAGCTCCTTGTACTGTTTATATGTTATAGCTGACCCATCAGATTTGTATTTTTACAAATCAGGTTGGATTTTCTTTGGCCGTAGTCTTCTAGTTTAGTCTGGTATGTTGGTCAAGTTCTGGCTTTAAGTCCTAGGTATATGGCCAGCTGTAATATCAGTAAATTGGCTCAACCGTCCTCGTCACCAAGATTAGATATTACAGAGGTTACAACATATGACAGGTGTGCACCGATCCCTCGCAACCAACACGTTTATTCATGTTTCTTATAGCGTGCTCAACTGGATTCACACAGGACATTCCTGCAAAACCGAAAAATAGAACAAGCTATGCAAAACAGGCATTAGACCTGACGTGTTCAAACATATTAAATATATAACTAACGGTATACACTTACTAACCATTTTATTATGTACACCTGTGCAGCCTACCTGAGTATTGTTACTGACCATGTCCGTCCCTTTATGACCACAGTGAACCCATCTTCTGATGATACTTCCAGCAGGATAATTTACCATATATCATACAGGACAATGAGGTCATTGGACTCCAATGGCCTCTACAGTCACCAGATCTCATCAAATAGATCACTGCTGGGATGTGGGGGAACGGGAGATTCTCATCATGAATGTGCAGCCAATGCAGCAACTGCATGATGTCATCATCTCTATATGGAGGAACTACGTGATGTCATCATGTCCATATGGAGGAACTGTGTGATGTCATCATGTATATATGGAGGAACTGTGTGATGTCATCATGTATATATGGAGGAACTGTGTGATGTATCATGTATATATGGAGGAACTATGTGATGTCATCATTTCTATATGGAGGAACTGTGTGATTTCATCATGTCCATATGGAGGAACTGTGTGATGTCATCATCTCTATATGGAGGAACTGTGTGATGTCATCATGTATATATGGAGGAACTGTGTGATGTAATCATCTCTATATGGAGGAACTGTTACGCCGAGCGCTCCGGGTCCCCGCTCCTCCCCGGAGCGCTCGCTACACTCTCGCTACTGCAGCGCTCCGGTCAGATCCACTGACCCGGTGCGCTGTGATACCGCCTCCAGCCGGGAGCTCGCGATGCGCACCCCGGCTCCCGTACCTGACTCGCTCTCCGTCGGTCCTGTCCCGGCGCGCGCGGCCCCGCTCCCTAGGGCGCGCGCGCGCCGGGTCTCTGCGATTTAAAGGGCCACTGCGCCGCTGATTGGCGCAGTGGTTCTAATTAGTGTGTTCACCTGTGCACTCTCTATTTTTACCTCACTTCCCCTCCACTCCCTCGCCGGATCTTGTTGCCATTGTGCCAGTGAAAGCGTTTCCTTGTGTGTTCCTAGCCTGTGTTCCAGACCTCCTGCCGTTGCCCCTGACTACGATCCTTGCTGCCTGCCCCGACCTTCTGCTACGTCCGACCTTGCTTCTGTCTACTCCCTTGTACCGCGCCTATCTTCAGCAGTCAGAGAGGTTGAGCCGTTGCTAGTGGATACGACCTGGTCACTACCGCCGCAGCAAGACCATCCCGCTTTGCGGCAGGCTCTGGTGAAAACCAGTAGTGACTTAGAACCGGTCCACTAGCACGGTCCACGCCAATCCCTCTCTGGCACAGAGGATCCACCTCCTGCCAGCCGGCACCGTGACAGTAGATCCGGCCATGGATCCCGCTGAAGTTCCTCTGCCAGTTGTCGCCGACCTCACCACGGTGGTCGCCCAGCAGTCACAACAGATAGCGCAACAAGGCCACCAGCTGTCTCAACTGACCGTGATGCTACAGCAGCTACTACCACAGCTTCAGCAATCATCTCCTCCGCCAGCTCCTGCACCTCCTCCGCAGCGAGTGGCCGCTTCAGGCCTACGACTATCCTTGCCGGATAAATTTGATGGGGACTCTAAATTTTGCCGTGGCTTTCTTTCTCAATGTTCCCTGCACTTGGAGATGATGTCGGACCAGTTTCCTACTGAAAGGTCTAAGGTGGCTTTCGTAGTCAGCCTTCTGTCTGGAAAAGCTCTGTCATGGGCCACACCGCTCTGGGACCGCAATGACCCCGTCACTGCCTCTGTACACTCCTTCTTCTCGGAAATTCGAAGTGTCTTTGAGGAACCTGCCCGAGCCTCTTCTGCTGAGACTGCCCTGTTGAACCTGGTCCAGGGTAATTCTTCCGTTGGCGAGTACGCCGTACAATTCCGTACTCTTGCTTCAGAACTATCCTGGAATAATGAGGCCCTCTGCGCGACCTTTAAAAAAGGCCTATCCAGCAACATTAAAGATGTTCTGGCCGCACGAGAAATCCCTGCTAACCTACATGAACTCATTCATCTAGCCACTCGCATTGACATGCGTTTTTCCGAAAGGCGTCAGGAGCTCCGCCAGGATATGGACTTTGTTCACACGAGGCGTTTTTTCTCCCCGGCTCCTCTCTCCTCTGGTCCCCTGCAATCCGTTCCTGTGCCTCCCGCCGTGGAGGCTATGCAGGTCGACCGGTCTCGCCTGACACCTCAAGAGAGGACACGACGCCGCATGGAGAATCTCTGCCTGTACTGTGCCGGTACCGAACACTTCCTGAAGGATTGTCCTATCTGTCCTCCCCGCCTGGAAAGACGTACGCTGACTCCGCACAAAGGTGAGACAGTCCTTGATGTCAACTCTGCTTCTCCACGTCTTACTGTGCCTGTGCGGATATCTGCCTCTACCTTCTCCTTCTCTACTATGGCCTTCTTGGATTCCGGATCCGCAGGAAATTTTATTTTGGCCTCTCTCATCAACAGGTTCAACATCCCGGTGACCAGTCTCGCCAGACCCCTCTACATCAATTGTGTTAACAATGAAAGATTGGACTGTACCATACGTTTCCGCACGGAGCCCCTCCTAATGTGCATCGGACCTCATCACGAGAAAATTGAGTTTTTGGTCCTCCCCAATTGCACTTCCGAAATTCTCCTTGGACTACCCTGGCTTCAACACCATTCCCCAACCCTGGATTGGTCCACTGGGGAGATCAAGAGTTGGGGTCCCTCTTGTTTCAAGGACTGCCTTAAACCGGTTCCCAGTACTCCTTGCCGTGACCCTGTGGTTCCCCCTGTAACCGGTCTCCCTAAGGCCTATATGGACTTTGCGGATGTTTTTTGCAAAAAACAAGCTGAGACTCTACCTCCTCACAGGCCTTATGACTGTCCTATTGACCTCCTCCCGGGCACTACTCCACCCCGGGGCAGAATTTATCCTCTCTCTGCCCCAGAGACTCTTGCTATGTCTGAGTACATCCAGGAAAATTTAAAAAAGGGCTTTATCCGCAAATCCTCCACTCCTGCCGGAGCCGGATTTTTCTTTGTGTCCAAAAAAGATGGCTCCCTACGTCCTTGCATTGACTACCGCGGTCTTAATAAAATCACGGTAAAGAACCGCTACCCCCTACCTCTCATCTCTGAACTCTTTGATCGCCTCCAAGGTGCCCACATCTTTACCAAACTGGACTTAAGAGGTGCTTATAATCTCATCCGCATCAGAGAGGGGGATGAATGGAAAACGGCATTTAACACTAGAGATGGACACTTTGAGCATCTGGTCATGCCCTTTGGCCTGTGCAACGCCCCTGCCGTCTTCCAAGACTTTGTTAATGAAATTTTTCGTGATCTCTTATATTCCTGTGTTGTTGTGTATCTGGACGATATCCTGATTTTTTCTGCCAACCTAGAAGAACACCGCCAGCATGTCCGCATGGTTCTTCAGAGACTTCGTGACAATCAACTTTATGCCAAAATGGAGAAATGTCTGTTTGAATGTCAATCTCTTCCTTTCCTAGGATACTTAGTCTCTGGCCAGGGACTACAAATGGATCCAGACAAACTCTCTGCCGTCTTAGATTGGCCACGCCCCTCCGGACTCCGTGCTATCCAACGTTTTTTGGGGTTCGCCAATTATTACAGACAATTTATTCCACATTTTTCCACCATTGTGGCTCCTATCGTGGCTTTAACCAAAAAGAATGCCAATCCTAAGTCATGGCCTCCTCAAGCGGAAGACGCCTTTAAACAGCTCAAGTCTGCCTTTTCTTCGGCTCCCGTGCTCTCCAGACCTGACCCATCTAAACCCTTCCTATTGGAGGTTGATGCCTCCTCAGTAGGAGCTGGAGCGGTCCTTCTACAAAAAAATCCTTCCGGGCATGCTGTTACTTGTGGTTTTTTTTCTAGGACCTTCTCTCCGGCGGAGAGGAACTACTCCATCGGGGATCGAGAGCTTCTAGCCATTAAATTAGCACTTGAGGAATGGAGGCATCTGCTGGAGGGATCAAGATTTCCGGTTATTATTTACACCGATCACAAGAACCTCTCCTATCTCCAGTCTGCCCAACGGCTGAATCCTCGCCAGGCCAGGTGGTCTCTGTTCTTTGCCCGATTTAATTTTGAAATTCACTTTCGGCCTGCCGATAAGAACATTAGGGCCGATGCTCTCTCTCGTTCCTCGGATGCCTCGGAAGTAGAGCTCTCTCCGCAACACATCATTCCTCCTGACTGCCTGATCTCCACTTCTCCAGCCTCCATCAGGCAAACTCCTCCAGGGAAGACCTTCGTCTCTCCACGCCAACGCCTCGGAATCCTCAAATGGGGTCACTCCTCCCATCTCGCAGGTCATGCGGGCATCAAGAAATCCGTGCAACTCATCTCTCGTTTCTATTGGTGGCTGACTCTGGAGACGGATGTTGTGGATTTTGTGCGAGCCTGCACTGTCTGTGCCCGGGATAAGACTCCTCGCCAGAAGCCCGCTGGTCTTCTTCATCCTCTGCCTGTCCCCGAACAGCCTTGGTCTCTGATTGGTATGGACTTTATTACAGACTTACCCCCATCCCGTGGCAACACTGTTGTTTGGGTGGTCGTTGATCGATTCTCCAAGATGGCACATTTCATCCCTCTTCCTGGTCTTCCTTCAGCGCCTCAGTTGGCAAAACAATTTTTTGTACACATTTTTCGTCTTCACGGGTTGCCCACGCAGATCGTCTCGGATAGAGGCGTCCAATTCGTGTCAAAATTCTGGAGGGCTCTCTGTAAACAACTCAAGATTAAATTAAACTTTTCTTCTGCATATCATCCTCAATCCAATGGGCAAGTAGAAAGAATTAACCAGGTCCTGGGTGATTATTTTCGGCATTTTGTTTCCTCCCACCAGGATGACTGGGCAGATCTTCTACCATGGGCCGAATTCTCGTATAACTTCAGAGTCTCTGAATCTTCCTCCAAATCCCCATTTTTCGTGGTGTACGGCCGTCACCCTCTTCCCCCCCTCCCTACTCCCTTGCCCTCTGGTTTGCCCGCTGTGGATGAAATATCTCGTGATCTTTCCACCATATGGAAAGAGACCCAAAATTCTCTCTTACAGGCTTCATCACGCATGAAGAAGTTTGCTGATAAGAAAAGAAGAGCTCCCCCCATTTTTTCTCCTGGAGACAAGGTATGGCTCTCCGCTAAATATGTCCGCTTCCGTGTCCCTAGCTACAAATTGGGACCACGCTATCTTGGTCCTTTCAAAATTTTGTGCCAGATTAATCCTGTCTCTTACAAACTTCTTCTTCCTCCTTCTCTTCGTATTCCTAATGCCTTTCACGTTTCTCTTCTTAAACCACTCATCATCAACCGTTTCTCTCCCAAACTTGTTTCTCCCACTCCTGTTTCCGGCTCCTCGGACATCTTCTCCGTAAAGGAGATACTGGCCTCCAAGAAGGTCAGAGGGAAAACTTTTTTTTTGGTCGATTGGGAGGGTTGTGATCCTGAAGAGAGATCCTGGGAACCTGAGGACAATATCCTAGACAAAAGTCTGCTCCTCAGGTTCTCAGGCTCTAAGAAGAGGGGGAGACCCAAGGGGCGGGGTACTGTTACGCCGAGCGCTCCGGGTCCCCGCTCCTCCCCGGAGCGCTCGCTACACTCTCGCTACTGCAGCGCTCCGGTCAGATCCACTGACCCGGTGCGCTGCGATACCGCCTCCAGCCGGGATGCGATTCGCGATGCGGGTGGCGCCCGCTCGCGATGCGCACCCCGGCTCCCGTACCTGACTCGCTCTCCGTCGGTCCTGTCCCGGCGCGCGCGGCCCCGCTCCCTAGGGCGCGCGCGCGCCGGGTCTCTGCGATTTAAAGGGCCACTGCGCCGCTGATTGGCGCAGTGGTTCTAATTAGTGTGTTCACCTGTGCACTCCCTATTTTTACCTCACTTCCCCTGCACTCCCTCGCCGGATCTTGTTGCCATTGTGCCAGTGAAAGCGTTTCCTTGTGTGTTCCTAGCCTGTGTTCCAGACCTCCTGCCGTTGCCCCTGACTACGATCCTTGCTGCCTGCCCCGACCTTCTGCTACGTCCGACCTTGCTTCTGTCTACTCCCTTGTACCGCGCCTATCTTCAGCAGTCAGAGAGGTTGAGCCGTTGCTAGTGGATACGACCTGGTCACTACCGCCGCAGCAAGACCATCCCGCTTTGCGGCGGGCTCTGGTGAAAACCAGTAGTGACTTAGAACCGGTCCACTAGCACGGTCCACGCCAATCCCTCTCTGGCACAGAGGATCCACCTCCTGCCAGCCGGCACCGTGACAGGAACTGTGTGATGTCATCATGTCCATATGGAGGAACTGTGTGATGTCATCATGTCCATATGGAGGAACTGTGTGATGTCATCATGTCCATATAAAGCAAAATCTCTTAGGAATGTTTCCACCACCTTGTAAAAAGTATGCCACCAAAAATTAAGGCAAAAGGGGGACCAACCTGAGAAGAGCAAGTGTACCTAATAAAGTGGGCAGGGATTGTAGATTGTCTACAATGTAATATATAGTCCAGCGTGAACATTTATATAGGCTCTAGTCTACAGGATATGTCATATATATTAGATGGCTCTCCCACCAATTGAATAGTGGAGTCTCTCTTTGCAGAAATGGGGTCAGGAACCCCCCTTTTTATTGACATAGGTGGAGATATGTTTCTGACCATTATAGGGGAGGTCTGATCATTGGGGCCTCCTGCAATGTCCTGTACGCGGGGCAGACTTCTCATCCATACTCATCGTGCTCCCGCCCCCACCCTCGGAGATGGGCTTCAGTGAAGGCCCACTCAGCAAATCACTGGAAAGGTGATGAGTCATATTTCCCTTGAGTTCCCCTTTAATGCCCTTTTGGATAGATATTTTGCCTTTCATTCATCAGACCAGTCCAAACAGGTTGTTCCATTGCTGATTCTCGTGTGCCCCTGTGGTGGAGTACATATAATACAGAAATGAGCAGGCCTCACTGGTATACTTACTGGACTGAATGACAAAAATAGCAAAAATAATACATAATAAGGATTGCTGCTAGTAATCTGGGCAGACTTTCTAGAAATTGCAAAGGATTTTACTATCCCAGTGCACGTTAAGAATTATGCCACTTTATTAAGTCTACATCAAGATATCATATCATAAGTAAACTGTACACACAGCAATCTTGGGTATATGATATTTTGCCCTATAATAAAATTTTGAAGGTGACAACAAAATAAACAGCATGCACATCAGAACATTTGGGCTTAAAGGGAACCTGACGCTAGTTTTGTTCACTATAAACTGCCCCAATTCCTTAACCCAGTGTTTTCCAACAGTATGCCTCCAGCCATTGTAAAACTACAACTCCTAGATTAGATGAACCCTTCTGAGTGATAAAAAGGTGACTTTAGTGCTCTTATTGCTTTTATCGAGCCCCTGAGAGTCCTCTCCATGGTGCACAGATATTTCTTATTCTCTACATTTCAGGAGGGGCGGGGGGGGGGGGGAGAGGTTCTTCCTTTCTCTTGTCTGGCCAATCACAGCACAGCACCTATTCCTTACAGCCCAAAATAGTGAAAAATGGAAGACGGCACTCCAGTATTGGTGTCTAAATTTAAGAAAGGTGGTTTATTGATCCCAATACATACAAAATGATGCAACGTTTCAACCTTACAATAAGGTCTTTATCAAGCACCCTTACAGCAATGACATAGTGCTGCGTAAATTGCATTAAACTGAATAGGCTGGCACTGTGCGGGGGGGGGGGGGGGGGGGGGGGGTGATTTATGCTACCACATGGCATGTGGAAGGAGAAGGGGTTGCAGATGTACTGGCTTTGTAAGGAGTTATGTTAGCAGAAACTGCAAGGAAGGGGTTATACAAAGCACTGAACTGTTGCAGCTGCTGAGATGTGAGGGAACCCCTGATTTACCTTTCAAGGACAGTATGGATCCTCTGGAGGACAGATACAGGTCAGTTTGCATGTACACAGCCGAGGCTTTCTCTACCTCTCCTACACAAAGCACAAGCTGAGCCCAGACCCCACTCCCTGTGTTCTGCCTTGGTGCCTTTAGTACTAGAGATGGGTTGAGCGTAACAATAGGCAGTGGACAGTAGATTGCAGAGAAGTGAGACACCTAGTGGCCAAGAATTGAGAGCTGTTTTACTGGGATAAGGATGCATTATTGGTAAATAATGGGAAGTTGTTTTAAACAATAGTTGCCATTTCAAGCATCATTGGTTAAACAATTACCAATATGCTCCTCAAGTGTACTACATTGAGATAATACATTTAAGTGCCATTATATTTGACTTTTCTTACATTTATAACCATTTATGGTGTCCGTTGCTCCATTCACTCTTCCTTCTGTGGTCTCAGTGGCTGGGGGTGTTCTTTCATGTGGTGGTGTCAAACCTTCTCTCTATCTTCCCACTGCCCTATTCCTGCACTTGCGGCCTGCATGGTGGCACGTACAAGCATTGGCCAATCAGCTGATGGTGCGTCACGGCCAATAATTGGCTGATGCTTCACGACCAAGCTAGCCCACCTGTCACTTGACTCTGACTGTTTTTGCTGTTTCCAGGTTGTAGATTTCCAGACGACTGGGTTAGAACAGCCAAGGGTAAAGTAGAGAGACCACTAGTGGCCAGCAGTATAGAAGCTGAATACTGCAGAGGAAATTATTTTCTTTTTGGAACACAGTGCTCTCTGCTGACATCTCTGTCCATTTTAAGAACTGTCCAGAGTAGCTCTGTGTTCCGAAAAGAAAAGAATTTCCCTGTGTAGTATTCAGCATCTAATAAGTACTGGAAGGATTAAGATTTTTTAATAGAAGTAATTTACAAATCTGTTTAACTTTCTGGCACCAGTTGATTTAAAAAAAATTATAATTCCACTGGAATTCCGCTTTAAGGCCCCATTCACATCACGTTTTTGGCTATGTCCAAGGTATACAACATCACTCCCGGGTATATTATGGCCTACAAGTGTTGGGTCTATTCACTTTATTAGAACCGATGAGGATCAAAAGTGCAGTAGAATAACTTTCCATTAATTTACTTATTTCTTTCTTTTTTTTTTTTTTTTTACATTAAAGTGTTACACATTGCAAGAAATGCAAAACTTTGAAACAGAACAAAAACAAAGTCTGCATGTTTATGAAAGTGCCCTACGGTATTATGGGTGAAAACCGCACATTAACATAGATTTCAGTGAATCTGGGAGTGTCTGACATTGCTGTGCAGTGTGTCATACGCCTGCAGGATGTAGTGATGTGTCCATGAAATGTGAATAGATAAAGCAAACATTATGCATGGAGCATAGACGTACAGTAGATGGAGTGTCAAGTACTTCCTAAAGTTTAATTATGGGATTTTCTCTTCCCTGTGCAAGACAGCGTGTAACCCGCCATGACGGTACCAGCCCAATGTGGGTGCTGAGTTGAATATTCTAAAGAACTGCGTGTACAGTGGTCCCTCAACATATGATGGTAATCCGTTCCAAACGGACCATCGTTTGTTGAAACCATCGCATGTTGAGGGATCCGTGCAATGTAAAGTATAGGACAGTGGTCTACAACCTGCGGACCTCCAGGTGTTGCAAAACTACAACACTCAGCATGCCCGGACAGCCAACGGCTGTCCGGGCATGCTGGGTGTTGTAGTTTTGCAACATCTGGAGGTCCGCAGGTTGAACACCACTGATATAGGAAGTTGTACTCACCTGTCCACGCCGCTCCGGACCGTCACCGCTCGTCACCGCTGCCTGGGATGTCGCCGTCCATCGCTGTCGCCACATCCCTGAGGTGTCGCCGACGTTGCAGCAAGGCCTCTGCTTCCCCGGCATCCGCGTGCTCTGTCGCCGCCATCACGTTGCTACGCACGCCGCTCCTATTGGATGACGTCGATGGAGAACGCCGACGATGCAGGGGATCCCGAAGAGGATGCGCCGGAGCCCCGAGGACAGGTAAGAGACATCACCGGAGCTCACGGGGCACCGTAAACGACTATCCGGTGGTAGCTGAAGCAGTCTGCGCTGCCGGATAGCCGTTTATGCGATGGCCCCGACATACAAAAGCATCGTATGTTGATGCTGCCTTCAACATGCGATGGCCTCTGAGAGACCATCGCATGTTGAAATTATCGTATGTCAGGGCCATCGTAGGTCGAGGGGTCACTGTAGTTTATACAGAAGCAACTTATTAGGGGGGGATAATGAACTGGCGTAAGCATGCTAAATTGCTCGTGCTGTGTGTTTTTATTTTGCGCATTGATTTGCCCAATGTGCTGGTGTATGATTATGCGGGAGCTTTTCACCAATTTTTCCTGCAATCCATTTATGAGGTTGGTATGGCACATGATTGGGAAAAATGCTTGTGCAGCAGAATTCACACTATACTTCATATATTATACAATAGGTGGTAAAACATAGGGTTGCAAGTAAACCCATGAAATTATCCAGTCTATGAGTTATTATAATGCACAAAATAAACATATCAAGTAGAAAATCAGCTCTGCTAAGTCTACAGTGATGCAAAATGATGATTTTATTTTATTTTTTTAGGGGTGAGTAATGCATGTCTTTATTTACCTTGCAGAAAAGACTGTAGTTAAAATGTTTCCCGGGAACTAACATTATATCCTTGAGGTGACCATACATGTTCGGCGGTAACTATTGGATGAATCGCTACCCCTCACATCTATGGGCTACGTATAGCCACATTAGATGCTATGGGGCCCAGAGGTTAAAGGTACCCACTCAGGTGCAAGAACATTGAACATTTTTGTAGGGAATATATACTGTTTGACACTATTATTTATACTTTTAATTATCACTACTACTAGCATATTTACAAATCACTTAATTTACCAAAAATAACTACTTAACACAGAAGATATGATCTGTAACATATTTATAAATTACATCAACTACAAAAATGACTTGGCCACAAAGTGTCTCCATTCCTTGCAATCTGTTGTTTTAAAGGGGTACTCCACTGGAAAACATTTTCTTTTAAACGAACTGGTGCCAGAAAGTTAAACAGATTTGTAAATAACTTCTATTGAAAAATCCCAATCCTTCCAGTACTTATCAGCTTCTGTATACTGTATAATACACAGGAAGTTCTCTTCTTTTTGAATTTCCTTTTTTTTGCCTGACCACAAGTGCTCTGTCCATGTCAGGAACTGTCCAAAGCAAGAGAGGTTTGCTATGGGGATTTGATCCTAATCTGGACAGTTCCTGACACAGACAGAGGTGTCAGCAGAGAGCACTTGTGGTCAGGCAGAAAGGAAATTCGAAAAGAACGTCCTGTGTATTATACAGCAGCTGATAAGTACTAGAAGGATTGGGATTTTTCAATAGAATTAATTTACAATTCTGTTTAACTTTCTGGCACCAGTTCATTTAAAAGAAAATGTTTTGCAGTGGAGTACCCCTTTAAGGCTCAGTCCATCTCTAGTAATAGACGCAGCAAGACCGAACACAGGGAGTGGGGGCAGGGCTTAGCACATGCTATGTGCATGAGAGAGAGAAAGCCAGAGTTAACTTGTGCTAAGTACCTGCAAGCAGAGCCAGTCTGCCTGCTAAAGATGATCCAAACTGTGAAAAGTAAATTAAGTTTCCCTCTCATCTCTTGCCATTTATAAAACTCAGGGCACCTGTCCCTTGTGTAAATAGCAGTGTACCTACTGCTGTATGCCCACATTGCTGCAAGCTTGTCATAATCAGCAGCAGTACTTAGTGTAACCTCTATCTTGCTGTGTTGCTTCTGTTTCTTTCCTTTCTGCTTACATAGCACCTTGCATTAATTAATCAGTAATTTCTTCTCTTTCCACGTGTCATCCATAGTAGTAAGTTGTGTGACTCAAAAGCCCAGCATAGTGCCCCTTCACCAGCACTGTGTCATAGCAGAGAAGAATATGTGGTGGCCCAGTACGGGAGGTGTTACACATACCTTCACTGCCCTTTCAGGCTGCATCCTTCAGTGTCCCCAGGGCCCGATGCATTAGCTTCCCCAATGTAATATGTTGTACTGTATAAAATGTGTTATCTCTTTAAGAGTTATACCATGTGATATAACATGTGATTGTTACCCAGGAGGTACCAGTGACCAGGTGATCCAAGGGGTGAACTATGGGCTCCTAGGTAGTCTCCCCCATATAAGCCCTTGGGGTAGATAGCCTCTCTCTTTTGAAGCTTAGAGCTCTTGTTGCTGAGGTCCAGTGCAGTCGTGCCTAGTGTGTGTGTCCAGAGTATTGGAGGCCTCAACTCAAGTCCTGCAGCCACTGTCAGGTGCAAGTAAGCTAAACCTGCAGCTTTGTCCGTCGTCAGTCAAGTCAGTCTCTGTCAAATTGTCATGCAATGTAGCCTGCACTAAAATGCCTAGTCCTACTACAAGTCCCAGCAAGCCCTTAAGGTCTCTGAGTCATTGGTCACCTCCTTGGGCCCTGGCTAAACTTTATAGACTTTACCAACTGTCTACCAAAGCTACTGTTGTCCGTAACTTGGCGTAGGAGTCTTTATTGCCCCAGTGCCTAGCCCAGGATCCAGCGGTATACCTTCAGTTGGTTATAGGCTAAACCACGCCCTGGCATCACGAATATAAGGGGCCCCTAGGGTAACAACATCTGCCCAGCACCTCACACCCGCCACAACTTTTGGCGTCACGAACAGGATACGGGTGTGTGCCTTATGCCACAAGTCCTCCCCCTAGTCTGAACTGTGTCCAGTATTGTCTGCAAGACTCGCATGCCGATGCGAATAAAATTTGCCCCAAAAAGTGCATGGGACTTTGTCCATGAAAAGTGTTTTACTCACGGCGCTTGTGAAATAGAGGGGGAGGTGAAGAAAAGAATGTTATTTGCCATCGTGGATTGTAGAGAATTGGTACCTGAAAGTATTAATTGGGTCCGGTATTCTCCTGTCGCAGCTTTGCCCCGCCAGTCCCCGACGGTGACGCCTCTCCAGCACAGCGAGGAGGAACCAAAGATCTGCCCTGTGTGGCACAGGGGAAGACTTCGTCGACCAGACCAAAACAGGGCGCAGCCATATTGGAGGTTCCGGAAGCTGCGTCTGGCTCCGCTGTCTTCTATCAAGCACCCGCTGCAGCGCAGACTATGCAAACACCAACGATCACCGGTATCAAGTCTCCCGTGCCAGTAGCTATAAGCATTAAATGGTAATTCTCATTAAAACTCCTTATGGTAAATAAACTCTATTGCACTCCTTATGGTAAATAAAAAATATTTTTAATATACTTTGTTTAAAAAAAATGTTTTTCTATGTTTTATTTGTGCTTAAAAAAGCTCAAGAGCATATTTTCCCCCATCTCATACACAGACTTTGGACCGAAGCCCAAACACAGGAAATGCAGCCTGGAGTGCTGAGGGGGGGGGGGGTGTCCAACCAACAACATGTGGCAGTTAAGTGTGAGAGGAGCTATGATTGGATGAGGCAGGACATGCCCCCTCAGCACTCCAGGCTGCACTTTCTGTGTTTGGACTTCGGTCCAAAGTCTGTGTATAAGATGGGGGAAAATGTGCTCTTGAGCTTTTTTTAAGCACAAATAAAACATAGAAAACTTCGTTTTTTTTAAACAAAGTATATAAGAAATATTTTTTATTTACCATAAGGAGTGCAATAGCAAAAATTTGTTTCAATGAGAGTGACCCATTAACCCACTAGTGTCCGCAAATTACTACCCAGTACCTGCAAAATAGAGGCGGAGCATTCACTATAGTACTCCCACTAGCCGAGTCTTAGCCACTGCAGAATTTCAGCAATTATCTTAAAGGGAAAAGCACCTTATTCTTCTTAAAGCAACAGTGCACTCAAAATTCAACAAGATGTCAGAACCCAGCTCTCCAGATCAACCGGGCGACAGTGCCCCTCCATCTCCAGCAGGGGGATCATCACATGCCCTAGCGGCCGGAATGTTGCCAGTCCTGTCTGCAGTCCACATCAACAACCCTGGTGTTCCAGCATCTGCACCGGTATTCATGGGGAACCCTGTCCTCCCTATCTACAATGGAGACCCCTTCCCCCTGAAGGATTTCAGAGAAGGGATCAAGAGTTTGTCTTTTTCTCTTTCCCTCCTAACCAACAGGAGCAATTGCTCACAGGACAACTACAGGGACCAGCGTTAGAGGAAGTCCGCACCTGGCCAGCCTCCGAGAAGGCAACTGTAGAACAGATCTTTGAATGACTGTACCAGGTATTTGAGTGCCATTCTCCATCAGAGGTACTTCTCCGGCTGTATGAAAGGCGACAGACCAGGTGAGACCTTGAGAGCATATGCCGTAGCCCTACAGCATGCCCTAGAGACTGTCCAAAAATTAGATGGTATAACTCCCGAGCAGGGCAACATGGTGTTAATGGACAGATTCATTGATGGGGCTCATAATAAGTGGGACATTAGCATTGGGATGCTAGTTTATTGTGTAAACCGGAGGATGTTAACTTCAGAGTAGTTGCGGGTAATGGGCAACCAGTCCCCAGACATGGATACTGGGAGCCAACTATTCAGTTGGGAGAGCATGTTCTTAGCGGGCAGGAAGTGATTGTAACTAAAGTGACAGGTCTGCTGAATTTATACTGGGGATGAACATTATGAAAAACTGTTTTGTTGAAATAGTAGAGGCCTTGTATGCCTCTCTTCCCCGTATGTCCCCTTCAGGCCAGCGGGCTGCGCAGCACCACGTGAAAGTTCTACAAGCGGAGCGGAAGTTTGCCAACAAGCAAGGTGAAATCTGCAAAGTTTGAGTACAAGACATCCAGTCGGTGACCTTGCAACCCAACACAGAGACTATCATCTGGTGTCATGCACGTCCCGGAGTCAAGAATAGAGACTATCAAGCCCTGCTAGAGCCTCTGCAACTAGAAAACTACCCTCTTGTCCGAGGTGCGAGAAGCCTTTTCACCGTTACCAACGGGAGAGTTCCAGTCCGGTTAGTCAATCTGTCTGATGCTGCTACTATGTTACCTAAATACACCCTAGTAGCCCATTTGTATCTCATGGAGTCAAAGGACATCTTAACAGAACGTATGGTGGTCCGACAGTATGCAGCCCAAGTGGCTGAAGTATCCAGTACAAGTTCTCCCTAGTCCTGGTGGGCACAACTCCAAAATGGAGACAACACTTCCCCAAGGGACCAAGTCAAGGGAGTCATCAATGTCGCCAAAAGGTACCATGAAGATTTTTGTAAACACCCTACAGATTTCGGGCATACATCCATGATCCAACACCCAATCCTCACAGGCGACAGCCCACCGATCAAGGAAAGACACTGCCCGGTCACACCAGGCATGTATCAGACTGTCAAGAAGAAGCTGGCCGACATGAAAGAGGCAGGCGTCATCCAAGACAGTCAGAGTCACTGGGCGGCGCCATTTGTCCTGGTCAAGAAAAAAGACGGAACCATCGGCTTCTGTGTCAACCACAGGAAACGGGACAATGTCACACATAAGGACGCTTATCCTCTGCCAAGAATCGGGGAGTCACTCACAGCCCCCAGGTCTGCTGCTTACTTCTCCACCCTGGACTTAACCAGCGGATATTGGCAAGTGCCCATGGTCGTGGAAGACCGGGAGAAGACCGCCTTCGTGAAACCCATGGGACTGTTCGAGTTTAAAAGTATGCCATTTGGGCTATGTAATACCCCTGCTACGTTTCAGCGTTTGATGGAAAGGTGCCTGGGGCATCTACATTTTCAAAGTGTCCTATTGTACCTCGACAATGTCACTGTGTATTCCAAGTCCTACCAGGAGCACCTCAGTCATCTGTCAGACGTCTTCCAAGTCCTGATCAAGCATGGGCTTAAGATCACACTGTCAAAGTGTCACTTGCACACACCTCAGGTACACTACCTGGGTCATGTTGTCCAGCCCAATCCTGAAAAGATGGAAGTTGTCAAAAACTGGCCTACCCCGCGCACGGTGAAAGATATCAGGAGCTTCCTGGGATTTGCAGGCTACTTGAGCTTCATTCCCCACTTTGCCCAGATTGCAGAACCCCTCACAGCTCTCTTACGGGGTATGGCGAAGGAGCACTACAATGGAAGACTACCTGTTTAATGGGCCGAAGAGCAAGAGGCAGCATTCTGAGCTCTTAAACATCTACTGACAGTACCACCCATCCTGGCATTTCCAGATTAGTCAGCCATTCCGGTTATATACCGATGCCAGTTTTGAAGGTCTGGGAGCTGTTCTGTCCCAAGTCTAGGAAGGACAGGAGCGAGTAGTTGCCTATGCCAGTCGTAACCTGTGCGGAGCTGAGAAGAATGATGCAAACTACAGATCATTCAAGTTAGAACTTCTCACCCTGGTATGGGCCGTGATCGAAAAGTTTAAAGAATACTTGGCTGCCACGTCATTTACTGTCTACACACCTCCAAGTTGGGTGCCATCGAACAACTTGGGCTTCAAGATTAGCCAATTACAATTTCACCATCAAGTACAGAAGCGGCAAGTCGAATTTTAATGCGATGTACTGTCTTGGATGACCCCCTGCGAAGAACCCCCTGTCGAAGACGTGTGGGAAGACGTGGAGATGCCCCTATTTTATCAACGGTTCATAAACCAAAATGTTGTGACCGCCCTCATGGACGGCAAACCCAGGTCCGAAAATGTTCAAGAAGATCTATACACCTGGAAGACTCTTCAAGACGAAAGTCGAGTCATGGGGGATCTGCTGGACTACCTACTATCGAAAAAAGGTACCAACTAGAGATGAGCAAATTTTAGAAAGATTTGATTTTGCCGATTTTGCCAAATTTTCCGGAAAAAACGGTTCGATCCGAATTTTTTCGCAGCAAATCACTATTAAAAACGCCTATTTCCGGGCTACAGAGAGCCTCATATGGGGTGTAGAACACTTTGCCTTGCTGTAACATGCATTGGTGTGTGCTGGGTTAGTGAAATAATACTGTTATTCAGTATGACATGCAGATTCTTTTGGAAATGTCATTCATGCCATGAGAATGTAGTTACCTTCTATTCTGGACTTCTTACCTGGCTTTTATGGATCAAAATTATTTATTTCAATACTATTGAATTTTATTTCAAAATTTACAAGTCACTTTTCATAATTGATAAAAAGTCTTTTACCTCTTAAGGATGCAGGGCGTACCTGTATGCCCTGCGCCCAGTCTCGGTAAATAACGCGGGGTCCCGCGTCATACCGGGTCGGTCCAGGCGGCTAATGATAGCTGGGACCCTGGGCTAATAGCGTGCGGCACTGATCGTTGTGCCGCGCGCTATTAACCCTTTAGTAATAAAAATTAAATGAAAGTAAAAGCTTCCCGGCAGCTCAGTCGGGCTGATCGGGACCATTGTGATAAAATCGCGATGTCCTGATCAGCCCGACTGAGCTGCCGGGAAGCTTTTACTTTCATTTAATTTTTATCGACTGCCTATAACACTGATCAATGCAAAGCTATGGCTTTGCAGTGAACAGTGTAAAAGATCAGTGTGTGCAGTGTTATATCCCCCTATGGGAGCTATAACACTGCAAAAAAAGTGAAAAAAAAAGTTAATAAAGGTCATTTAACCCCTTCTCTAATAAAAGTTAGAATCACCCCCCTTTTCCCATAAAAAAAAACTGTGTAAATAAAAATAAACATATGTGGTATCGCCACGTGCGGAAATGTCCGAATTATAAAAATATATGTTTAACAAAACCACACGGTCAATGGCGTACGCGCAAAAAAATTCCAAAGTCCAAAATAGCGTATTTTTGGTCACTTTTTATATCATGATATCATAGTGCATGCACTATTTCTCCCATTCATTCGCCCGTCACAAAATAACGGCCGTTATTAATAACGGGCAATAACGGGTTAAAACGGCTATTAGAAAAATCCCATAGACTATAATGGGATTTTCTTACGTTAGTGATTTTGTTCCGGCCGTATAACTGCCGATTTCCTAACAGGCGTTCATAATGGAAGTATTTTTATAGTGTGAAAGCAGCATTAAATGTGAGCTATATGATAAACTAATTGACACAGAAGGAAAATTTGGAATCTTATACGGGAAGTTAGAGAAATTAATATGCATTTTGGCATTTGTATATATACCACTGCCATACACATCCGATATTCTTAAAGTCATAATCAGATTTTGGCAAGGGAAGAGGGAATGTCCAATATTTATTCAAAGTGTAACTTGTGGGATGAATGAAAATGCAGATAGATTAAGAATAGGAAATGACAGAAATAGTTATGGACAAACCCCCTTGAAGAAATTTTGTGATGAAGTAGGACTGATAGACATATGGAGAGCTCGTAACCAGGGAAAAATATATACTCGTGCTGGAATAAAACCAGTAAGACTATGTCTCGTATAGACCTGTGTCTTGGTAACGAGCGAGGGAGTGTAAAGATTAGACGGATTAACTACTGTACTCGGTGTATTTCTGACTACTGTACTCGGTGTATTTCTGACCACTCTCCGCTAAGTATAAAGATTGATACAGGGACAGAAAAACTAGTGAGGACATGTAGAATCAATGCATATTCAAATTACTAGACAATGAGGTAATAAAATATCATTGGATTTTTTTTTAGAGGAATTGGGATACATCTTCAGATCAAACCGTGTGGGAAACAGGAAAAGCTTTTTGAAGGGGGGAATTAATACATGCAATTGAAAAAAAGAAAAGAGAATTTAATAAAATAGAAAAAAACTTAATGGAATCAGTAAAAAAACAAAGCAGAGGAAAAATTTGTAATAGATGGAACAGATGAAAACAAAAAAGATTGGGGAGAAAATGAAGAAAAGTTAGAAATCTACATAAAGAAGAAAAGAAATAGCTAATTTTAAAGGTCGACAGATTTATGGATATGGGGAAACCTAATAAAAGATTAATGGCTTCAATTAATAATCAACAAGGGAACAGAAAAATCCATGCTATTAAAAAAAGAAAGGGGAAATAGAGAGTAACATCGAGGATATAATTCAGGAATTCGAAAAATATTTAGAAATATTATATAAATCAGAATCTGAATTTAGTCAGGAGGAATTGGAAATGTATTTGGACGGAATTGAGTTACCCAATGTTCTAGATGACGAGCTAGAAGCACTCAACGGTCCACTAACGGTTAATGAGTTATATGATGCCCTAAAAACAATTAGAGGGAATACATCTCCAGGAGGCGACGGATTCCTTTTTGAAATTTATCGAAGATTTGGGGAGATTCTCATACCAGCACTTTCAAGAGCTCTCTGAAAACTGGAGTGTTGCCAAGGTCAATGAGTGAGGCCAATATAATTCTACTGTTAAAACCGGATAAGAAAGAGGAGGAAATAGAGTCTTAAAGACCAATATCATTATTGAATACTGATATTAAAATTGTGGCAAAAGCCCTGGCTAACAGAATACAGAAAATCATACCAGGATTGGTAAATGAGGACCAGTGTGGGTTTATACCTGGAAGAACAACAAAACATAATATTCATAGAGTACTCACGAATATTCAGTTGAGTAATCAAGTTTGACAAGGTGGAGTGGGATTTCCTTTGGGGAGTATTGGGAAAGTATGGATTGGGAGGAGACCTGATCAAAATAATTAAATTGATGTACTAGGGGGAAGATAACTATAGATGATAGGAGCTCGAAAGTATTTATGTTATCTAGGGACACCAGGCAGGGTTGCCCCCTCTCACCCCTGCTTTCTGCAATGGTCATAGAACCATTGGCGGGTAAAATAAGGAAAGATGCTTCAATAGTGGGATTCGGAGCAGGGGAGAGAGGGGACAAGATTACAATTTATGCAGATGATAATTGCTATTTCTGGAGGACCCTAAAAAATCTTTGTCAAGAGTAATGGAAATGATAAATAACTATGGTAGATTTTCTGGATTGGCAATTAATTGGGCAAAATCTATCCTTATGCCACTGGGAGAAGATAGCATAGGGCAGACATATGGGTTAAGGGTGATAAATAAGGGAGACAAATTCAAATATTTAGAAGTATTCTTATCAAGTGAGATAGGGAAATATCATCAGATAAATACATTAAAATGAATCAAGGAAATGGAAAAGAAAGCGAATATATGGAATGATCTAAATCTATCAAGAGCAGAAAAGATAATATTTATTAAAGGGGTACTCCGGTGTAAACCTTTTTTCTTTTAAATCAACTGGTGTCAGAAAGTTAAACATATTTGTAAATTACTTATATTAAAAAATATTAATCCTTCCAGTACTTATTAGCTGCTGAATGCTACAGAGGAAATTCCTTTCATTTTGGAGCACTGATGACATCACGAGCACAGTGCTCTCTGCTGACATCTCTGTCCATTTTAGCAACCATGCATAGCAGATGTAGGCTAAGGGCAGCATGGTGGCTCAGTGGTTAGCACTGCTGCCATGCAGTGCTGGGGACTTGGGTTCAAATCCCACTAAGGACAACAATAAATAAAGCATTATTATAATAACATCAGCAGAGAGAACTGTGCTCATGATGTCATCAGAGAGCATTCCAAAAAGAAAATCATTTCCTCTGTAGTATTCAGCAGCTAATAAGTACAGGAAGGATTAAGATTTTTTAATAGAAGTAATTTACAAATATGTTTAACTTTCTGCCACCAGTTGATTTAAAAGAAAAAAGGTTTTCACCGGAGTACCCCTTTAAGTCAGTGTTGATGCCGAAAATCCTGTAAGTGTTTGGAGCGGCACCGATTTAGTGTGAGACAAAATTGTTCAAAAAAATTATCTCAATCTTTAATTCATTGATATGGGGTAGAAAAAGAACAAGAATTAAACTGGAATATCTACACAGGAGAATGGGGGACTGGATTTCCCAACATATCTCTGGGTGGAGCAAGCCTCTCTCTCTTGGAGCTTAGAGCTCTTGTTGCTGAGGTCCAAGACAGTTATGTCTAGTATGTATGTCCAGAGTATTGGAGGCCTCAACTCAAGTCCTGCAGCCACAGTCAAGTGCAAGTAAGCTAAACCTGCAGCTTTGTCCATCAGTCAAGTCAAGTCATCAGTCAAGTCAAGTCAGTCTCTGTCAAATTGTCAAGCAAGGTGGCCTGCACTAAATTGCCTAGTCCTACTACAAATCCCAGCAAG
The DNA here is from genome assembly GCF_029499605.1 of Hyla sarda. Taxonomy (NCBI): domain Eukaryota; kingdom Metazoa; phylum Chordata; class Amphibia; order Anura; family Hylidae; genus Hyla; species Hyla sarda. Next base: position 335,821,929 of record NC_079193.1, read on the forward strand.
CCCTTAGGTTCTCTGAGTCACTGGTCACCTCCTTGGGTCCTGGCTGAACTGTATAGACTGTATCACCTGTCTACCCTCAGTAAAGCTACCGTTGTCCGTAACTTGGCGTCTGAGTCTTTATTGCCCTCGTGCCTAGCCAGGATCCAGTGGTATACCTTTGGGTGGTTATAGGCCAAACCACGCCCTGGTGTCATGAATACAAGGGGTTAATGCCATCTGCCCCTAGGGTAACAACATCTGCCCTGCACCTCACACCCCGCCACCACAAATATATGCTGTAATTGGCCAGAGAAATAAGGGAGGAAGTATCTGTGTGTACTACTGGCAATCAGCCCAACTCTCATCCTACTCCCCTGAAATGCGATGAGGAATAGCTGTGCACCATTGTGGGGGCTCGCATGGGCTCAAATACAGCACAAAAATCATCTTGTCACCCCTTCTTAAGGGTTCATTTAAAAAAAAAAAACATGCAGATTTAAAAAAAAAGGACAGGTACTTAAATGTATGTAGTAGTATTCTAAGGTGATAATGCATTTTTCCAGATTTTTAGCATTTACTTTATGCATATATATAAATAATTTAGCTCTCTGTGCATCAAAACAGAGCTCCAGTTGTCATGAAGATATGTTAGGAATCAGCACAGACATTCGTACTTAAAGGGGTTATATACAGGAAAAAACTTTATATATCAACTGGCTCCAGAAAGTTAAACAGATTTGTAAATTACTTCTATAAAAAAATCTTAATCCTTTCAGTACTAATCAGCTGCTGAAGTTGAGTTGTTCTTTTCTGTCTAAGTGCTCTCTGGTGAAACCTTTCTCGGGAACTGTCCAGAGTAGAAGCAAATCCCCATAGCAAACCTCTTCTACTCTGTGCAGTTCCCGCGACAGACAGAGATGTCAGCAGAAAGCACTGTTGTCAGACAGAAAAGAACAACTCAACTTCAGCAGCTGATAATTATAAGAAGGATTAAGATTTTTTTTAATAGAAGTGAATTACAAATCTGTTTAACTCTCTGGAGGCAGTTGATATATAAATATTTTTTTTTCCTGGAGTACCCCTTTAAATAAAATAAACAATTTTACATAACATTTTTCCTCAAGAGCCAATTGTTTTATTATGAGAAGGTGTACATGGGGTATAGACCACAACATGGCCTTCATGTGCGAGCATGCATGCCAAACAGATTAGCTAATAAAGTCATTTATAGGGTGCCAGGCGTAAGAGAGTGGATTATAGATTAGATTTTATAGACTTGATATAGACTACAGTATGTATAGTTGTTTGCATAGAATATAATATAGTTCTGAAGTTCAGAAGTTTCAGCTAGGACTTGGGAAATGTAAGGTTGCTGGAGCCCTGAGGGAGGTATTCAATGAAAGTGCAAAACTGCTGATCAGGCACGAAGGTATACACAAGATAGTATTACATTTTTATTAACTATTTAATAGCAAAATCTTCTGCAAAAGACCACATCTTTGAGAAGACCCCCTTACCCAGACGTTCTGTGACAGATTTTCAGTTCCTCATCATTATGCATTTTAAGTGGTCATCTCAAAAAAGATTTTAATGTAATTCCATGTTTACCAATAGGGACACCACCGTAGGCAATGGAATTGTGCCCACCATTCCAGATGCAGTCTGGGTGAGATTGCTTCTGTCTACCATGAAGAGCACACTAAGGGTCCATTCACACGGCAAATTTCCGCATGCAGAATTCCACACAGATTCCGCATACAGATTCCGCCTCAAATTAAATCCAATAGACTTCTATGGGATTCCGCACTCCCATTCAGACTACCGAATTTCCGCATGCGGATTCCACACAGATTCTGCACTGATTCCACACAAAATCCACACAAGTCAGAGACCCCCCAAATAAAAGTGAAAGCGGAATTGGCGCGGAAATTCTGCCGTGTGAATAGACCCTAAGGCTAGGTTCAGACTACGGAATTTCTGCCTGCAATTCCGCTTTGAAATTGCAGGCAGAAATTCCGTTTGCTAAAATGTATATTGTAGTGAATGGGTTTCCGTTCACAAATCCACACTTCGGAATTTGGGAAGCGTAATTTGTGAACGGAAAATCCGCTTGAAAATTTCCGCCTGAAGAATGGCGCTGCTCATTCTTCAGGCGGAAATACTCGCGGAACAGATTTCAGTCTATTGGAGACTGCAGTGTCCGCGCGGTCCGCACTCGGAATCTTCAGGCGGAAATTTTCTGCCCGGAGATTCCACAGCGTGAACCTAGCTTCCCTTAAGCTAGGTTCACGCTGTGGAATCTCCGGGCAGAAATTTCCGTCAGAATTTCCGCTTGCAGAATTCCACCTCAAATGAAAGCCCAATGGACTTCTATGGGATTCCGCACTCCCATTCACACTTCTGAATTTCCGCTTGGGCTTTAATTTGAGGCAGAATTACGCAAGAGGAAATTCTGACGTGTGAATAGACCCTAAGGCTAGGTTCAGACTGCGGATTCCGAGTGCGGCCATCGCCGACTGAATCAGTCGGCGCTAGGACCGTGCGGACACTGCAGTCTCCAAAAGACTGCAATGTGTTCCGCGAGTATTTCCGCTTGAAGAATGAGCAGCGCCATTCTTCAGGTGGAAATTTCCAAGCGGATTTTCCGTTCACAAATTCCGCTTCACAAATTCCGAAGTGAGGATTTGTGAACGGAAACCCATTGTTACGCCTAGCGCTCCGGGTCCCCGCTCCTCCCCGGAGCGCTCACGGCGTCTCTCTCCCTGCAGCGCCCCAGTCAGTCCCGCTGACCGGGAGCGCTGCACTGACATGGCCGTGGGGGATGCGATTCGCACAGCGGGACGCGCCCGCTCGCGAATCGCATCCCAAGTCACTTACCCGTCCCGGGCACCTCCTGTCATGTGCTGGCGCGCGCGGCTCCGCTCTCTAGGGCGCGCGCGCCAGCTCTCTGAGACTTAAAGGGCCAGTGCACCAATGATTGGTGCCTGGCCCAATTAGCTTAATTGGCTTCCACCTGCTCCCTGGCTATATCTGATCACTTCCCCTGCACTCCCTTGCCGGATATTGTTGCCTTGTGCCAGTGAAAGCGTTTAGTGTTGTCCAAAGCCTGTGTTACCTGAACCCCTGCTATCCATCTTGACTACGAAACTTGCCGCCTGCCCCGACCTTCTGCTACGTCTGACCTTGCCTCTGCCTAGTCCTTCTGTCCCACGCCTTCTCAGCAGTCAGCGAGGTTGAGCCGTTGCTAGTGGATACGACCTGGTTGCTACTGCCGCAGCAAGACCATCCCGCTTTGCGGTGGGCTCTGGTGAACACCAGTAGCCTCTTAGAACCGGTCCACCAGCACGGTCCACGCCAATCCCTCGCTGACACAGAGGATCCACTACCTGTAAGCCGAATCGTGACAGTAGATCCGGCCATGGATCCCGCTGAGGTGCCGCTGCCAAGTCTCGCTGACCTTACCACGGTGGTCGCTCAGTAATCGCAGCAAATTGCCCAACAAGGACAGCAGCTGTCGCAGTTGACCGCCACGTTACAGCAACTTCTGCCTCTGCTACAGCAGCAACCATCTCCTCCGCCAGCTCCTGCACCTCCTCCTCAGCGAGTGGCCGCTCCTAGCCTCCGCTTGTCCCTGCCGGACAAATTTGATGGGGACTCTAGACTCTGCCGTGGATTTTTGTCTCAATGTTCCCTGCATATGGAGATGTTGTCGGACTTGTTTCCTACAGAACGGTCTAAGGTGGCGTTCGTAGTGAGCCTTCTTTCAGGAAAGGCCTTGTCTTGGGCCACACCGCTCTGGGACCGCAATGATCCTGCCACAGCCACAGTCCAGTCCTTCTTCGCTGAAGTCCGGAGTTTCTTCGAGGAACCAGCCCGAGCTTCTTCTGCCGAGACTGCCCTGCTGAACCTGGTCCAGGGTAATTCTTCAGTGGGCGAGTACGCCATCCAATTTCGTACTCTTGCTTCCGAATTATCATGGAACAATGAGGCTCTCTGCGCGACCTTTAAAAAAGGCCTATCCAGTAGCATCAAGGATGTGCTGGCCGCACGAGAGATTCCTGCCAACCTGCAAGAACTTATCCATTTGGCCACCCGCATTGACATGCGTTTTTCTGAGAGACATCAGGAGCTCCGCCAGGAAAAAGACTTAGATCTCTGGGCACCTCTTCCACAGCATCCTTTGCAGTCTACGCCTGGGCCTCCCGCCGAGGAGGCCATGCAAGTGGATCGGTCTCGCCTGACCCAGGAAGAGAGGACTCGCCGTAGGGAAGAAAATCTTTGTCTGTACTGTGCCAGTACCGAGCATTTCTTGGTGGATTGCCCTATTCGTCCTCCACGTCTGGGAAACGCACGCACGCACCCAGCTCACGTGGGTGTGGCGTCTCTTGGTTCAAAGTCTGCTTCTCCACGTCTCACGGTGCCCGTGCGGATTTCTCCTTCAGCCAACTCCTCCCTCTCAGCCGTGGCCTGCTTGGACTCTGGTGCCTCTGGGAATTTTATTTTGGAGTCTTTGGTGAATAAATTCTGCATCCCGGTGACCCGTCTCGTCAAGCCGCTCTACATTTCCGCGGTCAACGGAGTCAGATTGGATTGCACCGTGCGTTACCGCACAAAACCCCTCTTAATGTGCATTGGACCCCACCACAAAAGGATTGAGTTCTTCGTCCTTCCCAACTGTACCTCTGAGGTCCTCCTCGGTCTGCCATGGCTCCGGCTTCATTCTCCCACCCTTGACTGGACCACCGGGGAGATCAAGAACTGGGACTCTGCTTGCCACAAGAGATGCCTCTCCCTCCCTCCCAGTCCCGTCAGGCAAGCCTCAGTGCCTCCTCATGGCCCCCGTCCTTGTGTCACCCTGCCCCGTGCCAAGCTTCACCCTCTGCCCTCCCTCCCCATTCCCACTCCTGCTGTACTGCCTGCCTTTGAGGAAACCCTCCATTCACTCCCGGTGTCCTCGTCCCAGGTAAAGCAGTTGTCGGACAAAAAAAGGGGGAGACCTAAGGGGGGGGGGTACTGTTACGCCTAGCGCTCCGGGTCCCCGCTCCTCCCCGGAGCGCTCACGGCGTCTCTCTCCCTGCAGCGCTCCGGTCAGTCCCGCTGACCGGGAGCGCTGCACTGACATGGCCGTCGGGGATGCGATTCGCACAGCGGGACGCGCCCGCTCGCGAATCGCATCCCAAGTCACTTACCCGTCCCGGGCACCTCCTGTCATGTGCTGGCGCGCGCGGCTCCGCTCTCTAGGGCGCGCGCGCGCCAGCTCTCTGAGACTTAAAGGGCCAGTGCACCAATGATTGGTGCCTGGCCCAATTAGCTTAATTGGCTTCCACCTGCTCCCTGGCTATATCTGATCACTTCCCCTGCACTCCCTTGCCGGATCTTGTTGCCTTGTGCCAGTGAAAGCGTTTAGTGTTGTCCAAAGCCTGTGTTACCTGAACCCCTGCTATCCATCTTGACTACGAACCTTGCCGCCTGCCCCGACCTTCTGCTACGTCTGACCTTGCCTCTGCCTAGTCCTTCTGTCCCACGCCTTCTCAGCAGTCAGCGAGGTTGAGCCGTTGCTAGTGGATACGACCTGGTTGCTACTGCCGCAGCAAGACCATCCCGCTTTGCGGCGGGCTCTGGTGAACGCCAGTAGCCTCTTAGAACCGGTCCACCAGCATGGTCCACGCCAATCCCTCGTTGACACAGAGGATCCACTACCTGTAAGCCGAATCGTGACACCCATTCACTACAATATACATTTTAGCAAGCGGAATTTCTGCCTGCAATTTCAAAGTGGAATTGCAGGTGGAAATTCTGTATTGTGAACCTAGCCTAAAACTATGTTCACACAGCAGAATTTCTGCATGGAATTCTGCATACAAATTCTGCAGAAATTAATCAACGGAATTGATTAAGTGGAAATTCTGCTTTGTGAATGGGACAGCGGAATCCAATTAAAGTGTATTGGCTATAAATTAATGCAGAATTAATGCGGAATTCCATGCAGAAAATTCTGGCGTGTGAACATAGCCTAAGAAGGCCAGACACCCCCTGCTTGCAAGAAGAACATATTTTCCTTATGAAATCTAAAATGAAAAAAAGGTCAAATAAAAATATAAATTCTAGCTTTTGAAATGTATAAACTAAACCAAGATTTGGTAACTTGTGGCAGGCACAGGGTGGACAGGACAGCTGCAGGTACACTTTTTTCCCCATCCTGGCGCTGCAATGAGGAGCCGGCAGACATCAGTAGGCTGACGGGTGTCGTGAACAAAGGTAAAAGCTGTAGTTGTATCTTTATGGAATGTAAAGACACAGGGTTATATATTTTACAGGGGTACGCTGGAAAATATATATTTTTTAAATCAACTGGTGCCAAAAAGTTTAACAGATTTGTAAATTACTTCTATTTAAAAAAAAATCTTAATCCTTCCAGTAATTATCAGCTGCTATATGCTCCAGAGGAAGTTCTTTTCTTTTTGAATTTCCTTTCTGCCTGACCACAGTGCTCTCTGCTGACATCTCTGTCCATTTTAGGAACTGTCCAGAGCAGGAGCAAATCCCCATAGTCCGCAGTATACCAGTGATCAGTTCATAGGCCGCAGTATACCAGTGATCAGCTCATAGGCCGCAGTATACCAGTGATCAGCTTGTAGGCTGCAGTATACCAGTGATCAGCTCATAGGCAGCAGTATACCAGTGATCAGCTCATAGGCAGCAGTATACCAGTGATCAGCTCGTAGGCTGCAGTATACCAGTGATCAGCTTGTAGGCTGCAGTATACCAGTGATCAGCTCATAGGCAGCAGTATACCAGTGATCAGCTCATAGGCAGCAGTATACCAGTGATCAGCTCATAGGCCGCAGTATACCAGTGATCAGCTTGTAGGCTGCAGTATACCAGTGATCAGCTCGTAGGCTGCAGTATACCAGTGATCAGCTCATAGGCAGCAGTATACCAGTGATCAGCTCATAGGCAGCAGTATACCAGTGATCAGCTCGTAGACTGCAGTATACCAGTGATCAGCTCGTAGGCTGCAGTATACCAGTGATCAGCTCGTAGGCTGCAGTATACCAGTGATCAGCTCATAGGCAGCAGTATACCAGTGATCAGCTCGTAGGCTGCAGTATACCAGTGATCAGCTCGTAGGCTGTGCTGATGGTTATGGACTTATTTTTATGTGACAGTTGCGCTTTAACCATTAAAATAAATCAGACCCTAAAACATTCCTGTATTGTGGCCATGTTAGAGCAGTTCTCACCTGATCAGAAGCAGTCACAGCATACAGGACTATTAAATCCAGTGACCACAGGGGGCATTTTCTCTGATTGTATATGTTCTCTTTCCCATCCAACCCAGGCAAATATGATGATATCTCCTGATGACTAAAGACTATACCAAGACATCTGTGGCCCCCTTCTGCAGCCTACCCAAAACTCTATAGTAACACAACCCCCATCCTTTACACGGACAACCTGGTTTGCTTGCTGCTGCCCCATTACCATGTCTACATCATACCTAGGGGACAGTGTAAAAATCTAATCGGTAGGATCCAACCACTGGAACCCCTGGGTGATTAAAGCAACAGCACATGATACCATGTCACTCCAACCTATGGGGTCTCCATACATGTGAGTGCAGCGATCAGCAATGTTTATAAGTCCCATAGAGAACAAATGGAGCCACAGGTGATCATGTGCTGCTGCTCCATTCATTTGGGTGACAAGGGACCGCTCTCCTCATGATCGGTGGTGGTCCCAGGGGTCAGGTCTCACCGATCAGATATTCTGTGTATTGGTGATGACCTTTGGTGTACAGACCCCAGACTGGACCAAAAGACCCTCCCCCCTCCACACATTGCTCCCCATGGCCCTCTCTCATACATACTTTTCTGTATGACCCCATATCTCACATATACTGCTCCGTATGTCCCCTATCTCCCATATACTGCTCCGTATGTCCCCCTATCTCCCATATACTATTCTGTATGACCCCGTATTTCACATATATACTGCTCCCTATGACCTCCTATCACATATATACTGCTCCCTATGACCTCCTATCTCACATATACTGCTCTGTTTGACCCCATATCTCACATATACTGCTCCGTATGTCCCCCTATCTCCCATATACTATTCTGTATGACCCCGTATTTCACATATATACTGCTCCCTATGACCTCCTATCACATATATACTGCTCCCTATGACCTCCTATCTCACATATACTGTTCTGTATGACCCTGTATTTCACATATATACTGCTCTCTATGACCTCCTATCACATATATACTGCTCCCTATGACCTCCTATCTCACATATACTGTTCTGTATGACCCCGTATTTCACATATATACTTCTCCCTATGACCTTCTTTCACATATATACTGCTCCCTATGACCTTCTATCACATATATACTGCTCCCTATGACCCCCTATCACATATACTGCTCCTTATGACCCCCTATCACATATACTGCTCCTTATGACCCCCTATCACATATACTGCTCCTTATGACCCCCTATCACATATACTGCTCCTTATGACCCCCTATCACATATATATATACTGCTCCTTATGACCCCCTATCACATATACTGCTCCTTATGACCCCCTATCACATATACTGCTCCTTATGACCCCCTATCACATATACTGCTCCTTATGACCCCCTATCACATATATATATATACTGCTCCTTATGACCCCCTATCACATATACTGCTCCTTATGACCCCCTATCACATATACTGCTCCTTATGACCCCCTATCACATATACTGCTCCTTATGACCCCCTATCACATATATATATATATACTGCTCCTTATGACCCCCTATCACATATACTGCTCCTTATGACCCCCTATCACATATACTGCTCCTGATGGCCCCCTTATCCCATTATACACTGCTTCATATGCTCCTCATATACTGCTACCTATACCCCCATATATTGGTAACTTTACCCCCTATATACAGTTTATATGCCCCTCATCACATGTACTGGTCTCCCCACCTTCCTCACAGCCCCCTCCCCCATACTTTTCCCTATTACCCCCTCCTCCTCCTCTTTGTACACTGTATGGTAAAGGACCTGCGATGGCATCATCAGGAGGGTCCTTTACCATACAGTGTGAGGGTCAATTCTGCTCTGTGGGCTCTCTGAAGCCCGGGCTCCCACAGGGCCACTCTCACATTACTTTAGTCAGCTGCAATTTGCATAAAACTGCAGCATTTTTGCTGCGATTTTGCGCAAATCGTGGTAAAATGCAGTAATGTTCCTAGAGTTCAGGGGGCCCTTTTGGACATGGGGGCCCTGGGCAATTGCCCAGGTTGCCCCCCCCCCCCCCTAAAACCGGCCCTGACTAGGAGCCCCAGCATCCATTAAAAGCCCCTCTTTCTGCCCGGTTATGGAATACAACAGTAGCCGTACCAGTATGTACATTAACAGCATTATCGACCAGCTGCAAATGTAACAAAGAAAACAAGGACTGCACTCACCGTCCATACAGCGTTTATGGAAAGTCATCAGGCATAGCGAGCTGGTACAAGAGCGGAGGTGGGGGACGTATCCGGGACAGGCTATTTCACACTAAGTTGTGCTTCTTCAAACCGGTATACCAGCTTGAAGAAGCACAACTTAGTGTGAAACTGCCTGTCCCTTTTACGTCCCCCACCTCCGCTCTTGTACCAGCTCGCTATGCCTGACGGCTTTCAATAAACGCTGTATGGACGGTGAGTGCAGTCCTTGTTTTCTTTATTACATTTGTATCTGCATCTCCACGGATTTTTGCACTGCCTTGTCCTACACCATCTTCTGGGGATCCCTCTGTTATCCACACACGCTGTCTGTTCAACCTCAGCCTTAGTCCTGTAGTGCCGGACTCCTTCTCTTCTAATACATGACTTATCTTCCAGCTGGGTTGCTATCAGTGCTTTCTTTCCTTTTGAATCTGAAAAAGACAGGCCCTTCAGTGGACCTTAAAGGGGTACTCCACTGCCCCAGTGACCGGAACATTTAGTTCAAAATGCTGGGTATGGGCTGTGGGGGTCGTGATATCACACCACACCCCCTCAATGCAAGACTATGGGAGGGGGCATAACGGACGTCACGCCCCCTTCCATAGACTTGCATTGAGGGGGTGTGACATCACGAAGGGCGTGGCCGTGACGTCACATCCCCGGCACCCAGCATTCGGAACTAAACGTTCCGGACGCTGGGGCAGTGGAGTACCCCTTTAAAAAGGTTATTTAGGCAAATAGAAAAGTTTACTTGCTGCTTCCTTGTGCATTAAAACATTTAAAGGGGTAGTCCAGTGGTGAAAAACTTATCCCCTATCCTAAGGATAGGGGATAAGTTTGAGATCGCGGGGGGTCCGACCGCTGTGGCCCCCTGCGATCTCTCTGTACGGGGGCCAGGCTCTCCGGCCAGATAGCGGGTGTCGACCCCCGCACGAAGCGGCGGCCGACACGCCCCCTTAATACATCTCTATGGCAGAGCCGGAGATTGCCGAAGGCAGCGCTTCGGCTCTGCCATAGAGTTGTATTGAGGGGGCGTGTCGGCCGCCACTTCGTGCGGAGGTCGACACGCCCCCTTCCCGCGGTCTGACGGGGCTCCGTACAGGAGATCGCAGGGGGCCCCAGCGGTAAGACCCCCCGCGATCTACAACTTATCCCCTATCCTTAGGATAGGGGATAAGTTGTTCACCACTGGGTTCACCACTGGACTACTCCTTTAAAGAGCGTAAACTCACCTCCCTCGCCCCCCTGCTGCTCCAGTTGTCCTCCGGTCCCGGCTGCACTCCCATTCTGACAGCTTCTGGTTCTGCTCTGTGATTGGCTCAGCGGGGAGCTTGACGTCAGCATAAGCTGTCAGAACAGGAAAGTAGTATGAACTATTTTTTATGGGTCAGTAATGGGTTTTACTATTTGCTTGGAAAACCCCTTTAAATGGGCACTGTCAGATTTAAGAAAAAAAACTTTTTATATATTGTACATCTTGGCAAAACATTAACCTTGCTAATATACTTCATAATTTTTTAAAATCTTTTTTTATATGTATCTTGTGTCATAAAAAAGCAGTTCCCGACTATGGGTCCCCATATCATCCAGAACCTAATCCTTTATGGCTGCAGCATCATCTTTTGTCCCTGTTGAAGTACAGGCAGGGACAGTGAGGGTGGGACTAGCACTCCTCTGTGCTCACTCCTGACCTATTAGACTGCAGCATGAAAACAGGGAGGAGGGGATTACAGAGAAGTCTGCAGTGATTGGATGAAGAGACCCAGGGCAGCAGACTTAGGGTATGTTCACAAAGGTGTGAGCGGAATGCTCGCTTAGAAAACCCGCTCAAAAATGCAGTTTTTTCCCCGCGTGGAATGCGCGCTGAATTACGCGCATAAATGAAAGAGGATAGGACACACAGTTATGCGGATTTTCCGTGCGAATTCTGCGTGGAAGCGTGGCAGACTGCCAACATTTTTTACATTCACTTTAATGGGGTTAGGACCTGATTTCCGCATGAAGAAAGAACAAGTTTTTTCTTCATGCGGAACGGAATTCTGTGACAGAATTCTGCTAGCGGAATTTTCTCAGTGTGAACTGAGGAGAGGAAAGTGAACTAAATACTATGGGGTATGGCACTGCTGAATGAATTGGAGGGGAATAAGCGAGCAGAATTACTCGTGGAAATTCCTCTCCAATTCCTCAGTGTGAACATACCCTTAGGGAGTAAGTGAAAGCATGGTGAGTGTGGGTGGGCTCAGCGCTTGCTTCGGATATGTCCCTTTCTGAGTAGTGAATGTCAGAATGGGTGAGCAGCAGAACAAAGAGATTTGTGAGCCAAATACAGAAGAAAGAAAAATAAAAAAGGCATGTTGCAGGTGGGACTTCCTCCTCCATCCTGGCACTGCAATGAGGAGCCGGTAGACATCATGTGGCTGATGGGCATTGTGACCAAGGTAAATAACTGCAGTGGTATTCTCAGGGGGTATATAGATATATAGATACAGGGGAACGCAAGCAAACATGTTTCCCCATTTGTTCATCCACCACAAATTATAAGTTTGGATAGACCTAATGTGGATTTGCGGGTGCTCCATCAGAATTCTTTTTTCCCCAATATCTCAGTGTAGCCGTGTTAATGGAGCCTAATATGCAATGTCACTGTCTATAATGCTAAACAGCTAGGGGTACAGACTAATACCGTCCCTCCAGCATTACCAGTTCCCAGGTAGGATAGTCTCTGGGCTACATCACAAGACTGGATTAGAAGGTAAGTAGATTTCATTTTTAATATAGCAGAAGATACGACGTTTCCTTTTTAATGGTCTCTTTAATCATGATACTTTGATCGCATTGTAGTCATCTCTCCAACCTACTTAAGGAGACATCAACTGCAGGGAAGACACCTGATACCCAGCGTGAAGCATGCATGGGCCTGGTCAGTGAGACAGGTAGTATCGGCCCTCCGGCGTCTGTAATTATTATAAAGACATTCAACTCGGCAGCAATGTGTTCTCTTCCCTCCTTGCTGAACGTATAGCAGTATAGCCTGCTGCAGCTTATACACCCACAGAACAAAGCCGGACAGACACAATAAGAGCAGGTTATAGGGAAACCTCATAGAGGGGATTAACAGTGTGGGGAGTGACTGACAATAAGCAAGTACGGACACGCTGCATAGGGGGGGGCACTTAGTTACTGTATCAATTGTGAACGTATAATGAGAATGAACAGGTAATGGAAAGGTGACAGGTCATATTATTCCAAGAGAACAAATGGTGACATTTAGTGACCCTTCACTACTCCGCCATTGCTAACGTTCTCACATGTTGTTGGTAAAGTAACGCTGTGGAGAAAGTCATTTAAAGAGAACCTGTCACCAAATAAAACCTTTAATATAGTGTTCCTTGTGTAATTAGCAGACACTTTCCCATTCACTTGCTTTTAAAATTATCAACATAAATATGTTTAAAATGTAATAGAAAAAATGGCCACTAGGTGGCGCTGTTCTGTTTCCTGACACAATTAATACAGTTAGTTTGGTCTCCTCCCGGCCTGGCAGGAGACCAAATTCAGGAAGTGCTTCTCTGCACTGAGCTTGATTGACAGATGCACAGAGCTTCACTGAAACATGCACAGAGCCTGAGGTCTTCTGTTTATCACATCACTGCAAAGATGTGAGGGCAGAAGTGGTCCCCCAGCAGGCTTCAGTGACATCATGCCTGCTGGGAAACGCCCGATTTCTGCTGCTGGGAGATTGTACTATGTGAGCAAGAATAAAGGTATGATACACAGCTTTTTAAAGCTCTGAATTTTTAAGGGTGGGAGGAGTGTTAGGAGTAGCTAGGAAAAATAAGAACTAAGAACAGCGCCACACCTGTCCACAGGGGGTGTGTGGTACTGCAACACAATGCTTCTTCAAAAGAAGCCAATCTGCAATGTCAGTTACAACCCACGGACAGGTGACACTATTTTTATAAATCGGACTATACTCGCCATGTAAAATTAGGCAGCAATATTTGCATTTTGTATGTTACCAGAGCTGGAGATGTTTACTGATGACAGCTGCAGTATATCCCAGAATACACCACCATTCTGAGTTATGTCTCTCTTTCTCCATCTCGCCAGCCTTAGTTGTTCAAAGGATCTGACAGCCTGTACATTAAAGAGGTACTCAGTTGGAAACATCTTATCCCCTATGCAAAGGATAGGGGATAAGATGTTAGATTGCGGGGGTCCCGCCGCTGAGAACCACTGCAATCTCTGGGCTGGCAGCGGCGGAGTTTAGAACACGAAAGCTTGCAGCTTCTGCGTTTGTGACTTCACACCACACCCCTCCATTCATGTCTATGGGAGGGGGCATGACGGCTAGTACGTAGCCATCATGCCTCCTTCCATAGACCCGAATGGAGGGGGAATGGCGGCTTGCATCACCAGTCTTTGGGCACAGAGCGGAGTTCCCCCTGTGCACCGAATGACAGGGGTGCTGACCTGGAGATGGTGTGTGTGTGTGGGGGGGGGTCCCACCGCTGGGGATAGGGGATAAGATGTTTACATTGGAGTAACCTTTTAAGACTAGGTTTAAACTATGCAATTTGCAGCTGGAAAAATCCAGGCTGGAGATTCCGAGTGCACCCGGCACCTACCGAATCCATCAGCGCTAGGACCACACGGACATTACCATTTCCATAGACGCGGATTCAGCCTAAAGAGTGAGCGACAATTCCACTGTGTGAACATAGCATTTATTATGCACTGATGATGGCTTTACAGCACATGTCACAGGACAGGTATGTGCTTACACATGATAGGCTGCAGATCCTAAATAAAACCTTAAAATAGAATTTACAATCTATATGGAATTATATAATGGGTGTGTAAATACACGGAGTCTATGTAATTGTTGCATAATACTCAATTGTGAAAAAAAATAAATGAAACGTTGGGTCAAGCGTAGGTTAGGTTAACTTAAAATGGTAGATTGGGACTTATTAGTGAAACACATGTACAGTGTCAATTTTACTACACCGCCTCCGCAGGAGAAATAAAGCATTGAACATTGCTGATTGAAATCAATGGGCTGCCTTTGTAAGTGTTTCCCAACCACAGTGCCTACATGCTTTACAAATCTAAATAGACAAAACACTATGGGGGAGATGTATCAATGTTGTTGTTGGTAGACGTTTTTTGTAGATCATTTTGGTTGGTCTAAATTTGGAGCAATTTCTCCAAATTTATCAAACTTGTGCAAGCCCCATGATAAATTTCGTGCAATGGTCTAAATCTCCACAAAGTTCTATTTGTAGACCTGTTCTACACCTCACAGGAAAAGTGGTGTATCCTGGACGCTGGGATTTTGTTCTATTGTTTTTCAGGATTCCACTGAGGTTTTTTTTTGTCCACCAGCAAAAACGCCTGAAAAACGGTCCCAGCTTTTCCTGCATTTTGGTAATTTTTCTTGGGGGAGATTTATCAAAAACTGTACAGAGGAAGAGTAGTGCAGTTGCCCATGGCAACCAATCAGATTGCTTCTTTACAAAAATGAAAGGAGCAATCTGATAGGTTGCTATGGGCAACTGCACCGCTCTTCCTCTACATAGGTTTTGATTAATCTCTCCCCTTGTGTTTTTTCTTGCATTTTTGCTGGTCTGCGGAAACAAACATTTTTGTACCCTGTGTGCATTTTTTTCACTGCAGGTACTACTCCATGGGTCGGATGCAGAGCGCCCGCCCCACGGAGTGTAAGGAGGTAAGGAGTGATGTATAGCATATACATATACAGGGTGCAGAGCATCACTACTTACCTCCGCCCGCTGTATAGTATACAGGGGGCATAGTGTATCCATGTATACTATACAGGAGCCCAGCAAGGAAAGAGTTAACCCACACTGCAGCTCTGAGTTAAATCTTTGTGCGCTCTCCTGTATATACAGCCATCTATAGATGACTGTACATACAGGATACAGTAGGCAGACAAGAACAATTGGAGGCTCCCCATTACACACTGCAGTATGGGCGCACTCACCAGGTGAGATCGCAAATGATGTCCTAACCTTTTTTTTTCTCATTTCAGATACGTGAATGGGGAGGACAACGTCAGATTCAGTGTACTGCGATGATGACCAGCTTTTTTTTTTTAATGTCAATAAAAGGTTTAATGAGGGCTGTGTGGGGAGTGTTTTTTTTTTTTTTTAAATACATTTTTTTTTCAATGCCGGGCTTAGCGTTAGCCACAAAAACAGCTAGAGCTAACCCCCAATTATTACCCCGTTACCCACCGCCACAGGGTTGCCGGGAAGAGCCAGTACCAACAGGCCTGGAGTGTCAAAAATAGCGCTCCTGGCTGGGGTTATTTAGGTTGGGGAGAGCCAGTAACAATGGTCCTCGCCCACCCTGGTAACGTCAGGCTGTTGCTGATTGGTTGGTATCTGACTGACACTGAAAATATGGGGAACCACATACTTTTTTTTATTACAAAAAAAAACAACACATAGACTTCCCCATATTTTCAGTGTCAATCAGACACCAACCAATCAGCAACAGCCTGACATTACCAGGATGGGCGAGGACCATTGTTACTGGCCCTCCCCAGCCTAAATAACCCCAGCCTGTTACCGCCTAGGCCAAGGAGCGCTATTTTTGATGCTCCGGGCCTGTTTGTAACGGCTCTTCCCGGCACCCCTGTGGCGGTGAGTACCGGGGTAATAATTGGGGGTTAGCGCTAGCTGTTTTCGGGGCTAACGCTAAGCCCAGCTTAGTAATAGATTTCGTCTACAAGACGGCTTCCACTACTAAGCCTGAAATTTCAATTATAAAAAACACAACACATGAAATAAAAAATGGATTTAAAAAAACACTCCCCCAAAGCCATCGTTAACCCTTTTATTGACATTTAAAAAATGCTAGTCATCGTCACACTCCACCGAATCTCAGGTAGTCCTCTGCATTCACTTATCTGAAATGACAAGAAAATAAAAACACGAAAAATGGGTCAGTACATTTTTGGCGCTCTCCCCTGGGTAGTGTGTTCCTAAAGAGGGAGCCTCCAATTGTTGCTAAACTACAACTCCCATCATGGGGGCTGTAGGTAAACAACAGCTGGAGTCTCCCTGTTTGGGAACACACTGCCAAAAAGGCTCTGTTCCCATTATGCAAAACGCATAATGAGAACAGAGCCATACTTACCACCCTGGCTTCAGGCCTGGACTGTGAAGCTCCGCCCCCTAATGATGTCATCACTAGGGGGCAGGGGCGGAGAAGTTGCAAGGGGTCTCAAGAGTGAGACCCCTGAGATCCGTCAGTCTGCCCTTGGACTACTACTCCCATCATGGGAAATTTTGTGTCCCATGATGGGAGTAGTTGTAGTACCGCAGTGCTGAGGGATGGCTCTTACACATCCCCCAGCTGCGAAACTGTATTGTGACTGTTAGGACTACTACTCCCATCATGGACAGACTCTGTCCATGATGGGAGTTGTAGTCCTCGGGCTGAAGGACAGATCGCAGCAGGTCATTCTCCAGAGACCCGCTGCGATCTGCATTTATTAACTTAAAAAGCCAGCGGCAACACTGCACTCCCCTCCCCCCCCTCCTCCTGTATACAGATGTCACGATTCATAATCCCTGCCGCAGGGAGAGGGGAGCTCTGATTGGTGGAAAGCTATTCACCACTATACACCAATCAGAGCTCCTGTCTTCTGGCGGGGATTATGAATTGTGACAGGTCTATACAGGGGAGCGAGTGGAGCTGCTTCTACAGTATATAATTGTTATGTGTACTGTACCCCCCCCCAGACTAATACTGACCCCTTCTATAGTGAGCGCTGGGACCGCTGTGTGATTGACAGGTCCCCAGCGCAAGTGTCCGGCCCCACTGACCTTTATATGTTATAAATCTTTATGATACACACTGCCCGTCCTCCTCTTCATTCTTCTGATGCCGGAGATGCGCGGCTTCTGTATCATAGTCTATAGTCTGGCTGGGGTCAGACAACGGCAGGGGGTGCTCTGACTATAGTGAAAGCAGAAGCCGCTCGTCTCCGACATCAGAAGAATGAAGAGGAGGACGGGCAGTGTGTATCATAAAGATTTATAACATGTAAAGGTCAGTGGGGCCGGACACTTGCACTGGGGACCTGTCAATCACACAGCGGTCCCAGCGCTCACTATAGAAGGGGTCAGTATTAGTCTGGGGGGGGGGGGGTACAGTACACATAACAATTATATACAGTACTGTAGAAGCGGCTCCACTCGCTCCCCTGTATAGACCTGTCACAATTCATAATCCCCGCCAGAAGACAGGAGGCGGGGATTATGAATCGTGACATCTGTATACGGGAGTCGGCGAGAGCGCAGTGGAGCCGCATGTACCGCCGGCTTTTTAAGTTAATAAATGCAGATCGCAGCGGGTCTCTGGAGAATGACCTGCTGCGATCTGTCCTTCAGCTCCAGGACTACAACTCCCATCATGGACACAGTCTGTCCATGATGGGAGTAGTAGTCCTAACAGTCACAATAGAGTCCCGCAGACGGGGGATGTGCGTCTCTCAGCGCTCCGGTACTACAACTACTCCCATTATGGGACAGATTCTGTCCCATGATGGGAGTAGTTGTAGTACTGCAGTGCTGAGAGACGGCTCCTGCATCCCCCACCTGCATCTTCCACCGGCTGCCATTTTCTACGAGTCCTTGCTAGCACTCTTAGGTTTAGACTACTTTACTTGCAAAAAAGCGCAATTGCGCAAAAAAAACCATCTACTTTTTTTTTGCGCAATTGATAAATACCAGTCCACTGGATTAGGTGGTGTACGGTAGACCAAACTGGTGACAACTTTAGAAAACTGTCCACCAAAAAAAACGCAGCTCTATGCAAAAAAAAGCGCAATTGCGCAAAATTTGTAGACGTGAAAAATGGTCTAAATGCAATGATACATGTCCCCCTATGACATTCTGACATTCACCCACGTGTTCTAAGGGAGTTAAGTAATGTATTAGGTAGACCCTTATATCCATTATTTAATGACTCTATAGTGACAGAGTCTGTTCCACAGGACTGGCACATTGCAAATGTGGTGCCAATATTCAAAAAGGGAATTATAGACCTGTTAGTTTAGCCTCTGTTGTTTGTAAATTGTTAAATGTAAAAGATGCTATTTTGGAGTATCTTGATAAAAATAAAAGTATGACTCCATATCACATGGGTTTAAGAGGGATCGGTCCTGTCAAACTAACCTGATCAGCTTTTATGAGGAGGTGAGCTCCAGACTGGACCAGGGGCAATCGCTGGATGTCACTGGATATTTTGGTTTTTCCAAAACATTTGATATGGCGCCACATAAAAGGTTGGTGCATAAAATTAGAAGGATTGGGCTGGGGGAGAATATGTGTAAGTGGGTAAGTAACGGGCTCAGTGATAGGAAACAGAGGGTGGTTATTAATGGTACATACTCTGAGTCGTTGACTGTTACTAGTGGGGACCACAGGGGGCAGTTTTGGGTCCTATGCTCTTGAAAATAATTATTAATACATTTTAATATTTATAAATAATTGTAGAGGGATTTGATAATGAAGTGTCAAGCTTTGCAAATAATACTAAGCTCTGCAAAGTGGTTTACACAATGGAGGACAGTGCACATTGAATAGTAGATGACACAATAGAGGGCAGGGCACTGTGCATAGTAGATGACACAATAGAAGACAGGGCACTGTATATCTCAGAGATAACACAATGGAGGACAAGACACTGTATATTGTAGTTAACATGACAGAACTGTGCACTGCGTATAGTAGATAACACAATAGAGGACAGTGCACTTTCAGTCTGGGAATATGTACTAAATGGAAAAATACTGGGGACAACTGACATAGAAAAGGACTTAGGAGTTTTAGTTAACGGTAAATGTAATTGTAGCAACCTGTGTCAGGCAGCTGCTGCAAGGGCAAATAAAATCAGGGGGTGCATCAAAAGGGGCATAGATGCCCACGACAAGGAAATAATTCTAACGCTGTACAAATCACTAGTCAGACCACACATTGAATACTGTGTAGAGTACTGGGCACCAGTGTACAAGAAAGATATAGTGGAGCTGGAGAGGGTTCAAAGACGGGCAACCAGAGTAATACGGGGAATGGGAGGACTACAGTACCCAGAAAGATTATCAGAATTAGGGTTATTTAGTTTAGAAAAAGGTGGCTCAGGGGCGACTTAATAACTGTATAAATATATTAGGGGACAGTACAGAGATCTCTCCCATGATCTATTCATACCCAGGACTGTATCTATAACAAGGGGACATCCTCTACGTCTAGAGGAAAGAAGGTTTCTACACCAGTACAGATGGGGATTCTTTACTGTAAGAGCAGTGAGACTGTGGAATTCTCTGCCAGAGGAAGTGGTCAGGGTGAAATCAATAAGAGAGATCAAGAGGAGCCTGAATGTATTTCTGGAAAGTAATAATATTAAAGGTTATAGTTACTAGATTACCTAATTTTTCTTCTTTTTTTTTTATCTTCCTCTTGATCAACACAACAAGGTAATAGGCTGAACTAGATGTACGTATGTCTTTTTTGCAAGGGTTTTCCTAAGGGTCACACGTAGCGTATTCACAGAGGAGTAAACACGAAGGGGAAGCAGAGATCAAAGTAAAAAGTCTTCAATTTATTGGGAACTTTAAGATCACAGCATAACCATCAGGACAAATAAATAACTTGCAAAGAGAAGTTAGAATTGACGCGTTTCTCAGTTTCTATCCTTCCTGGCTGATGTTTTGGTCACTTTTGAATGCTGGCAGTGCTTTCACTCTAGTGGTAGCATGAGACGGATTCTACAACCCACACAAATGGCTTAGGTACTGCAGCTCACCCAGGATGGCACATCAATGCGAGCAGTGGCAAGAAGGCTTGCTGTGTCTGTCAGCGTAGTGTCCAGAGCATGGAGGAGCTACCAGGAGACAGGCCAGTACATCAGGAGACATGGAGGAGGCCGTAGGAGGGCAACAACCCAGCAGCAGGACTGCTACCTCTGGCTATCTTGTGCAAGGAGAAGCACTGCCAGAGCCCTGCAAAATGACCTACAGCAGGCCACAAATGTGCATGTGTCCACTCAAACAGTCAGAAACAGACACCATGAAGGTGGTATGAGGGCCCAACGTCCACAAGTGGGGGTTGTGCTTACAGCCCAACACCATGCAGGACGTTTTACATTTGCCAGAGAACACCAAGATTGGCTAAATCGCCAATGGTGCCCTGTGCTCTTCACAGAGGAAAGCAGGTTCACACTGAGCACATGTGACAGAACATTCTGCTGCCTGCAATCTCCTCCAGCATGACTGGTATGGCGGTGGGTCAGTAATGGTGTGGGGTGGCATTTCTTTGGTGGCTGCACAGCCCTCCATGTGCTTGCCAGAGGTTGCCAGAGGTAGCCTGACTGCCATTAGGTACCGAGACCTAATGTGAGACCATATGCTGGTGCAGTTGGCCCTGGGTTCCTCCTAATGCAAGACAATGTTAGACCTCATGTGGCTGGAGTGTGTCAGCAGTTCCTGCAAGAGGAAGGCATTGATGCTATGGACTGGCCCGCCCATTCCCCAGACCTTAATCCGATTGAGCACATCTGGGACATCATGTCTCGCTCCATCCACCAACGCCACTTTGCACCACAGACTGTCCAGGAGTTGGCGGATGTTTTAGTCCAGGTCTGGGAGGACATCCCTCAGGAGACCATCTGCCACCTCATCAGGAGCATGCCCAGGCGTTGTAGGGAGGTCATACGGGCACGTGGAGGCCGCAAACACTACTGAGTCAAATTTCTACTTGTTTTAAGGACATTACATAAAGTTGGATCAGCCTGTAGTGTGGTTTTCCACTTTGATTTTGAGTGTGACTCCATATCCAGACCTCCATGGGTTGATAAATTTGATTTCCATTGATAGTTTGTGTGATTTTGTTGTCAGCACATTCAACTATGTAAAGACATATTTATTTACATGTATTTCATACAATTAGTTCATTCATTCAGATCTAGGATGTTATCTTAGTGTTCCCTTTATTTTTTTGAGCCATGTATTTAGTCAGCCACCAATTGTGCAAGGTCTCCCACTTAAAATATGAGAGAGGCCTGTAATTTTCATCATATGTATACCTCAACTATGACAGACATAATGAGAAAATAAATCCATAAAATCACATTGTCTGATTTTTTATGAATTTATTTGCAAATTATGGTGGAAAATAAGTATGTGGTCAATTACAAAAGTTCATCTCAATACTTTGCTATAGACCCTTTGTTGTCAATGACAGAGGTCAAACGTTTTCTGTAAGTCTTCACAAGGTTTTCACACACTGTTGCTGGTATTTTGGCCCATTCTTCAATGCAGATCTCCTCTAGAGAAGTGATGTTTTCGGGCTGTCGCTGGACAACAGGATAGGGGATAAGTGTTTGATTGCGGGGGGTCCGACCGCTGGGACCCCCTCGTTCTTCCTAACGGGGCGCCGCCATTAGCGCTCATGGTGACGTAGTGTCAACCTAGAGGTCGACGGTGACGCCCCGTCTCCTCCCCGTCCCCATTCAGTTCTATGGGGGAGACGGGGAGGCAGGAACGCTGCCTCCCCGCCTCTCCCATAGAGATGTATGGAGGAGGCGTGCCGGCTGTAACGTCATGCTGCGGCTGGCACTCCCCCTGCACGGGACAGCCGCGGCCCCGTACAGGATCACAGGGGGTCCCAGCTGTCGGACCCCCGCGATCAAACACTTATCCCCCCTGTGGATAGGGGATAAGTGTTAATCACGCTGCAGATGTCCTTTAAGAAGTTACAGGTCTGTGAGAGCCAGAAATCTTGCTTGTTTGTAGGTGACCAAATACTTCTTTTCCACCATAATTTGCAAATAAATTCTTTAAAAATCAGACAATGTAATTTTATGGATTTTTATGGATTTTTTTTTCTCATTAAGTCTCTCATAATTGAGGTATACCATCTTTTTAAGTGGGAAAACTTGCACAATTGGTGGCTGACTAAATACTTTGTTGCCCCACTGTACAACTGCTAGAGCTATTTATAAAGGACTTGACAGGGGGAGATGGGATGGGGAGCATTAAGCTCCAAATGTAACCCTTCCCTCACCACAAGTGATCATCCTCACAGGGATTGCCTCAAAACACAAAAGCCCCCAAAAAATAAATAAATAAATTAACTGCAGTGTGAACACTGCCAAACAGTGTAGTTACTAAAAAATAAAGAGAAACCATATATGTACACATGATAGGTGTTTATTTACACCTATCATGTGTACATATATGGCTTCTCTTTATTTTTTTGCAACTACACTTTTTGGCAGTGTTCACGCTGTGCAGTTTTTTTTACTTTTAAGATTTACGGGAGACATGAGAAATTTTTTTTGTGTGAAACAATATTTCAACAAAAAATTTCTTAATTCCACTGCACTGCATATAGTATAAGTAAATAAAAGGACTACATGACACAAACCAAATACTTTGTAACACTGACTTCAGGTGCCAGGCAGGGAACCATGCACTTTGATCTCCCAATGTTGACTTTTTGCTGTATTGTCCCTCTAAAAACATTTGGCCGGGATAGTAAACCTGTGTTTTATGTCTAGTTAACGTGGCAGCTTTCACTACTTTAGGGCAGATTTTGTGTTTTCTACTTTCTTGCTTAGATGGTGTTTAAGGTCAAAGGGTTGGACAATGGAATTGCCAGTATTGCTTTGAGCTAGGGTGTGGATCACCTGTAAAGAGCTGGAAAAACCAACCCAACAACATTGTAGCAAGGTAATTTTTTTTTTGGACAGTGAGTTTAATTTGTTTCTGTGGTGTTAGGTTTCAAGGAGGGACAAGATTAAGGTCTCCGGGCCCAGTCTACACTCCCCAGTCGGCCTCCAATACCAGAGGATTAACATTAGACAAAACTTGTAGACTTTTTATTACATTTAGGCTAAGTTCACACAGTGGAAAATAAAAGATTAAAACACTGCAGTAAAATTAATTTGAAAAGTAGCATTTAAAAAAAAATATATAATAATTTAAAATTAAAATTAATAATGTGTTTCCTTACTGTCTATAGAAAGGCTGCCCTCAGTGCACACATATGAAAAATTGAAAAGTACCGTCGTTTTATACATGCTGTGCGCTGACGGAGCACATTATTAGATATTTAGAAAATGTATGTTTTTTTTCCTATTTTTCAGCATTTTCTTGGTTTTATTTTATACAGTGTGAACTTAGCCTTACTCTGTACTTTGTGTATGCAGTGTTTACAGCTGTAGTGTAGATCAGTGTTTCCCAACCAGGGTGCCTCCAGCTGTTGCAAAACTACAACTTCCAGCATGCCCGGACAGCCGTTGTCTGTCCAGGCATGCTGAAAGTTGTAATTTTGCAACAGTTGGAGGCACCCTGGTTGGGAAACACTGGTATAGCCAGATGTCTCTGGTATGAAGGCACACACAAATGATCCTGTCTCAAATATCATAATATGAATTAAAGGGGAACTCCGCCCCTAGACATCTTATCCCCTATCCAAAGGATAGGGGATAAGATGTCAGATCACCGTGGTCCCGCTGCTGGGGACCCCTAGGATCGCCGCTGCGGCACCGCGCTATCATTACTCCACAGAGCGAGTTAGCTCTGTGCGTAATGACGGGCAATACGGGGGCCGGAGCATCGTGATGTCACGGCTCAGCACCCTTGTTACGTCACGGCCCGCCCCCTCAATACAAGTCTATGGGAGGGGGGCGTGGAGGTCGTCACGCCCCCTGCCATAGACTTGCATTAAGGGGGCGGGCCATGATGTGATGAGGGGCAGAGCCATGACGTCACGCTGCTCCGTCCCCTGTATTGCCCGTCATTACGCACAGAGCGAACTCGCTCTGTGGAGTAATGATAGTGGGGTGCCGCAGCGGCGATCCCGGGGGTCCCCAGCAGCGGGACCACCGTGATCTGACATCTTATCCCCTATCCTTTGGATAGGGGATAAGATGTCTAGGGGCGGAGTACCCCTTTAAAGGCAAAATGTACATTCCCAATTTTAAATAAACATAAAAGTCCATGTTTACCATGTTTTTATTTACTAGTGTTTCCAAAATGAAGACTAAAACTACTCTTCATTAACATTTAACAATATCCTACTATTTTGAATCTGCAGCTACTATACAGACCTATGCATCTCCATGGTGACAGACCGCAGCCATATTAAAAGGGTTGTGTGGTGAAAAGTAACATCCCTCATTCACAGAAAAGGGATAAGTGTCTGATCCAACTTCCGGGACCCCCCCGCGATCTCCTGAATGGGCCCCGGGTCTCTGAGAGGAATGTTTATTTCTATGGGAGCGCCGGAGATGCCCAAGTACAGCACTCGGGTCTTTTCAGCGCTCCCATAGATAATGAACACAGCGCGTGTCGTCCCCAGCATGTGCTACTCTAGGGGTTGTTCAGGAGATGGTGGAGGGGGTTTGGGGGAGCCAGTGATCAGACCTCCCATGATCAGACACTTATCCCCAATCCTGAGAATAGGGTGAAGTTACTTTTCGCTGCACAACCCTTTTAAGGGTACGTTTCCACTTGCCGTATTTTGCTGCATATTTGCTGCTGAGTATTTTCCTACCCATTGAAGTCAATGGGAAGTAAAGACAGCAGCGTATTTTGCTACCCATTGACTTCATTGGGAAATAAAATACATAGCAGCAAATACGCAGCAAAATAGGGCACATGGGAACGTACCCTAAAGGAAATCCCTAGAACCCTAGAACACTTACCAGAATAGGGGATAAGTGTCTGATTGCAGCCGGCGGCTGTCCAGGCATACTGAGAGTTGTAGTTTTGCATCTTAACCCCTTAGGGACTCGGCCTATTTTTACCTTAAGGACACAGCAGATTTTCGTTTTAGCATTTTCGCTTTTTCCTCCTTCCCTTCTAAAAATCAAAATGCTTGAAATTTTGCACCTACAGACCCATACAAGGCCTTTTTTGTTTTGTGTCACCAATTGTACTTTGCAATAACATCACTTATTTTATAATATAACCTGTGGCGAAATCCCCAAAAAATTATTTGTGGGATGAAATCAAAGAAAATGCCATTTTGTAACATTTGGGGGGCTCCCGTTTCTACGCAGTGCAATATTTGGTAAAAAAAAATGACACCTTATCTTTATTCTGTAGGTTCAAACGGTTACAAAGATACCCAATAAATATATAGTTTTTATTTTATTTTAAACTTCAAAAAATTATGAACTACATGCACCAAAATTAGTTGGTTTAAAATTGGCATCATATGACCCCTATAACTTTTTTATTTTTCCGTATAGGGGGCGGTATGAGGGCTCATTTTTTGCGCCATCATCTGTAGTTTTTATCGGTACCATTTTTGTTTTGATGGGACTTTTTTATCGCTTTTTATTAATATTTTTATGGTATATGAAGTGATCAAAAATGCACAATTTTGACCGTGTGGTTTAACTAACCTTATATTTTAATAGTTCGGACATTTACACACACGGCGATACCACATATGATTATTTTTATTCTTTATTACATTATTTTATTTAAAAAATGGGAAAAGGGGGGTGATTTAAACTTTTAAAAGGGAAGTTGTTAACAAACTTTTATTTTATTTTATTTTTTAACTTTTTTTTAGCCCCCATAGGGGGCTAAAACATGCAGTTTTCTGATTGCATTCAATGATCAGTGCTATGCCATTGCAAAGCACTGATCAGTGTAACCGGCAATCTGCTGCACAACGGAGAGGACAACGGATCGGACAACGGAGAGGCAGGTGAGGACCCTCCCGTCGTCCAGTAAGCTGATCAGGACATCGCGATTTTGTCGCGATAGTCCCGATCAGCTCCGCTGAGCTGCCGAGATTCTTTGACTTTCGTTTTAGACGCCGCAATCAACTTTGATTGCGGCGTCTAGAGGGTTAATGCTGGGCATCGGCCCATTCAGCCGTACCATGCATTAGCCATGGGTCCAGGCTGCCCGTAGCAACCACCAGGACCCACCAGGTTTAACCCGTTCTCAACCGGTGAGAACGGTTTAAACTCGTTATACCGGACCAGGGGTGTACAGGTATGCCCTGAGTCCTTAAGGATCGGGGATGCAGGGAGTATGCATACACCCTGCATCCCCAAGAGGTTAAGGGCCACTGTTTGGAGACCAGTGCTGTACAGCAATGGCGGTCAACTTGCATAAGCAGGGGGGCTTGTTTTTGGTCTAATTTTTTTGAACATTACGGAGGGAAAACACAAACAGCAGATGTGTCCACGTAAACAAACCCCATACATGTGTATAGTCTTGTATTTCTCTCTTGCAGTTTTGTATTGATAATCTAGTAACTTTTATGGCTTTGTAATACGTTGGTGAGAGCTGAGTGCCCCCTATTGGAAAAGGAATGTATAACAGTCGTGGATTACAAAGTGGTTCTCAGGATTTTACTTGAAAAAGGGAGGTCTCCCGAAAGCTTGTCTCTACAAAATACTGTTAGTCCAATAAAAAAGGTATTAGAAGATTCTGCAACATTCTGTGATTTTGCATCTACAGCAGCAAAGTAAAGATTCAATGAGAATCAATGGCCTCATTGCTGCAGTTTAAAAAAGTCCTTCTATTTAGGGCCATCTATTGGTGAACTTACATATATACCATATGTATAGATAGATAGATAGATATGAGATAGATAAATATGAGATAGATAGATATGAGATAGATATGAGATAGATAGATATGAAATGGATAGATAGATATTAGATAGATAGATATATGAGATAGATAGATAGATAGATAAGAGATAGATAGATATGAGATAGATATGAGATAGATATGAGATAGATATGAGATAGATATAAGATAGATATGAGATAGATAGATAGATATGAGATAGATAGATAGATATGATATGAGATAGATAGATATTAGATAGATAGATATGAGATAGATAGATAGATAAGAGATAGATAGATATGAGATAGATAGATATGAGATAGATATGAGATAGATAGATAGATAGATAGATAGATATGAGATAGATAGATAGAAAGATATGAGATAGATAGATAGATAGATAAGAGATAGATAGATAAGAGATAGATAGATATGAGATAGATAGATATGAGATAGATATTAGATAGATAGAGAGATAGATAGATAGATATGAGATAGATAGATAGATAGATATGATATGAGATAGATATGAGATAGATAGATATGAGATAGATAGATATGAGATAGATAAATAGATAGATAGATAGATAGAGATGAGATAGATAGATATGAGATAGATTGATATGATATGAGATAGATAGATAGATAGATAGATAGATAGATAGATAGGAGATAGATAGATAGATAGATATGAGATAGATAGATAGATATGAGATAGATATGAGATAGATAGATATGAGATAGATAGATAGATATGAGATAGATAGATATGAGATAGATAGATATGAGATTGATAGATATGAGATAGATTGATATGATATGAGATAGATAGATAGATAGATAGGAGATAGATAGATAGATAGATAGATATGAGATAGATAGATAGATATGAGATAGATATGAGATAGATAGATATGAGATAGATAGATAGATATGAGATAGATAGATATGAGATAGATAGATATGAGATAGATAGATAGATATGAGATAGATATGAGATAGATAGATATGAGATAGATAGATATGAGATAGATAGATAGATAGATATGAGATAGATAGATAGATAGATATGAGATAGATAGATATGAGATAGATTGATATGAGATAGATAGATAGATAGATATGAGATAGATAGATAGATATGAGATAGATATGAGATAGATAGATATGAGATAGATAGATAGATATGAGATAGATAGATAGATAGATATGAGATAGATAGATATGAGATAGATAGATAGATAGATAGATAGATATCAGATAGATAGATAGAGTTCAGAAAAGCAGCACATCCACAGAAAAATAGCAGCAAATTCCAATAGGGTGCACGCAGTCATGGGAGGCTTGGTTAGGGACTCCAACTTCAATAAAAAGGATAAAACCGCAGCACACAAAGGTGTCTTGGTGCAAAAAAGAAGTGATTTATTCCATCTTCAGCAAAATATCAAGTGCAACGTTTCGGTAGTCTCACACCATCATCTTCAGGCATGTCTGAAGATGATGGTGTGAGACCACGGAAACGTTGCACTTGATATTTTGCTGAAGATGGAATAAATCACTTCTTTTTTGCACCAAGACACCTTTGTGTGCTGCGGTTTTATCCTTTTTTTTAAGATAGATAGATAGATATGAGATAGATAGAAAGATAGATAGATATGAGATAGCTAGATAGATAGATAGATATGAGATAGATATGAGATAGATAGATAGATAGATATGAAATAATAGATAGATAGATAGATATGAGATAGATAGAAAGATACATAGATATGAGATAGCTAGATAGATAGATAGATATGAGATAGATAGATACTGTATATTTCCCTGGTTTTCTGAAAAGTGGGCATGTTTATCATGATTTATGAAATTTTATCTAGAAGGTTAAAGCATTAGTGTTTTGACTAACACTTTAACTAAATGAAAACCGTAAGTTACCGTATATGCCGGCGTATAAGACGACCCCCAACTTTTACAGTTAAAATATAGAGTTTGGGATGTACTCGCCATATAAGACTACCCCTCCTACCACGATGTACGGTACCTTGTATTTCCCCCCACATTAGGTAGGCAGTATAGTTCCCCCCACATTAGGTAGGCAGTATAGTTCCCCCCACATTAGGTAGGCAGTATAGTTCCCCCCCACATTAAGTTGGCAGCTCCCCCACATTAGGTTGCCAGTTCCCCCACATTAGGTTGCCAGTTCCCCCACATTAGATTGCCAGCTCCCCCACATTAGATTGCCAGCTCCCCCACATTAGATTGCCAGCTCCTCCACATTAGATTGCCAGCTCCCCCACATTAGATTGCCAGCTCCCCCACATTAGATTGCCAGCTCCCCCACATTAGATTGCCAGCTCCCCCACATTAGGTCGGCAGTTCCCCACATTAGGTTGGCTGTTCCCCCACAATAGTAGGCAGCTCCCTCACAATAGGTCGGGAGTTACCCCACATTAGGTCAGCAGTTACCCCACATTAGTAGGCAGCTCCCCCACAATAGTAGGCAGATCCCCCACATTTGTAGGCAACTCCCCCCACATTTGTAGGCAGCTCCCCCAACATTAGGTCAGCAGTTCCCCCACAATAGTAGGCAGCTCCCCCCACATTTGTAGGCAATTCCCCCACATTAGGTCAGCATTTCCCCCACAATAGTAGGCAGTTCCCCCACAATAGTAGGCAGCTCCCCCCACATTTGTTGGCAGCTCCCCCCACAATAGTAGGCAGCTCCCCCCACATTTGTAGGCAGCTCCCCCCACATTAGGTCAGCAGTTCCCCCACAATAGTAGGCAGCTCACCCCACATTTGTAGGCAGCTCCCCCCACAATAGTAGGCAGCTCCCCCCACATCAGGTCAGCAGTTCCCCCACAATAGTAGGCAGCTCCCCCCACATTAGATTGGCAGCTCCCCCCAACAGACATACAGCTTCCAGCCATATACAGTGTATGGCTGGAGGCTGTATGTCTGTACTGCCCCCACAGTGTTCCGATCACCGCTCTTCCGGCCCGGATCACCATCTATTGCTATGGCCTATGGACCATAGAAGAAGGTGCCGGGACCGGGGAGCGGTGACCGGATCACTTAAGATAGCACGGCCGGTCACTCACCAGGCCCCGGTCGGCGCGCGTCCTCCTGCGGTCCTCCTGGTCCTGCGCTCCTCTGCCTCTATGGTTGTAGGCACGTGACGTACGGAGGACCGGACCACAGGAGGACCGAAGGAGGATCGCAGGAGGACGATGGCGAATGGTAAGTGACCGGCGGACATCCTTATGTCCCGAAAAGATTTTTCGGGACACAGGGATGTCCGGCATAGGAATACCTATGATTATCTGCCCGGGCCAGCTCCCGTGTGTGGCTGCAGATGGGGGCCGGCCAGAGCAGCTAAAAACTAATACTGTATACTAAAAACCAGGGGGCCTCCAGCTGTTGTAAAACTACAACTCCCAGCATGCCCGGACAGCCTTTGCCGTGCTGGGAGTTGTAGTTTCACAACAGCTGGAGGCACCCTGGTTTTTAGTATACAGTATTAGTTTTTAATTGCTCTGGCTGGCCCCCGCCTGCAGCCACACGGGAGCCGGCCTGGACAGATAATCAGAAGTTTTCCTATCCCGGACCTCAATACCCGGCATATAAGACGACCCCCGACTTTTCAGAAGAAAATTCGGGGTTAAAAAGTCGTCTTATACGCTGGGATATACGGTACCCAGCATGTATTAAACACATTCATAATATGAAGGAAAGCTCAAAAGATGGAAAAATAGTAAGTAAATAAAATAAATAAATAAAAAGTAAATAAATGAATTTAACCCCTTAAAGACACAGCCCATTTTGGCCTTGAGGCCAATTTTCCTTTCTGCATTTCTTTTACTACGCTCTTTTTAAGAAGCATAACTCTTTTATTTTTTCACCCACAGAATCTTATGAAGGCTTGTTTTTTTACATGAACAACTGTACTTTGTTATGACACCTTTCATTTTACCATAAAATGTACAATAAAAACAATAAAAAAAAAAAAAAGAAAACTGCAATTTTGCAAATTTTTTTTTTTTTTTTTTGGGGGGGGGGGGGGGGTTTGGTTTTTACGCAGTGCACTTTATGGTAAAACAGATGTGTTCTCTTTATTCTCTAGGTCAATGTAACATAGCAACATAGTTTGTAAGGTTGAAAAAAGACAAGAGTCCATCGAGTTCCACCTAAAACCCTACTGTATTGATCCTGAGGAAGGCAACCCCCCCCCCCCCCCCCATGAGGCTGATGCCAATTGCCCCATAACAGAGGAAAAATTGCTTACCGACTTCAATATGGCATCAGAATAAATCCCTGGATCAACATTCTATCCCCATAAATCTAGTAACCATGACCTGTAATATTATATTTTTCCAGGAAAAGATCCAGGACCCCCTTGAACTTTTATTGAATCAGACATCACAACATCATGTGGCAGAGAGTTCCATAGTCTCACTGCTCTTACAGTAAAGAATCTCTGTCTGTGATAATGGTGAAACCTTCTTTCCTCTAGACGTAGCGAAAGCCCCCTTGTCATGGTTATCGGCCTAGGTATAAAAAGATCACTAGAAAGATCTCTGTACTGTCCGTTCATATATTTGTACATTATGATCAGATCGTCCCTAAGACGTCTTTTCTCTAAACTAAATAACCCCAAGCTTGATAACCTGTCTTGGTTCTGTAATCCTCCTATACCATCAATTATCTTTGTCGCCCTCCTCCGCACCCTCTCCAGTTCAGCCATGTCCATCTTATATACAGTGGGGAAAAAAAGTATTTAGTAAGTCACCAATTGTGCAAGCTCTCCCACTTAAAAAGATGAGAGAGGCCTGTAATTTTTATCATAGGTATACCTCAACTATGAGAGGCTCCGTAAAAATCTCATCCCTTGGTGTCAAAATCATCAATGAGCAAAAATCCTAGAACCACACGGGGAGACCTAGTGAATGACCTGCAGAGAGCTGGGACCAAAGTAACAAATCTATCAGTAACACACTACACCGCCAGACATGTCCCCCTGCTTAAGCCAGTACATGTCCAGGCCTGTCTGAAGTTTGCTAGAGAGCATTTGGATGATCTAGAAGAGGATTGGGAGAATGTCATATGGTCAGATGAAACCAAAGTAGGACTTTTTGGTAAAAACTTAACTCGTCGTGTTTGCAGGCAAAAGAATGCTGAGTTGCATCCAAAGAACACCATCCCTACTGTGAAGCATGGGGGCGAAAACATCATGCTTTAGGGCTCTTTTTTTGGTAAGGGACCAGGACGACTGATCCGTGTAAAGCAAAGAATGAATGGGGCCATGTATCTTGAGATTTTGAGTGAAAACCTCCTTCCATCAGCAAGGGCATTGAAGATGAAACGTGGCTGGGTCTTTCAGCATGACAATGATCCCAAACAGACACCCCCCCCCCCCCGGGCAAAGAAGGAGTGGCTTGGTAAGAAGCATTTCAAGGTCCTGGAGTGGCATAGCCAGTCTCCAGATCTCAACCCCATAGAAAACCTTTGGAGGCAGCTGAAAGTCTGTGTTGCCTTGAGCCCCAAAACATCACTGCTCTAGAGGAGATCTGCATGGAGGAATGGGCCAAAATACCAGCAACAGTGTGTGAAAACCTTGTGAAGACTTACAGAAAACGTTTGACCTCTGTCATTGCCAACAAAGGGTATATAACAAAGAATTGAGATGAACTTTTGTTATTGACCAAATACCTATTTTCCACCATAATTTGCTAATAAATTCTTTAAAAATCAGACAATGTGATTTTATGGATTTTCTTTTCTCATTATGTCTCTCATAGTTGAGGTATACCTATGATGAAAATGACAGGCCTCTCATCTTTTTAAGTGGGACAACTTGCACAATTGGTGGCTGACTAAATACTTTTTGCCCCACTGTACAGGTGGCCAAAACAGGACACAATATGTCGTCTGACTAGTGATTTATACAGAGGCTTAGGCAATGTGAATAAAATTTTACCAAATTGATATTTTTTTCTATTTTACCGTTTACCGTGTGGGATCATAAATATTATGTTTTAATAGTTTGGGCAATTAGGCACGTGACAATATCAAATATGTAAATTTTTAACTATCTTTAGTAAAATGGGAAAATAAGGGTGATTTCATTTTATTAGGGAATGGGGTTTTATATAATTTTAAAGACATTACACAGTGAGATTGTAAATCCACAGATATAGCTTGGCTAAGCCAGACTGTACAAATAAGTTGGCAATCAGCTGCAGGAGCCAGGTAAGGGGACCATCCTCCACTATTTTAGCTTAGTGTACCCCTGCTATCACATTGTGGGGCTTATGATAAGCTCCTCTGAGCTACTGGCAACATTTACTTTCACTTCAGACACCGTGACTGGCATTGATCACAGAGTCTAAAGGGCTAAATGATAACAGTGTCTGGTCATTAGAGTGTCTGGCTACTGATAGTACCCGACAGTCAGCTGCTCTTGCCCTTGTGCGTTAAAGGGGTACTCTGCCTAAAAACATCTCATCCCCAATTCAAAGGATAGGAGATAAGATGTCTGATCACCGGGGTCCAGCTGCCGCGGAACTCCAGTCAAGCTGGATGACTGGCGACTACAAACAACAAAAAACGTGGCTGGAGGTGCTCAACCCCAAATGTGGTTGTACATTTATACTGGGGGGGCAGATCCTGCCCTTGTAGTCCGTTGCTAGGAGCGATCCCCAGCATAAAAATTCATACAATGGA
Organism: Hyla sarda; assembly: GCF_029499605.1. NCBI lineage: Eukaryota > Metazoa > Chordata > Amphibia > Anura > Hylidae > Hyla > Hyla sarda. The sequence goes on from NC_079193.1 coordinate 335,855,783, forward strand.
GGATGCCTGCAGCAGACTACAAGTGCCACAATAGAATCCTACACCAGATAAACGGTGTGGATGTGTAACAATAAGAATAATACAATACAGGAATATGGGTGCACTACTGTGGTACATGTAAACAATACATTGGCTATCCCTCAACACTGATGTTAAAATTGAGACATTTGCCAGTGTATCCTTATATGAAGAACACACCAAAGCCCGCACACCAATGCCAAGGTTTCTCAAAATGACGCAGGACCTACGCTAATCCTACCTGTGCGTGATAAGCAAAACAGGGGCCAGTGGGCAATTACGGCAGCATTTGGTCAACTCACAACTTCCTCACAGATACCCTCCAGCGTGACTGAGCACACATGCAATGGGAGGAGGGAGGCAAGCTACAAGCCCCACCTGAGTTGGCTAATATGGGTGCATGGCCTCACAGGTGCTACCTTAATGCTGCCTTGAAGATATTCAAGGCGCATTAATTTTGGAGTTTACACAGCCACCATGTCCCCTTCATTCATGTCTATTGGAGGAGGCGTAATGGCTATGTACTAGCCATCACACCCCCTTCAATAGACATGAATGGAGGGGGCGTGATGTGACGTTACGAACGCGGAGGTTCCAGGCTTCCATGTTCCAGACACCGCCGCTGTTGGCAGGGAGATCGCGAGGGATAAGATGTTGTTTGGCAGAGTATCACTTTAAGTCCCGGACGTCAAGGGTGTACATTTACTCCCTGCGTCCTTAATAGGTTAAATAAATAAGAACTGCCAAAGTTTCCCAGCATGTATGAAATACGTTCATAATATGAGGGAAAAAGCAAAAGATGGAAAAATAGTAAGTCAAATAAATTAAATCAATTAAGAAATAAATTAAGTAAATAGTAAATGAATGAAAACTGCGAAATTTTCCCAGCAGGTATAAAATGCATTCAAAATTAAAGGGAAAACTCAAAAGATAAAAAAAAAATTAGTAAATTGTGTCCTATATAGTGAAATATATGACAGCTGTATACTGTAATGCCACTTTTCTCTTTCTGTACATAATAATATTTGTCAGCGTCGCAGTCTCTCTCTTTCTCGGTATCATGATAGCTCTCTAGTTTTGCATAGTAAAATATCTGACAGCTGCACAGTAACAATTCTCTAAGTCCATAGACCAGTGTTTCCCAACCAGGGTGCCTCCAGCTGTTGCAAAGCTACAATTCCCATCATGCCTGGATAGTTTTTCAACAGTTGGGGCCACACTGGTTAGGAAACACTGCCACAGAGCATTGGTGGCCATAAAAGCGAAAAGTAAGAGTGTTCCTGACAACAGCAATGCTAACAAAAAACACAAAGCCAGACATTTTTCCACAACATTGCCACTCTTATGGGGGAGATTTATCCAAACCTGTGTAAAGGAAAAGCCTATAGCAACCAATCAGATCAGGCCTTTTAAAAAATGAAAGAAGCAATCTGATTGGTTGCTATGGGCAACTGCACTACACTTCCTCTGCACAGGTGTTGATCAATCTGCCCCAGTGTGTCTATGAAGGTTAGGTTAGGTTCACACTATGGAATTTCAAAGCGGAATTCTGCTTTAAAATTGCACTTGGAAATTGAGGTGCAGCAAAGTCTGTCTGCTGTTAAAGGGGTACACCGGCCCTAAGACATCTAATCCCTTATCCAATGCTGCACATTATAGGATGTGCAGCATTACTTTCATTATGCTGTATATCCTCCACGGAGCTCCTTCCTGCTGTCGTGTCCTGAAGGAGGGGAGGGATTCTACGAGCACACAGCCTGCAGACATCACACAGCAGACGAAGAGTAGGGGACTGCCTGCAGAGCTGTCTGTGCCTCCTCCTCCACATGACTCAGCAACAGAAGTCCTGACCCGCAGCACTGCCGTCCAGGGATGGGAGAAGCCATGAGTGTCACAGAAAGTTAGTATAGCTAGTGTATGTATATTTGTGTAAAGGGGTGTGTGTGTGTGTATCTTGTGTACAGGTGTGTGTATCTTGTGTATAGGTGTGGGTGTATCTTGTGTATAGGTGTGTGTGTGTGTATCTTGTGTATAGGTGTGTGTGTGTATCTTGTGTATAGGTGTGTGTGTATATCTTGTGTATAGGTGTGTGTGTACCTTGTGGATAGGTGTATCTTGTATTTTGTGTATGGGTGTGTGTGTATCTTGTGTATAGGGGTGTGTGTGTATCTTGTGTATAGGGGTGTGTGTGTATCTTGTGTATAGGTGTGTGTGTGTATCTTGTGTATAGGTGTGTGTGTGTGTATCTTGTGTATAGGTGTGTGTGTGTATCTTGTGTATAGGGGGTGTGTGTATCTTGTGTATAGGGGGTGTGTGTATCTTGTGTATAGGGGGGGTGTATCTTGTGTATAGGGGTGTGTGTGTATCTTGTGTATAGGGGTGTGTGTGTGTATCTTGTGTATAGGGGTGTGTGTGTGTATCTTGTGTATAGGTGTGTGTGTGTGTATCTTGTGTATAGGGGTGTGTGTGTATCTTGTGTATAGGGGTGTGTGTGTATCTTGTGTATAGGGGGGTGTGTATCTTGTGTATAGGGGTGTGTGTGTATCTTGTGTAGAGGGGTGTGTGTGTATCTTGTGTATAGGTCTGTGTGTGTATCTTGTGTATAGGTCTGTGTGTGTATCTTGTGTATAGGGGTGTGTGTATCTTGTTAATAGGTATGCGTGTGTGTGTGTATCTAGTGTATAGGTGTGTGCCTATCTTTTGTATAGGTGTGTGTGTGTGTATCTTGTGTATAATGTGTGTATCTTGTGTATAGGTGTGTGTATTTTGTGAGTAGGTGTGTGTATATATTTATATATGTGCACTGCTCAAAAAAAATTAAGGGAACACTAAGATAACACATTCTAGATCTGAATGAATTAACTAATTGTATGAAATACTTTCGTCTTTACATAGTTGAATGCGCTGACAACAAAATCACACAAAAATTATCAATGGAAATCAAATTTATCAACCCATGGAGGTCTGGATATGGAGTCACACTCAAAATCACTGTCACGATGCCGGCTGGCAGGTAGTGGATCCTCTGTGCCAGAGAGGGATTGGCGTGGACCGTGCTAGTGGACCGGTTCTAAGCCACTACTGGTTTTCACCAGAGCCCGCCGCAAAGCGGGATGGTCTTGCTGCGGCGGTAGTGACCAGGTCGTATCCACTAGCAACGGCTCACCTCTCTGGCTGCTGAAGATAGGCGCGGTACAAGGGAGTAGGCAGAAGCAAGGTCGGACGTAGCAGAAGGTCGGGGCAGGCAGCAAGGATCGTAGTCAGGGGCAACGGCAGAAGGTCTGGAAACACAGGCAAGGAACACACAAGGAACGCTTTCACTGGCACTAAGGCAACAAGATCCGGCAAGGGAGTGCAAGGGAAGTGAGGTAATATAGGGAAGTGCACAGGTGATTACCCTAATTGGAACCACTGCGCCAATCAGCGGCGCAGTGGCCCTTTAAATCGCAGAGACCCGGCGCGCGCGCGCCCTAGGGAGCGGGGCCGCGCGTGCCGGGACAGAACAGACGGGGAGCGAGTCAGGTAGGGGAGCCGGGGTGCGCATCGCGAGCGGGCGCTACCCGTATCGCGAATCGCATCCCGGCTGGCAGCGGGATCGCAGCGCCCCGGGTCAGAGGACGTGACCGGAGCGCTGCAGCGGAGAGAGTGAAGCGAGCGCTCCGGGGAGGAGCGGGGACCCGGAGCGCTCGGCGTAACAGTACCCCCCCCCTTGGGTCTCCCCCTCTTCTTGGAGCCTGAGAACCTGAGGAGCAGACTTTTGTCAAGGATGTTGTCCTCAGGTTCCCAGGATCTCTCTTCAGGACCACAACCCTCCCAGTCTACTAAAAAAAATTTTTTCCCTCTGACCTTTTTGGCAGCCAAAATTTCCTTGACCGAGAAGACGTCCGAGGAGCCGGAAACAGGAGTGGGAGGAACAGATTTGGGAGAAAAACGGTTGAGGATGAGTGGTTTGAGAAGAGAGACGTGAAAGGCATTAGGGATACGAAGAGAAGGAGGAAGAAGAAGTTTATAAGAGACAGGATTAATTTGACACAAAATTTTGAAAGGACCAAGATAGCGTGGTCCCAACTTGTAGCTAGGGACACGGAAGCGGACATATTTAGCGGAGAGCCATACCTTGTCTCCAGGGGAAAAAACGGGGGGAGCTCTTCTTTTCTTATCCGCGAACCTCTTCATGCGTGAAGAAGCCTGTAAGAGAGAATTTTGGGTCTCTCTCCATATAATGGAAAGGTCACGAGAAATTTCATCCACAGCGGGCAGACCAGAGGGCAAGGGGGTAGGGAGGGGGGGAAGAGGGTGACGGCCGTACACCACGAAAAATGGGGATTTGGAGGAAGATTCAGAGACCCTGAAGTTATACGAGAATTCGGCCCATGGAAGGAGATCTGCCCAGTCATCCTGGCGGGAGGAAACAAAATGTCGCAAATAATCACCCAAGATCTGGTTAATTCTTTCTACTTGTCCATTGGACTGGGGATGATATGCAGAGGAAAAATTTAATTTAATCTTGAGTTGTTTACAGAGAGCCCTCCAGAATTTAGACACGAATTGGACACCTCTATCCGAGACAATCTGCGTAGGCAACCCGTGAAGACGAAAAATGTGTACAAAAAATTGTTTAGCCAACTGAGGCGCAGAAGGAAGACCAGGAAGAGGGATGAAATGTGCCATTTTGGAGAATCGATCAACGACCACCCAAATAACAGTGTTGCCACGGGAAGGGGGTAAATCAGTAATAAAATCCATACCAATCAGAGACCAAGGCTGTTCGGGGACAGGCAGAGGATGAAGAAAACCAGCGGGCTTCTGGCGAGGAGTCTTATCCCGGGCACAGATAGTGCAGGCTCGCACAAAGTCCCCAACATCCGTCTCCAGAGTCGGCCACCAATAGAAGCGGGAGATGAGTTGCACAGATTTCTTGATGCCCGCATGACCTGCGAGATGGGAGGAGTGACCCCATTTGAGGATTCCGAGGCGTTGGCGTGGAGAAACAAAGGTCTTCCCTGGAGGAGTCTGCCTGATGGAGGCAGGAGAAGTGGAGATCAGGCAGTCAGGTGGAATGATGTGTTGCGGAGGGAGATCAACTTCTGAGGCATCCGAGGAACGAGAGAGAGCATCGGCCCTAATGTTCTTATCGGCAGGACGAAAGTGAATCTCAAAATTAAATCGGGCAAAGAACAGAGACCACCGGGCCTGGCGAGGATTCAGCCGTTGGGCAGACTGGAGGTAGGAGAGGTTCTTGTGGTCGGTGTAGATAATAACAGGAGAACTTGATCCCTCCAGCAGATGCCTCCATTCCTCAAGTGCTAATTTAATGGCTAGAAGCTCTCGATCCCCGATGGAGTAGTTCCTCTCCGCTGGAGAGAAGGTCCTAGAGAAAAAACCACAAGTGACAGCATGCCCGGAAGAATTTTTTTGTAGAAGAACAGCTCCAGCTCCCACTGAGGAGGCATCAACCTCCAATAGGAAGGGTTTGGAAGGGTCAGGTCTGGAGAGGACGGGAGCCGAAGAAAAGGCAGACTTGAGTCGTTTAAAGGCGTCTTCTGCTTGAGGAGGCCAGGACTTGGGATCAGCACTTTTTTTGGTTAAAGCCACGATAGGAGCCACAATGGTAGAAAAATGTGGAATAAATTGCCTGTAATAATTGGCGAACCCCAAAAAGCGTTGGATAGCACGGAGTCCGGAGGGGCGTGGCCAATCTAAGACGGCAGAGAGTTTGTCTGGATCCATCTGTAGTCCCTGGCCAGAGACCAAATATCCTAGAAAAGGAAGAGATTGGCATTCAAACAGACATTTCTCAATTTTGGCATAGAGTTGGTTGTCACGAAGTCTCTGAAGAACCATACGGACATGCTGGCGGTGTTCTTCTAGATTGGCAGAAAAAATTAGGATATCGTCCAGATATACAACAACACAGGAGTATAACAGATCACGAAAAATTTCATTGACAAAGTCTTGGAAGACGGCAGGGGCGTTGCACAGTCCAAAGGGCATGACCAGATACTCAAAGTGTCCATCTCTGGTGTTAAATGCCGTTTTCCACTCGTCCCCCTCTCTGATGCGGATGAGGTTATAGGCGCCTCTTAAGTCCAATTTAGTGAAGATGTGGGCACCTTGGAGGCGATCAAAGAGTTCAGAGATGAGGGGTAAGGGGTAGCGGTTCTTAACCGTGATTTTATTAAGACCGCGGTAGTCAATGCAAGGACGTAGGGAGCCATCTTTTTTGGACACAAAGAAAAATCCGGCTCCGGCAGGAGAGGAGGATTTACGGATAAAGCCCTTCTTTAGATTCTCCTGGACGTATTCGGACATGGCAAGAGTCTCTGGGGCAGAGAGAGGATAAATTCTGCCCCGGGGTGGAGTAGTGCCCGGGAGGAGGTCGATAGGGCAATCATAAGGCCTGTGAGGAGGTAGTGTCTCAGCTTGTTTTTTGCAGAAAACATCCGCGAAGTCCATATAGGCCTTAGGGAGACCGGTTACTGGAGGAACCACAGAGTTACGGCAAGGGTTACTGGGAACCGGTTTTAGACAGTTCTTGGAACAAGAGGACCCCCAACTCTTGATCTCCCCAGTGGACCAATCCAGGGTAGGGGAATGAAGTTGAAGCCAGGGAAGTCCAAGGAGAATTTCCGAGGTGCAATTGGGGAGGACCAAAAGTTCAATCCTCTCATGATGAGATCCGATGCTCATAAGAAGGGGCTCCGTGCGGAAACGTATGGTACAGTCCAATCTTTCATTATTTACACAATTGATGTAGAGGGGTCTGGCGAGACTGGTCACCGGGATGTTGAACCTGTTGACGAGAGAGGCCAAAATAAAATTTCCTGCAGATCCAGAGTCCAAGAAGGCCACAGCAGGGAAGGAGAAGGCAGAGGCAGACATCCGCACAGGCACAGTAAGACGTGGAGAAGCAGAGTAGACATCAAGGACTGTCTCACCTTTGTGCGGAGTCAGCGTACGTCTTTCCAGGCGGGGAGGACGGATAGGACAATCCCTCAGGAAGTGTTCGGTACTAGCACAGTACAGGCAGAGGTTCTCCATACGGCGTCGTGTCCTCTCTTGAGGTGTCAGGCGAGACCGGTCGACCTGCATAGCCTCCACGGCGGGAGGCACAGGAACAGATTGCAGGGGACGAGAGGAGCCGAGGAGACGAAACGCCTCGTGCGAACAGAGTCCATATCTTGGCGGAGTTCCTGGCGCCTTTCAGAAAAACGCATGTCAATGCGAGTGGCTAGGTGAATGAGTTCATGTAGATTAGCAGGGATTTCTCGTGCGGCCAGAACATCTTTAATGTTGCTGGATAGGCCTTTTTTGAAGGTCGCGCAGAGGGCCTCATTATTCCAGGACAATTCTGAAGCAAGTGTACGGAATTGTACGGCATACTCGCCAACGGAAGAATTACCCTGGACCAGGTTCAACAGGGCAGTCTCAGCAGAAGAGGCTCGGGCAGGTTCCTCAAAGACACTTCGGATTTCCGAGAAGAAGGAGTGTACAGAGGCAGTGACGGGGTCATTGCGGTCCCAGAGCGGTGTGGCCCATGACAGGGCTTTTCCGGACAGAAGACTGACTACGAAAGCCACCTTAGACCTTTCAGTGGGAAACAGGTCCGACATCATCTCCAGATGCAGGGAACATTGGGAAAGAAAGCCACGGCAAAACTTAGAGTCCCCATCAAATTTATCCGGCAAGGATAAGCGTATCCCAGGAGCGGCCACTCGCTGCGGAGGAGGTGCAGGAGCTGGCGGAGGAGATGACTGCTGAAGCTGTGGTAGTAACTGTTGTAGCATAACGGTCAGTTGAGACAGCTGTTGGCCTTGTTGCGCTATCTGTTGTGACTGCTGGGCGACCACCGTGGTGAGGTCAGCGACAACTGGCAGAGGAACTTCAGCGGGATCCATGGCCGGATCTACTGTCACGATGCCGGCTGGCAGGTAGTGGATCCTCTGTGCCAGAGAGGGATTGGCGTGGACCGTGCTAGTGGACCGGTTCTAAGCCACTACTGGTTTTCACCAGAGCCCGCCGCAAAGCGGGATGGTCTTGCTGCGGCGGTAGTGACCAGGTCGTATCCACTAGCAACGGCTCACCTCTCTGGCTGCTGAAGATAGGCGCGGTGCAAGGGAGTAGGCAGAAGCAAGGTCGGACGTAGCAGAAGGTCGGGGCAGGCAGCAAGGATCGTAGTCAGGGGCAACGGCAGAAGGTCTGGAAACACAGGCAAGGAACACACAAGGAACGCTTTCACTGGCACTAAGGCAACAAGATCCGGCAAGGGAGTGCAAGGGAAGTGAGGTAATATAGGGAAGTGCACAGGTGATTACCCTAATTGGAACCACTGCGCCAATCAGCGGCGCAGTGGCCCTTTAAATCGCAGAGACCCGGCGCGCGCGCGCCCTAGGGAGCGGGGCCGCGCGTGCCGGGACAGAACAGACGGGGAGCGAGTCAGGTAGGGGAGCCGGGGTGCGCATCGCGAGCGGGCGCTACCCGTATCGCGAATCGCATCCCGGCTGGCAGCGGGATCGCAGCGCCCCGGGTCAGAGGACGTGACCGGAGCGCTGCAGCGGAGAGAGTGAAGCGAGCGCTCCGGGGAGGAGCGGGGACCCGGAGCGCTCGGCGTAACAATCACAGTGGAAAACCACACTACAGACTGATCCAACTTTGATGTAATGTCCTTAAAAAATGTCAAAATGAGGCTCAGTAGTGTGTGGCCTCCACGTGCCCGTATGACCTCCCTACAACTCCTGGTAATGCTTTTGGACAGTCTGTGGTGCAACATGGCGTTGGTGGATGGAGCGAGACATGATGTCCCAGATGTGCTCAATCGGATTCAGGTCTGGGGAATGGGCGGGCCAGTCCATAGCATCAATGCCTTCCTCTTGCAGGAACTGCAGCCACATGAGGTGTTGGGTGGACGTCGCACCCTCATACCACCCTCATGGAGTCATTTTGCAGGGCTCTGGCAGTGCTCCTCCTGCTCCTGCTTTCACAAAGGCAGTAGTAGCGGTCCTGCTGCTGGGTTGTTGCCCCCTACGGCCTACTCCATGTCTCCTGATGTACTGGTCTGTCTCCTGGTAGCACCTCCATGCTCTGGACACTACGCTGACAGACACAGCAAATCTTCTTGCCACAGCTCGCATTGATGTGCCATCCTGGATGAGCTGCACTACTTGAGCCACTTGTGTGGGTTGTAGACTCCGTCTCATGCTACCACTAGTGTGAAAGCACCGCCAGCATTCAAAAGTGACCAAAACATCAGCCAGGAAGCATAGGAACTGAGAAATCGTCAGTGGTCACCACCAGAAGAACCACTTCTTTATTGGGGGTGTCTTGCTAATTGCCTATAATTTCCACCTGTTGTCTGTTCCATTTGCACAACAGCATGTGAAATTGATTGTCAATCAGTGTTGCTTCCTGAGTGGACAGTGTGATTTCACAGAAGTGTCATTGACTTGGAGTTACATTGTGTTGTTTAAGTTAATTTTTTTTGAGCAGTGTATATATACATACATGCACATGGATGTGTGTGTCTTTGAGAAAGCATGTAATTGTTTTTTGAGCATCCATGGTACTATAATTGCATGACTGGGTTCACACTTGCATCAAGTGCCTCCATCACTGGTTCTGTCAAAGATACAAGATAAAATGTGCTTTTTTTTATCACCCTATGCATCACCACTCACCAGGTATGATGCGAGGGGATTTTCTCAGGGATTGGGGTTTATTAGCATAAATTAATGCCTCCATAACAGGACAACACATTATTACTACAGTGAATAAATAATAACAACCACTTTACACAGACCTAGATCACAATTTTACCACTATCCAAAAAAACAAATATTTGCGCCACACTATGACCGCTACAATCACCACCATATTAGTGATAGGATAATACTAACATACGGATACTGAATAAAGCCGATGTACACAGACCAATATCCCACATGCAGATCTCATTAGTGTTTCTCAAGCTGGGTGCCTCAAGCTGTTGCAAAACTATAACGCTCTGTGGGGGAATGCTGGGAGTTGTAGTTTTGCAACAGCTGGAGGCACCCAGCTTGAGAAACACTATATGGTGGTGATTGTAGCGGTCATAGTGTGGCGCAAATATTTGTTTTCTGGATAGTGGTAAAATTGCGATCTAGGTCTGTGTAAAGTGGTTGTTATTATTTATTCACTGCAGTAATAATATGTTGTCTTGTTATGGAGGCATTAATTTATGCTAATCCCTGAGAAAATCCTCTCGCATCATACCTGGTGAGTGGCGATGCATACACTGAACGCATCACCATTATCTTACATTCAACTCCACGCTGTCATTCAGCCACTAAACGTCTCCTCATGCTGCCGCCAATTCCAGGCAGTGTCATTCAGCCACTATATGGTCTGCTCCTGCTGCTGCCACCTCCACGCTGTGTCATTCAGCCACTACATGGTCTCCTCATGCTGCTGCCAACTCCAGGCTGTGTCATTCAGGCACTATATGGTCTCCTCATGCTGCCGCCACCTCCACGCTGTGTCATTCAGCCACTATATGGTCTTTCAGACTGACGCCATCTCCAGGCTGTGTCATTCAGGCACTATATGGTCTCCTCATGCTGCCGCCAACTCCAGGCTGTGTCATTCAGCCACTATATGGTCACCCTATGGGTGTTACAGCAAGGTAAAGTGTTCAGAACCCCTATTGAGGCTCTCTGTGGGCCAGGAATAGCCATTTTTAATTCAGATTTGCCGCAAATAAATTAAACTAAATTAATCAAACTAAATTTTTAGGAAAATTCTGCAAATCATCCGAATCAAATTTTTCAAAAATTCGCTCGTCTCTTGTGTAACTGTCTGACTGCATGTGCTGAATGTCGTATGAGGCGCTAGGCCTGTCAGTGCCACCATATAAGTATTTAAACAGCAAAAAATTTAAAACTTAGGATCTCCACAGAACAGCTAACTACCTACCTTCCCCACTTTTCCCCGCAATTTTCTGGGCTTGCCTCGGGTGCAAAAGGAACTAACTACAGCTCTTAGAAGCATTACTTACCCTTCTGGCTTCCTCCTCCTCCCTGGTCTCCTCCAGACTGACTGCGTACAGCGTGCACTATGACCTGACCCTGCAGTCAGGTTACGTGACTGTGCAGCGTGGGCTGTTGGAGACCAGCAGGGAAGGCGCTCACTTCGGGACACCCCGGCAGACATGGAGAGCAGCAGAGCAGGAGAGGTAAGTTTTATTTATTTATTTTTAGTCTGATAGGACTGTCTGTCACTGTCTCAGAGCATTGATATGGGGGGCCTGAATGAGCATATGATGGGCCTGAATGAGCTGCAGCATATGGGGGGCCTTAATAAATAACAACTGATATTAAGGGGGGTCCCCCTGATATGGGTAGGGGCCCCCTGAGCAAGTGACATATGGGGGGGTCCACCTGAGTATGCGACATATGAAGGGGAAAGGCTCCTGAACAATTGACGTATGAGGGGGGGGGGGGGCAGGCACATTCTTTGCACAGGGGCCGTCTGCTGTCTGTGTCAGCCCCTGATATGGCTATAGTGTTCATTTCTACATCGATAGTGATATACGATATGTGTTTTCTAATTGCAATATCATGACTGCTGGGCCAGGAAGGGCGACAACAATCCCTCAGGTGGTAACTCTGCGCACCTTGCCTTCTAGGTGGCAACTTACTCTCTATGTTATCACCTGGGCATTATATGTATAGAATGTGATGTTAAAGGAGTTATCCAATAACAAAAAACATATAGGATAGAAGATAAATTTTCTGATACTGGACTACTCCTTTAATACGTAATGCATTCTCTAGCATTAGAAAAATGAGGATTCTTGCTAGGTATAATTGATAGTGTTATGTGATGCCTTATATCAAGTGGTAAAAGGTAGGTAAGTAGGTAAATTGTATGGTCGTTAATAAATGTGGAGGTAATACCTCAACATCTGTCCAGTGACAAGAGCAACAAAACTAGATTCATGCCAGCAATGACAACTCCCCCATTTAGTCCAGGTATCACACCTGAGCCTGAAAGTGCTACATTTTAATTTCATGCGATTGAACCTGAAATTTTGACAGGCTTGGTTATATGACAACCTGAATGTGTTATGGGCTCAGTGAAGTGACTCTATCAGTAAATAGGAAAATTATACTATCAAGACCTGAACTAGACAGCCATGTGCTGCAACCGAGCCTGTGGACATGAACAGGACCTGAAGACATGATAGATTTGAAACCGCAATTGAACCTATAAATGTGACAGATCTTAGAAACATGACTGTACCTGTAGACGTGGCAGGTCCAAGACCCGTGATGACTGAATCAGTAAATGTGACAGGTCGTAGAACTTAGAAGTCTTAGAAGTATTATTCACATTGAGTATTAACAAATTTTTCAAAAAGTATATACTTAAATAATAGTGTATTGTTGCCAAACTAAAGACATGCCAGGTATGGCATACATGAATTTTGCAACCTACCTGAAGATGTGACAGGTAACATGGGTATGCAACAAAGTTAAAAAGCTGAAGATGTAACAGGTGTGAAGAGTCTGACAATGGCAACTGACCTGAAGACGTGACAGGTATAATAGGGATGCCATAATGTAAAACCTGAAGACATGACAGGTGTATTAGATATACAATGATGTGTAACCTGAAACATAACAGGTATACTAGATAATCAATGATGTGTCAGCTGACAATATGCCAAGTATGCTAACTAAGTAATGCTGTGGAACCTGAAGACATGAAAAGGTTCTTACAAAGTAAACAAAGCAGCCAACCTGAAGTTATGTCAGGTATAATAGAAATGCAACAGTGAAAGCAACCTAAAAAAGTGTCAGATTTACTTTTTTTTATGATGTTTACAGTGCAACCAACCTGAGGACTTGACAGATGTAATAGGTATGCGTAATGAAGACATGAGAGGGAGATGAAACTGTAATACCGACCTGAATACCCATGCCAGGTATTTACCATATATAGCCAGATGAAGCTGAATAAGAAAGATATCTAGATGTTTGGGGAAAACTACTTAAAGACATGACAGGTATGACAAGTATGCAGTGGTAACAAAATAACCTGAAGATGTGCCAGATACGTTCTAACTCTGTCCAGAGCTACAAACCTAAAGACGTGACAGGTATTATTTGTATGGTCGGTGTACAAGAAATGACTTTATGCGAGATATAAAAACTGCAAGAATTACCTGAAACCAGCATGTCAGAAATGACAAGACTCTACAAGGTGATCAACCTGAATGCTACAGGTAGGCACAGTGAGAAACAACCTAGAAACATGACAGGTATAAACTGACAGCCATGCCAGTTAGGACATAATACCGAGAAAAATACCACCTAGATGCATAAATAAATGCACATGATGCTCACTGAACTGTTAAAGGGAATCAAGCATTAGATTTTACCATATGTAATGCTTGGCAATGCATATATATATGGTAAATTCTTCATCCTCGCCATACCCAGGGGACATTTCTGCCTGCAGGGATGGTGAGGATATGAACTTTTTAAGTCACCCCTACTGCTTTGTAAGTAGTCCCCTGGGCGGGAGCTATGCTTGCCTTGTTCTGCCACTCCCGCTGTAGTGACACCCCCTCGGTGTGATTCACAGCTAGTATCTCCGCTCTACTTCATCTGCTTAGGGAGCAGAGCGATGACGTGAGCCGTCAATCACATCTAGAGGGCATTACTTTGGCTGGAACAGGACAAGGTAAGCATAGCTCCTCGCTCCGGGAAATACTTGCGATCGGCAGGTGTGATTTGCAAACTTCATATTCTCACCATCAATTGGAGCAGAATTGTCCCCTGGGGATGGTGAGGGTGAAGATTTTACCATACATACAGTGGGGATGAGAACTTTGGGCACCCCAGGTAAAAATTTGCATTAATGTGCATAAAGAAGCCAAGGAAAGATGGAAAAATCTCCAAAAGGCATCAAATTACAGATTAGACATTCTTATAATATGTCAACAAAAGTTAGATTTTATTTCCATCATTTACACTTTCAAAATAACAGAAAACAAAAAAATGGCGTCTGCAAAAGTTTGGGCACCCTGCAGAATTTATAGCATGCACTGCCCCCTTTGCAAAGCTGAGACCTGCCAGTGTCATGGATTGTTCTCAATCATCATCTGGGAAGACCAGGTTATGTCAATCTCAAAGTTTTTAAATGTCCAGACTCATCTGACCTTGCCCCAACAATCAGCACCATGGGTTCTTCTAAGCAGTTGTCTAGAAATCTGAAACTGAAAATAGTTGACGCTCACAAAGCTGGAGAAGGCTACAAGAAGATAGCTAAACTTTTTCAGATGCCAATATCCTCTGTTCAGAATGTAATTAAGAAATGGCAATCATCAGGAACAGTGGAGGTTAAAGCAAGATCTGGAAGACCAAGAAAATATCAGACAGAACAGCTCGCAGGATTGTGAGAAAAACTATTCAAAACCCACGTTTGACTACACAATCCCTCCAGAAAGATCTGGCAGACACTGTAGTTGTGGTACACTACTCCACTATGAAGAGATACTTGTACAAATATGGTCTTCATGTAAGAGTCATCAGAAGAAAACCTCTTCTACGTCCTCACCACAAAAATCTGCGTTTGAACTTTGCAAATGAACATATAGACAAGCCTGATGCATTTTGGAAACAAGTTTTGTGGACCGATGAGGTTAAAATTGAACTTTTTGTCTGGAATGAGCAAAAAGGTACGTTTGGAGAAGAAGGGGAACAGAATTTAATGAAAAGAACCTCTGTCCAACTGTTAAGCCTGAGGGTAGATCAATCATGCTTTGGGGTTGTATTGCAGCCAGTGGCACAGGGAACATCCCACGAGTAGAAGGAAAAATGGATTCAATAAAATTTCAGCAAATTTTGGATGCTAACTTGATGCCATCTATGAAAAAGCTGAAGTTAAAGAGAGGATGATTTCTACAAATGGATAATGATCCTAAACATACCTCGAAATCCACGGGGGATTACATCAAGAGGCGTAAACTGAAGGTTTTGCCATGGCCTTCACAATCTCCTGACCTCAACATAATTGAAAATATATGGATAGACCTTAAAAGAGCAGTGAGTGACAGACAGCCCAGAAATCTCAAAGAACTGGAAGACTTTTGTAAGGAAGAATGGGCAAAGATACCTCAAACAAGAATTGAAAGACTCAGGCTGGCTACAAAAAGCGTTTACAAGCTGTGATACTTGCCAAAGGGGGCAGTATAAGATATTAACTCTGCAGGGTGCCCAAACTTTTGAAGATGCCATTTGTTTTGTTTTCTGTTATTTTGAAAGTGTAAATGATGGCAATAAAATCTAACTTTTGTTGACATATTCTAAGAATGTCTAATCTGTAATTTGATGCCTTTTGGAGATTTATCCATCTTTCTTTGGCTTCTTTATGCACATTAATACAAATTTTTACCTGGGGTGCCCAAACTTTTGATCCCCACTGTAACACATTGCCATGCATTATATACGGTAAAATCTAATTCTTAGTTACCGTTAAGATAAAATACACATATATGCATAGGGAACTGTAACGATATATAACAGCCTTAACCAAAATGCTATCCAAAAATGAAAAAATGCAATATTCCAGAAACCACAATGATATAACACACACATGTTGCTCCGCTAACCGTACTATCACATATAATGCTCCACCTAACTATAGCATCCTCTGTAGCACTGGAAATGCTCATGCTTTTAGCCAGACACTCCGTAAACAGGCTCGGCAGAAGAATGCCCCCTTTTTTTCAACAGTTCTTTATTATTAGTACGAACAAAAACTAATGGCTAGGGTATTTGTGCAGCCATTTCAAGTGCTCCAATCTGCTGTACTGACACCCTCATAGCAGTGATATCTCCCCCTGACGTTCCATATATGAAGGCAGAAGACACATGAATCCATTTTAATGCCCTGTGATTGTGTCAGGTTTTTTATAAAAAAAATTTATATAGTCACGACCCCATCTGAATATCTGCACACCCATGATCCTAACCATAACCCTGAAGGAAGAGAACAATGTAAATCATTACTCCAATTCATGACACCAAGACAACCACCTTTTAATGATACCCGACTGTACTACTGCCTCCCGTGTGACCTCTCTGTTAATGTTATATGCATTACCCGTGCAGATAGAGCGACAACTGAAAGAATAACTACTAACATTGGGGAGGCTCAGCGACGAGGAAACTTTTGCAGGCCAAGTCAAAGTGGATCTACGACTTGGGAACTAGAGACACCTCGAGGTCTCAATGAAGAGCTCCTGTTTGCAGGCTTCTTGGGGTAAGTATTCTTTAATTTAATTTAATTTACTTTGATATTTTTACTATGTGCATTTTTGGTATTTTTTGTCTTGCTTTCTTCTTCATTATTTTTTATTTTCATTATGATTATTTTTGATGCCCCTTGGTTATTCAGGTGAGTCATATTTGGGATTTTCTGACTCTATCTGGGGACATATGGGGTGGACCTGGTGATACACTTGTAATTATAAGTATATGAATCGGGATGAGTGGGGAGCCCATGGTGATGGTGGCACTGTGAGACACGAGTGGTTGAGTGGCACGTTGCACACACAGAGTTATAGATACACTAACTAGGTTTACACTACAACACATAGTGGTGTGGGCGTGTGGTCGGGGCCACAGTTGTGGCTCCGGCCGCATGCCCGCAACCGCCTATTATATATACATGGCTCATTGGGGTTCAAGTAGTGGTTAGTACGATCAGAAGGTATTTCCTACACATGGGACTGTGCGCCAGGGCGCATGCCTACAGTTCCCAATCTACACAATATAGCACATTTGATAGCACAATACTTAGTACATAGGGGTTTATGTAGTTGGTAGCACGAACAGTAGATACATCACAAACATGGGTACACATTCTCATTCACATAGTACACTGCATTGGGGGGGGGGGGGAGGTGGGTGGGTGCCCGGGCGCACACATTAGTGTGTCAGGGCGCATGCCTACAGTTTCCAATTTTCACAATAATGCACATCAGATAGCACATCATGATTTTCAGTTAGATGTTGAGGGCCATAATATTCACTAGTTGATCACTTATTCACATTGGTTGTTATTGGATTGGGGACACACGCATCCATCATATTTGTCCACGTTTATGAACACCGCACTATATACCCCAGGTTCAATAATATTAGATTCCCAGATATTAGGACTAACAAAGGAGAGCATTTGGAAATGTTTGTACTCATATCTACTTATATATATTAATGGCTATATATATTGGTGTTTTAGGGTATTTGTTTGTGTAAAATCTGAATAAACATCTATATAGCGAGATAGACAAGGATTGGAGAAATTGGAGAAATTGGAGTGATGAGGACATCTAAATGCGATCAGAGGATATTTGGACTCCCTGGGACACGATCCTGGCCACAGAGGAGATTTGGACTCCCTAGGACACGTTATGTTTGGGAGCAATGCGGAATGTGCCCATATTGATGGGGAACACAAGATATTATGGATGAGGATTAGCTTTATCCCTTGGGATTGCTTGCATCCTCCCACACCAAAATAAATAAATAAAAAAATAAAAATAAATTGAGCCATCAGAAACAGACAGTAGAGTGAAATGAATCGGTGGGGGCTATGTCCAACTACACTATGTATATTGTATATTGCATATGACATTTGTCTTTGATTATGTACTAAGGTAACTGGAATTGTAAATGACCATGCTGTTCAATAAAATGTAGGCATATGACAATGTAGTGAGTTTGAAGGAGATACCTGTGATCTAGTAGGTAGAAGATGAAGAAAAACTGTGTGGTGTTGTATGTATGATGTGCGCACATGGTATGGTATGATGGAGCAAATGGAGACATGAGGTGATGTGGTCTAATGTATGTTAGGGTGTCAACTGGGACATGTGGGGGTATGCTCTACTTGGCCTAACCCTGTATTAACTGTATTGTATGTGAGTAGGTAGGTACCCCATATGGGTTATAGATATGAGTATGGGCTCTACACTATGGGCTCTATAGTATGGGCTTTACACTATGGTTGAGTTTTTACTAAGTATGGTAACACTTGGGATAATAATTAAATGGTTTTTACTAGGTGATGCTTAATAATAACTATACAGTGACCCCCCGACTTATGATGGCCCCGACATATGATCATTTCAACATATGATGGCCTCTCAGAGCCCATCGTATGTTCAAGGCAGCATCGACATATGATGCTGCTGTGTGTCGGGGTCATCATACAAACAGCTATCTGACAGCGCTGACAACTTCAGCAACTGACAGATAGTTGTTTAATGTGCCCCGTGCGCCCCAGTGCAGCTATAGCCAATAGCCTGCAGCATCTTGCTGCAGGCATCCAATCAGCTGCTGGCTGCCCTCCCCTTCCTTTCCTATAGAGCTGTAGTCGGCAGGATGGTAATGGAGGACATTCTGTCCCCCCTGAAGGTATTTAAAGAACTGTACAGTACTGTATGCGATGTCACACATCACATACAATATATATACACACACTATACACCCCATACATCAATGCTTCCCTATCAGTGTGCCTCCAGCTGTTGCAAAACTATAACTCCCAGCATGCCCACACAGTAAATGGCTGTACATGCATGCTGGGAGTTGTAGTTGTGCAACAGCTGGAGGCACCCTGGTTTGTTAAACACTCCTCATACACTCCACATACAATGGTCATCCCAGAACCAATTGGCAGTTTCCCATAGAGATATGTATTCAACATACAATGGTTCCGAGGCCCCAGAACCAATTACCATTTTTACATAGACATATGTACTCGACATATGATGGTTTCAACATATGATGGTTTTCCTAGAACAAATTAATATCATATGTTGAGGGACCACTGTATATATTTTTTGTATTTATGTCAACTTATACCTGGCCGGAGTCATGGGGAGTCCGTATAGGGATGAACACAGATATTTACTTATTGCCCAAATATTTGGACATTATTTTTTTTTAAATCACTTGGATATGGAAGATATGGTACATCATGGGTCCATCCAGGGAATATTGTATTAAATTATCTATGGATATGGGTGTATATTGATTTATAATAATGTTCATGGATATGGATATTTGTCACTTGTTAATTGTAGTCTAATATAATATGGATATATGGATATTTGTCACCTGTTAATTGTAGTCTGATAAGTCGTATACTCATTTTAGATATATCCAGATGCGTTCAGATGTGCATATATGTGGATTAAGTGGTAGGTGGGGCTCTCCATATATGTCCATGTTTATATTCATGCGTGATGCCACCTACTTACATGCTTATTTGCTGGGTATTAACTTTCATATATGATGTCACCTATTTTATACACTTATTTGCATTAAGCATTAGCTTTTTTCTTCTGTATAGAATCTAAATTTTGTTGTGTTTAAGATGGATCATATGATGTACACTTATGGATGGTCCCTTATAAGACATAGGTTTTGTTAAATTTGGCTGTATCACATATTGTCCCTCATTTACTATTCTAAACCCGACCTCTTTTGTCGGTTTTTTTTGGCGCATCTTTGTCTGTGACATGTCGCAGACATCGTGCGCCAGTCTGCGACACGATGCGACATTTTTTCCCGACGGACCCGATGTGGATTCTCCCAAACCCGAAAAAGGGGCGTAACCCGACATTTCTGAGCTTTCCCACGTATTTATTAAGGTTTCCAACCCGAATTTGTTGAATTGTTGTGGATTTTTTCCCGACAGCTCAGAGGAGTTGGAAACCAAAACCTACAAAACCCACGTGCGACAAACAGGATGCGACATAATAATAAATACCAGGGGAAAAAAGCAGTCGGGTAAGAAAGCAACATAGACTTACAACCCGATTTTCTTAGTAAATGAGGGCCATTATATATAATAGCATGCTATCTAGTTTACTTTTTGAGCTTGGATAGTTCAAGATGATGACCTTTAAAATTTATTTATAAGGTTCTTTGTGCACCTCTATATCTATGTGAATAATATAGGGGTGTGAATCGCCACACTGGTATCGCGATTCGATATATCCCGATATATCGCAATACCGTCTAGGTGACGATACATCGCGATATATCCCGATTCTGTTTAAAAAACAATGTCTTTTACGCTTTTATTAAAATTTTATTTTTATTTTATTTTTTTTGTACACTTTATTAGTCTTTTAGGAATCATTAGATTCCTCAGACAGATGAATAGAGTTCTATTGAACTCCATTTATCTGCGATCCATTGATAGAGCCTGGTCCGGCCAGGATCTATCAATGACAGAGCCACGGAGAGCATACACATCTCCCTTTAGACGCCGCTGTCAACTTTGACAGCGGCGATCTAAAGGGTTAATAGCCAGCCGCGGCGATCGCCGCATGCTGGCTATTAGCGGCGGCCCCCGGCTACTGAGAACAGCCGGGGGCTGCAGAGTATGGAGCGGGCACGAGTCCGGAGCCCGCTCCATACACACTACAGAGCACCGCATGCTAGATATTAGCGGTGGTGATGCATCAGTGGCCCCCGGATACTGAAATCAGCCGGGGGCCGCAGAGTATGGAGCGGGCACGAGTCGGGAGCCCGCTCCATACACACTGCAGAGCACCGCATGCTGGCTATTAGCGGCGGTGAAGCATCAGCGGCCCCCGGATACTGAAATCAGCTGGGGGCCGCAGAGTATGGAGCGGGCACGAGTCGGAGCCCGCTCCATACACCCAGAGCACCGCCGCCGCCGCGTCAGATCCGGCTGACAAAATGTGGAACTTGTATCTCCTGATGCCCGGGACATGCTTTCTGTGCATCAGGAGATACAAATTCCACATCACTAAAGGGATTTTTCACTTGCCGATACTGAATCGATTCAAAATATTTTTGAATCGATTCAGTATCGGCAAGTGAAAAATCGCGATAATCGCGGGAATCGATTTTTTCTTACATCCCTAGAATAATATAAGATCTGCCTATTGAGATATATTACTGAGGGACCATTACTGTTAAAGATTATGATACATGGAGAGGTGAATGGATGCATTAGTGTGCGCGCATAGGGGTAGGAGCGCACAGGTATAAGTGAGTACACATAGAGGTATGTTGGGACACAGTTTGAGAATGAATGAATGATTGAGCGTGGAGTGTAGATAGGCTGATGCGGACCTGAACGACTCTTGGGTGCACTGCGCAAGCGCATGCAGTGAAGCCTGTAGTATGGAGTGCGCATGAGTGGATGTTGTATGTTGTTACGGATGTGATCCAGAAGTACAAGCGAGCGGCAGCGCTCGGGCAGGAGACCCGGAAGTAGAAGCGAGCGGCAGCGCTCGGACATGAAACCATAGAGACTCACAGGTATTTCCTTCTGGCCAAACATACCTTTGTAATTAAGTTGATTATGTAGTATATATAAGACAGATGTAAGAAAATAGAAGCACAACACCCCCTGAGGAAGTTGCCGACGGGCAACAGAACGCGTGGGGTCTTTATGGGGGGCACCTGCCTGGTAACTCCTCCATTAACCGTCCTGTGTCATCTTATCATACTTATGCTACATGAGAATACAGGTTGTATATGGGCTGTTGAGATGAATATATTACTATGTGGCAGCTTATGTGTATATCATAGTGACGATATTGATGTATTGTAATAGGCAGGTGCCCTGGGTGGGGTTCCCTTGTTGAGGGGGCTCACCCCGTTTTGTGCTTTGGCTGCTTTTGGCCCCTTTTTAAGTGTTTTTAATGATCTTGTCTGTCTTTTTGATATATGTATTAATAAAGAGAACTTTTTGATATTTACCTTATATGGGTGTGCGCTGTTTTACGTGTTTCTTTTTCTTCTGGATATTGTGTTATATTTGATACGTATAGCAGCACCCCTTTTTCTAATTGATGTTGCTGAGCCCGCTCATATTTTAGTGGTTGTAACTGATATATATGACTAATCTGATATATAAAAGATACAAGTAAACGTAACAGAAAAATGTTTGAGAACAACTCGAAAATGTGACCAGCCTGACTACACAGGAACAGGACATAAAAAAGAATAGGCAGGTAAGGTAACAATATGATCAGAAAAACATTGTAATCCCTTGAAGACATTACCAACCTGATACTCCTGAGAAACACACTGGAATTGATATTCACAACAACCTGAAGATTATTGTTGCTCACGAATATTCGCAATTCGAATATTATTCGCGAATATCGCATATTCGCGAATTCGCGAATTTCGCGAATATAGCGCTATATATTCGTAATTACGAATATTAGTTTTTTTTTTGTTTTTTTCTTCACAAAACACATCACAGTGATCATCCCTCTCTGCTTCCAGCTTGTGTGGTGTAAAGAAGGCCCTAATACTACTGTGTGAGACTGGCGTGCGAAATTTCGCATATGCGAAAATTCGCATATGCTAATTTTCGCATATGCGAAATTTCGCGTGTACTAATTTTGTATATGCTAATTTTCACATATGTTAATTTTCGCATATGCGAGTTTTCGTGTATGCGAAAATAAAACGAGAATATAACGAATATGCGAATATTCGCGAATATATGATGAATATTCGTCCATATATTCGCGAATATTCGCGAATTCGAATATGGCCTATGCCGCTCAACACTACTGAAGATGAGACCAGCCCAACTACATGATAAAACACATAAGAGAGCAGTATTGTGACTGCCTGAAGATGTAATGGCTAACCCGTAAGAACAAGTGAAGAAAATGTGACAGTAAAAATATTCTGACTGCCTGGAAGTCTGAAAAGATGGAAAAACATAACAATGGCAATAATGGAACTTACCTGAAGATATGACCTGACTACATAAGAAATGTAACAGTAAAGATATTGGGGGAGATTTATTACAATCTGTGCTGCAAAATAGTTGATAAGTTTCCAGGTCCCTCAAATGAATACAGGCTTTACAGCCTTGCTAACATAATGTTTTTTATTAAAACATTTTTTTTAAAGGGGTCATTTATATTTTTATTATGGGGAATTATTTTTATATTCTTTTAAAAACTTTTCCCCCTTTTATTTATATATCTTGGCCCTGATTTACTAAGAGTGGAGTGTTTATTCTAGAGTGATTTCAATATCGCTCATCTTTTATTTTAGGCTTATTCACTAGGGATCGACCGATTATCGGTTTGGCCGATATTATCGGACCATATTCATGATTTTGGACGTTGCAGGTATCGGTACCTTGCTGATAATGCCCCGCCCCCCCACCGCACTGCGCACCGCACACACCCCCCCCCCCACCGCACCGCATCATTGCCTTCCCCATCCCCGGTTTTATAATTACCTGTTCCCGGGCTCTGGGGCCTGCGCTACTTTTGGCTCCTGCTGCATCCTGCGTTACGCTGTGCGCTGCGCAGCGCAATGACGAGTGACGTCCTCATGCAACATCACCGTTAGTTCGCACAGTGACAGCGCAGGATGGGAGCCAGAAGTAGTGCGGGCCCCGGAACCCGGGAACAGGTAATTATAAAACCAGGGATGGGGGAGGCAATGGAGCAGCAGTGGTGGGGGAGGCAATTGGGCAGCGGTGGTGGAGGCAGCGTGCGGTGCGGTGGGGGTCAGTGGCGGTGGTTGGGAGGACCCCGGACAGGCAGGGGGAGAGAAGCGGGTGGCGGCGGCGGTCTCTGGCCCAGTAAAAGTGCCCGATTTAAATCAATGATCTGCAACGGCTTCTTCGGGGCTGGGGGGGGGGTGTGTGGAGAAATAGCCGATAACTTATACCGGAATATCGGTATAAGTTATCGGCTATCGGCCTGATAAGCCACAGATTATCGGTATCGGCCCTAAAAAATCGATATTGGTCGATCCCTATTATTTACTATTCTGTCGCACATGTCGGTTATTTTTCTGTCACACGGTTTTTTGTGTCGCACTAGTCAATTGTGTCGCACAAACTCCGAGCTAAAGAAATTAGTTGTGTGAGTCAAAATGGTTTAGACTTGTTTGTTTAAAAATGTTTCCATGAATCAAAAGTATTCATGTGTTATAATTTTTCAAACATTACAACAATTCTCCTTGTTTATCAGCTTGGGTGTTAAATTGATTTAAACCTAATATTGCAAATGTGTTAAAAAATAATAATAATAAACACTAACTATCACAAAAGCATTCAATATTTTATTTATGAAAGTGTTGAACTGTACAAAAAACACAATGGCAAACAGTCCCTTGTTAGAAATCACTCAATTTTTTGAATTTCACTCGGCCTCTTGGCTGTCTGTCATTGTGAGGCAAACTCACATTTTTTCTAGAGTGATTTTGGAAGTACTCCGAGTATGTTTTGGTTTTTGTCAGGAACATGCTCATTTTTGCATATAACAAGCTCATTTCAGAGTGAAAAAAAACCACTCCGAGTGTTTTCTAAAGTGTCTGAGGGGTTTTGTATAAGCAACTTATTATTTTCCTATTTTTTATACATCTTTAGTCCTAGGGGACTTGTATAAGCAATCTGCAGTTTGTACAGTATGCTGCAATACTTATTTACTACAGTGTACTTTAACTGTGTATTGTGGCCATGTTTCTGTTTCTGCATTTGTGAGTACTTTATTTTCACTCTCTTCTCTGGTGCCATGACAGCAGATCAGTAGCCAGCTATTGTCATGTGGTGTACAGGAGAATGAGGGAGGGGGGCAAATAGAAGCCAGACAGGAGTGGCACTTGGCATCTAACTGTTATTGTATAGCATCTAGGATAAAAAATCCTGTACTCACCTCTGCCTGTTTCCCACCCGTTCCATTATGGCGATGCAAGACCCCACTGTCAGTGCTTCCTCTTCTCCGTTCCAAAAACACAGGAAATGCCCAATTAACAGTCTCTCCTGCAGCCATTGACCGGTAAGTGGGCAATTAAATTTTTTTATTTTTTATTAATGGGCACTTTTAAATGGAAAATGGCTCCAGAATATCCCTTAAATGTCCCGAATTGGACTTATTTCTTATTCTAGCCTCTAACAGCTATTTCCTGAACTCAACATTTGATGTACATGCACATCATATGTTAGACAGGGGTTAAAAGAAGATGAATTATCAGACAATGATCTATTTTTTATTTTTATAATTCGGCTTTTGTAATGATTCACGTGCAAACAAGCAAATCAACTGCAGAAACATCATTGTGACTGCAGTTTTCACATTAAACACTAGATGTCAGTACAACCTGCATTTGTACATGAGCACTTCAGCTTTGCTGGAACACATCTGGGCCAACAGATGTAAAATATTGGCAAGCAGTGTCCACAAACAGGGCTGGTGCAAGGATTTTTGCCCCCCTAGGCGAAAGCATTTTTTGCCGCCCCATGACCCTGCGCATTGGCTCCACCCTTTGACACCTTTCTACTAAGGACACGCTGTAACAAACCTTCTAGTAACCTACTTACTACTGGCGTGACACACTGTAACAAACCCCCTCCAAATGTAATCTCCTCATAACTGGGGTGACACACTGTAACAAACCCCCTCCAAATGTAATCTCCTCATAACTGGGGTGACACACTGTAACAAACCCCCTCCAAATGTAATCTCCTCACTACTGGGGTGATACACTGTAACAAACCCCCTCGTCATGTAATCTACTTACTACTGGGGTAACACACTGTAACAAACCTCCTCATGTAATCTCCTTACTACTGGGGTGACACACTGTAACAAACCTCCTCCTCATGTAATCTCCTTACTACTGGGGTGACACACTGTAAAAAACCTCCTCCTGATGTAATCTCCTTACTACTGGAGTGACACACTGTAACAAACCGCCTCCGAATGTAATCTCCTCACTACTGGGGTGACACACTGTAACAAACCTCCTCCTCATGTAATCTCCTTACTACTGGGGTGACACACTGTAAAAAACCTCCTCCTGATGTAATCTCCTTACTACTGGAGTGACACACTGTAACAAACCGCCTCCGAATGTAATCTCCTCACTACTGGGGTGACACACTGTAACAAACCCCCTCGTCATGTAATCTACTTACTACTGGGGTGACACACTGTAACAAACCTACTCCTCATGTAATCTCCTTACTACTGGGGTGACACACTGTAACAAACCCCCTCATCATGTAATCTCCTTACTACTGGGGTGACACAATGAAACAACCTCCTCATGTAATCTCCTTACTACTGGGGTGACACACTGTAACAACCTCCTGATGTAATCTCCTTACTACTGGGGTGACACACTGTAACAACCCCCCCTCCTCATGTAATCACCTTACTACTGGGGTGACACACTGTAACAAACCTCCTCATGTAATCACCTTACTACTGGGGTGACACACTGTAACAAACCTCCTCATGTAATCACCTTACTACTGGGGTGACACACTGTAACAACCCCCTCCTCATGTAATCACCTTACTACTGGGGTGACACACTGTAACAACCTCCACCTCATGAAGGCTCGCGCGCGATGTCAGGATACTGGATGGACCTGACCTGCCTCTCTGCCTGGGAGGTGGCTCTGCACTTCTTTAGCAGGCTTATATGCAGATTATTGTAGTACGGGGGGTATGTGGGTGCTTTGGATGAGCGGTGCTTTGGATGGTGGCTGGCTACTAACTCTCTTGCAGTGGGCAGAGCAGTGCCCCCATCAAGAGGGCACTCTAGGCGCCTGCCTATTTTGCCTATAGGCACAACTGGCCCTTTCCCCATACTGTTATAGGCCAGCTGTGGACAAGCATGATATGGTTGCATTATGGCCATGTGTCCCAGTTAGATGTGGGTCTCATGACACGATAAGTAAGCATTATACATCTGTGAGATGCATTCATTTTAAGTCTCTAGATCAGTGTTTTCCAAACAGTGTACCTCATGAAAACTACAACACCCAACATGCCCGAACAGCCTATGGCTACAACTCACGCCTGCGTCTTCAGCTAAAACAGGTAAGCGCAAGGCATACACAAGAACCTTTACATTATTTTCTAATAACAGCCTGTGTTGTAATATATATTGTTATCTAACAGCAGCCATCCCGGCATATCGCCCAGGGGGGTACTGAGAACCCCCCGTGACGGCGATCGCCAAAATTTGCAGTGATTGTGGGTCATACGGGTGATCCGGAAAAGGGTAATTGGTGCGGCCTGAGACAGCACCAATCACCCTTTCCCAGCAGGAATGAGATGGCTCTGGTGCCACCTCACAATCGTGTGATTGGTTGGCCGAAAACGTCCGACCAATCAGGGGACCTGTTGGGCGGGTAATCAGCGGCGGGGGAGGCACTTATCGGTGCCGATTGGTGGCGGCATAGGTCCCGAGGCTTCGTCAGCGGGGTCCGGAAGCGTCGGCGACGGTGGCAGTGGGTCTGGAAGCGGCGATATCAAGGCAGCAACAGCAGAAGGTGAGGCCTGTGTGCCTCCTGTTGTTGCATTAGTACATCTCCCAGCATGCACAGCAAAAGGGCATGCTGGGAGTTGTAGTTATAAAACAGCTGGAGGCACACTACTACAACTCCCACTATGCACTTTGCATGTCCCTGCATGCTGGGAGTTGTAGTTATGCAGCAACTGGAGGCACATTTTTTTCTCTGAAAAAGTTTGCCTTCAGCTGTTGCAAAACTACAACTCCCAGCATGCAATGACAGCCGAAGGGTATACTGGGAGTTGTAGTAGTGTGCCTCCAGCTGTTGCATAACTACAACTCCCAGGATGCCCTTTGGCTGCCGCACCTCAAACTCTCAGCGGGAAACTCACTGTAAACCCCCGCCCATGTACTCTAAAAACACTACACTACACTACAGTGCACTAAATAAAGAGTAAAACACACAAACCCTTACACTGTTAAACCTTTCCTCCCCCATAAAAATATTAAACGTCTTGTACGTACGTTTTTCCTAAACGGAGCCTCCAGCTAATGCAAAACAACAACTCCCAGCATTGCCGGATAGCCATTGACTATCATGGCATGCTGGGAGTTTTGCCACAGCTGGAGGCACCCTGTTTGGGAAACACTGCCGTAAGGTATTTTTGGTGGCGGAGGCCAGTGTAATGCTTGCATCCGGGTCCGTCCCTATGTAAATACCTAATTTAGGCCTTAAATGCGCATGGCGCTCTCTTACCCCAGAGCCCTGTTGTATTTCAGGGCAACAGTTTAGGGCCACATATGGGGTATTTCCGTACTCGGGAGAAATTGCATTACAAATTTTGGGGGGCTTTTTCTCCTTTTACCCCTTATGAAAAGGAAAAGTTGGGATCTACACCAACATGTTAGTGTAAAAAAAAATTTTTTACACTAACATGCTGGTGTTGCCCGATACTTTTCATTTTCACAAAAGGTAAAAGCAGAAAAAGACCCTCAAAATATGTAACCTATTTCTTCTGAGTACGGAAATACCCCATATGTGGGCATAAAGTGCTTTGCGGGCGCACAACAGGGCTCAGGAATGAGGAAGCACCATGAACATTTGAGGCTAAATTGCTGGGAGTTGTAGTTTTGTATAAACTGGAGGCATCCTGGTTGGGAAACGCTGCACTATTTCATGGATCTCTGCCAAACCACCAAAACCTCCTAAAGGGGTACTCCGGTAGAATTATTATTTTTTTAAATCAACTGGTGCCAGAAGGTTAAACAGATTTGTAAATTACTTCTATTTAAAAAATCCTAATTCTTCCAGCACTTATCAGCTGCTGTATGCTCCACAGGAAGTTCTTTTCTTTTAGAATTTCCTTTCTGTCTGACCACTGTGCGCTCTGCTGACACCTCTGTCTGTGTTAGGAACTGTTCAGAGCAGAAGCGGTTTGCTATGGGGATTTGCTTCTATTTTGGACAGTTCCTGACATGGACAGAGGTGTCAGTAGAGAGCACTGTGGTCCGACTGAAATGAAATTTAAAAAAAAATTACTTCCTCTGTAGTATACAGCAGCTGATAAGTACTGGAAGGATTAATATTTTTAAATAGAAGTAATTTAAAAATCTGTTTAACTTTCTGGCACCAGTTGATAAAAAAAATAATAATAATTCTACCAGAGTACCCCTTTAAAAGGAATCCTCTCTTTATTTTGTTTGTTTCATTGGTCAGATGTAGAGAAATCACATTTTAATTACTTTTTAAATGTTTTATTTATTTATTTTTCTGGTTTTCTGGGAGTAGCAATATGGGAGACACACACTTCCTTCATGCATTATCTGTATAGACAGTAGAGAGTGCTCTTTATGGCAGCTGTAATGAATTGGAGTTCACTTCCTCCCTGAGTCTGCTGTGCTGTGCTGGTCTCTTCATTCAATCACTGCAGGCTGCTCTGTAACCCCCTCCTCTCTGTTTTCATGCTGCAGTCTGATAGGACAGGAGTGAGCACAGAAGAGTGCTACTCCCGCCTTCACTTACTGAACTTTGTACCTGCCTGTGCTTCAGCTGGGACAAACATGATGCTGCAGCCAGACAGGATTATGTTCTAGAAGGTATGGGGACCCCTAGTGGTTTCATTTTATCAGCCATGATTTCTATAAAAAGGAGTTACAATTTTTTATGAAGTATATTAGAAAGGTTAATGTTTTGCCAAGATGTACAACAAATAAAAGTTTTTTTAATCTGACAGTGCCCAATTACAGTGTCTCTGTCATTTCAGAAATGGTTTGGCATGTCACAGAGACATGCCAAAAGTTTTGATAAGTTGAAGTCTCGGTGCTGAAATGCCCAACTATCGTTAGAAACACCTCCCTGGCTTACCGTCATCCCTGTTCCTGCTTTCGTGGACGACCATTTATAAGTGTATGGCCCTACTATGCTCCCTGATCGGTGATCAAACCATGATCAAAACTTTTGACATTCCTTTGTGTGTGGTAAAACTGAGATAGGACAGATTCCAGTTTCAGGAGAGCCACCGAGGGGTTAAAGGGGTACTTTGGTGGAAAACTTTTATTTTTTTTATCAACTGGTGCCAGAAAGTTAAACAGATTTCTAAATTACTTCTATTAAAAAATCTTAATCCTTCCAGTACATATTAGCTGCTGTATACTACAGAGGAAACGATTTTCTTTTTGGAACACAGAGCTCTCTGCTGACATCACAAGCACAGTGCTCTCTGCTGACATCTCTGTCCATTTTGGGACAGGTGGTATAGAGAGGGAAGAAGGAACAAAGGCAGAATCTGAAGGGGGAGGGAGGGGAATCTCAGATTCTGGCAGCTTCAGTGTCAGTGGAGATTGTACCTAGGCTGTATCCACATCTCTGCATTGGGGTTTCTGGTTTTAATGGAAAATGCATTGCAGTGACAAATCCATCTCATGACAGTTTGCATTGTAGCCTAATGGGCCCCAATCAAGTCTATGCCGTGTGAATAAACCCCTGATAAAAAGTATGTAATTTTTCAATATCACCTAATAAATCGAGATTTTCCTAGCTAAAGTGATGGAAAATGTAAGTTATATGAAGACAGGAGGCGAGTATCTTGCATTAATCTTTCTTTTATTAATGCCCATAGCAGAAATAAAATAACGTATTTAATAGAAACTTTTTGAAAAAAACTACAACTCCCAGCAGCCCTTGCGCCTTCCTCCTCCTATCTCCTGTTGACTGGTGCTATGAATGAGGCTGCCAGAAGATCCACCTCTCTCTTTCTTGCTGCGATGTCTTGACTGACAACTTAGTCCCGTAACACCACCATGTAGCCCAGCTCCGTCTCAGGAACCTTTGAACAAACGGCCAACCGGGCCGCGAACCTTCTGACCATCTGGATCAGGAACTCTTTAAAGAACAACCAGGAACAGAACGCATCAGCGTCCACTGCCACGAAGACGTCGTCGACCACTCTGTTCAGTATCCTAGAAAGAAAACCAAACATCATAATAGGGTGGGTCGGGAGGGAAGATACTCGCCTCCTGTCTTCATATAACTTAAATTTTCCGTCACTTTAGATAGGAAAATCTCGATTTATATATCAGACAGGAGGCTCATATCTTGCAAGTTTAAAGCTAACAGATACAGCTAAACAGAAAATAAGTAGTGCAAGACAAATCAGAGTATCGCCACGGATACATGTTCCTCCGGTCTAAAATAAAACTGACGAAAAGTCGTCTCTGACGACCAGTCGGCAGCCAATAAGAGGTCCGCAAGTCAACCTCCCGAGGTAACCACTTTAGTGGCCATAGCCCCTCTAGAAGAATGGGCACCAAACAGGGAAACGTCGATGCCCGCCATCGCCATGGCCGACCGCACCCACCTGGCCAGAGTGGCCGAGCTGACTGGAAGATGGGACTTCACATAGGATAATAAAAGTTGAGTATGAGATAGCGAACGTAAGGTCGCTGTCCGCGTTTCGTACCCTTGGAGACAACGTACTACACAAAGTTGTGGATGAGTCGGAAACGAAGGATAAAAGACTGACTGAAGTCCCGTCTTGGTTCTCCGAACGACCGAAAACCGGGCTCCTTCAGGCGAAAATTGTCGCCTAGAGACGTCCAGAGCTCTAATGTCCGACACCCGTTTAATGGAAACTAGACAAGGTAATGTAGTCAGTTTGAATGACAAATATTTTAAGGATAGCGCTTCATTGGCATCCCAGGAGGTAAAGAGGTCTAATACTCGGGAGACATCCCAAGTTGATTGATATCGAGGACGGGGAGGACATTTAAATTTCACTCCCCGCAACAATCTACACACCAACGGATGTTTGCCAACCGGTAGAGAATCCACCGGACAGTGATATGCCGATATGGCAGATCTGTAAACATTCAATGAGCTGTAAGACTTCCCCGCCTCGAAGGCATGATGGGAACAGGTGCTTGAATGGGATCAACCTGTCGTTGATCACACCAACGAACCCATAAGTACCAGGCTGATCGATATGCCGATCTAGTCCCTGGGGCCCAGGCCAGGGTGAGGAGGTCTCTAGCTGATTGCGAAAGGTCGCTACCAGCGTCTGGGAACCCGAAACCAACCACACGAGGAGTGGAAGTTTGCCTTCCTGGATCAACGGGTGGTGTTCGGATTCGTGAGAAGCAGAGGTGAGTAGGGAATCAACCGGGGATAATCGATGGACATCTCCAGAAGAAGGGGAAACCACGGTTGCGTCGGCCACCAAGGAGTGACCAGAACCACTGTCGCTCTCTGAGTCGTTACCTGCAGAAGAACTCTGGTAATCATCTGGAAAGGGGGGAACGCATAGTGAGTCCCCTGCGACCACACTTGGCGAAAAGCGTCACCTGCTGACACTTCCGGAACTGTCCTCCAGCTGTAAAAACGGGGTAATTGCCGGTTGAGACGAGAGGCAAAAAGGTCCATATGTAAGGGACCCGAAAGCTCTCGAATCATGAGAAACAAAGATCGATCTAGCGTCCAGTCGCTGAAATCGACCAGGTAGCGGGAATTCCAATCCGTCACTGAGTTGGATATACCTGGTAGGTATTCCGCCACTGGGATGATGTCCCTGGATAGGCAAAAATGCCAGAAGTCTGATGCAATGTTCGCCAGAATCCTGGATCTTGTGCCCCCGAGGCGATTGAGATATTGCACTGCCGCCACGTTGTCTACAATTGGACCTGTGTGAAAGAAAACTCCTGATTGCAAAGAATGGCGCCAGTAATTCCAGTGCGTTGATGTGGAGAAGAGATTCGTCTTCTGACCAACTCCCTCCTGTTGTGGCTTGTCCACAGCGAGCTCCCCAACCTTGACAACTCGCATCCGACTCTATGATGATGTCTGGGCAGGAGTTGAATATAGTTTTGCCGTTCTATTCGACGGCATGGCATAACCACCAGTGTAACTCCGTCACCGCCTCCGGGCAGAGAGCAATCTCGTCCGCGTAGAGTAAACCCTGACGAAGATGGAGGATCTTGAGCCTCTGAAGTGCCCGATAATGGAGCGGGGCCGGAAAGATCGCTTGAATGGAAGCCGCCAACAAGCCGACTATTCGAGCAATCATCAGGGCTAGCTTGGCGTTGGGTAGACGTAGTACTGCCTGTTCGGTATCCACCAGGAAACCTAGAAATTCCATTGATCGTGAAGGAATCAGGACAGACTTTTTGTTTTTGATCAGGAACCCTAGTTCCTCCAACAACCCCACAGTCCACTGACTGTGCAACAGGACTTGTGCTCTGGAACTTGCCATGATCAGTAAGTCGTCCAGATGAATAATTAGTCGCACCCCTCTACTCCTGAGAGCCGCTACTACTGGCTTGAGTAACTTTGTGAAACACCAAGGGGCCGATGATAACCCGAATGGCAGGCAGGTGAACTGCCACATTCGGTCCCTCCACAGAAATCTTAGGAATGGTTGGGAGGATGGGTGCATGGGGACGGTGAGATACGCGTCCTTCAAATCGACCTTCACTAACCAGTCGCCTGGCCATAAGAGGTCGCGCAACAGGTGGATACCCTCCATCTTGAAGTGACGGTAAGTCACGTGTTGATTCAGGTCTCTCAGGTTTATCACAGGGCGATAGCCGCCATCCTTCTTCTTGACAAGGAATAAATTGCTGATAAACCCGGGGGAGAGGGGGTCCACCTCCTGTACTGCGTTTTTTGTTACCAGTTCCTGGAGCTCGGTGTCTATGAGTGTCATGTTTTGGGACGAGAAATGAATGGGATGTGGCCTGACGTTCAGTACTGGAAGGGACTGAAAATCTATCTGGTAACCCTCTACAGTATTGAGGATCCAAGCGTCTGCCGTAATCATGGACCAGACGTGGATAAAATACTTCAGTCTGCCCCCCCCCAAGTGTGTGTGATAGTGTAAGAGGGTGTATACTCAACGGATGACGGACGGGATCTGGGGAACCCTCGGCCTCCATGTCCCCTCCAGGGGCGTCCACGTGGTGGGAAAAAGGGGGCAGGTTGTGCCACCGGTAAGGCGTATGACTGCTGAGCAGGAGCGTACGGCTGTGGGTTTGGTCTAGCTTAGGGCCTGAAGTAGGCAGTGCGGTCGGCAGAGCGCCCTCTGCCGGCCTTGCCAAAAACCTTAGGGTTAGAACCCAATTTTTTCAGTGAATTCTGAGCCTTATCAAGGCTAGTAAATAATGACACAAATTTATTTATATTCTTGATCAAGTCCTTGCCGAAGAGAAGCCCTTCAGCAGATGGGCCCGGCTCATTCTCAGCAAGGTGCGACAATTGAGGTTCCAATTTCATTAATATGGACCTTCTGCGTTCAATAGAACAAGTTGTGTTGGCGCTGCCCAGCACGCTGGGCCCACCCTCTTAGCTGCACCAAATCCACCGGCTGGGAGGTGGAGGCTGCCTGTTCAGACAGGTTTAATATTTTAGTAAGCGGCCCAGGAGGTCTAAGATCCGATCCTGTATCACCTTGAACGAACGTTCAATTCCTTTTTTGGAATACTTGCCGGAGCGAGTTAAATATTTCATCAGGACCGGATCTATTTCCGGTGTTTGTACCACTTTCCTGGCCACGTATGGTATGGGGCACTCTGATCGCAGTTTGTTGCAATTGGACCGATCCAATGATCTTCTGGTCCAAAACTCCACATAGTCCGCGACTTGCGGTAATGGGGCCCAATCCCCGGACTGGGGATGAGTGATTGCCTCCGGACTAAAAAACGGTTGTCCGAGTGAATCAAGTACAGTCTCGGAAGGTATCTCGAGATTGGCGTCAGAGTTTTCCGCTAAGAACCCCGCATCCTCCTTGTCAGAGTCTGAGCCTGTGGCCTCGGCCACCTCAGAGACCTCAGACGACTCATCCTCCGATGTGTCGTACGAGTATGGTTTTGTCCTTTTATTGGACCCATGCCTCTTTGTAATGGTCTCCTTGAGGCCCAAGGGTCGTTCGTATTCAGGATGTGGGGCATGACAGGCCGGAGTGGGTCCTGTCCTGGGCATATTATTTTCTTCCCCTGCCGGGGAGTCGAAGTGTTCAGTAATATGTTTGCACTTTGAAAGCGCTTTACCCTTATTAGGTTTCTCTCCAGAGACGGAGGGGTTAACAGAAGGGTTTACAGTTGAGGCTAGTGCAGCCTGGACAGACCTATTTATGAGGTCTTGTATCTGAGTAGCCATCATTAACTGGTAGGCGTCCAACTCAATATGCTCCTCAGTACCAGCCATGATAGGGGCAGTATTTTTGCTGTTATCACCAGCCATATTCAATGTAGGCTAGCAAGTAGCACTAAATAGAGCGATAAGATATTCAAAGTGTACCTTTGTAGAGTTTGAAAATGTGGAATAAAACATATACTTTAAAAAAAATAAAAAATAAAAAAAGATATTCAAAGTGAACCTGTAGTGGACCTCACTATGAGCTCCACAAGCTAAGGAATAGACAAGTAGTAGTATATTATAGGCTGGTTGTTAGTGGAAACAGCCAATACAGTAGTTGATCTATAAATCGACCTAGTTGGCAACTATACAATTAAATGCAGGCTGAAAGTTAGCCCCTAACCGGACCATGTCAGTACTATCTGACCGGACACTGTGAAAACTAGATGATAATTGTTACGCCGAGCGCTCCGGGTCCCCGCTCCTCCCCGGAGCGCTCGCTTCACTCTCCCCGCTGCAGCGCTCCGGTCAGATCCACTGACCCGGGGCGCTGCGATTCCGCTGCCAGCCGGGATGCGATTCGCGATGCGGGTAGCGCCCGCTCGCGATGCGCACCCCGGCTCCCGTACCTGACTCGCTCTCCCTCGGTCCTGTCCCGGCGCGCGCGGCCCCGCTCCCTAGGGCGCGCGCGCGCCGGGTCTTTGCGATTTAAAGGGCCACTGCGCCGCTGATTGGCGCAGTGATTCCAATTAGTGTCTTCACCTGTGCACTTCCCTATATCACCTCACTTCCCCTGCACTTCCTTGCCGGATCTTGTTGCCATTGTGCCAGTGAAAGCGTTTCCTTGTGTGTTCCTAGCCTGTGTTCCAGACCTCCTGCCGTTGCCCCTGACTACGATCCTTGCTGCCTGCCCCGACCTTCTGCTACGTCCGACCTTGCTTCTGTCTACTCCCTTGTACCGCGCCTATCTTCAGCAGCCAGAGAGGTGAGCCGTTGCTAGTGGATACGACCTGGTCACTACCGCCGCAGCAAGACCATCCCGCTTTGCGGCGGGCTCTGGTGAAAACCAGTAGTGACTTAGAACCGATCCACTAGCACGGTCCACGCCAATCCCTCTCTGGCACAGAGGATCCACTACCTGCCAGCCGGCATCGTGACAGTAGATCCGGCCATGGATCCCGCTGAAGTTCCTCTGCCAGTTGTCGCTGACCTTACCACGGTGGTCGCCCAGCAGTCACAACAGATAGCGCAACAAGGCCAACAGCTGTCTCAACTGACCGTTATGCTACAGCAGTTACTACCACAGCTTCAGCAGTCATCTCCTCCACCGGCTCCTGCACCTCCTCCGCAGCGAGTGGCCGCTCCTGGTCTATGCCTATCCTTGCCGGATAAATTTGATGGGGACTCTAAGTTTTGCCGTGGCTTTCTTTCCCAATGTTCCCTGCATCTGGAGATGATGTCGGACCTGTTTCCCACTGAAAGGTCTAAGGTGGCTTTCGTAGTCAGCCTTCTGTCTGGAAAAGCCCTGTCTTGGGCCACACCGCTCTGGGACCGCAATGACCCCGTCACTGCCTCTGTACACTCCTT
Organism: Hyla sarda; assembly: GCF_029499605.1. Lineage (NCBI taxonomy): Eukaryota > Metazoa > Chordata > Amphibia > Anura > Hylidae > Hyla > Hyla sarda. Next base: position 335,892,337 of record NC_079193.1, read on the forward strand.
CTTCTCGGAAATCCGAAGTGTCTTTGAGGAACCTGCCCGAGCCTCTTCTGCTGAGACTGCCCTGTTGAACCTGGTCCAGGGTAATTCTTCCGTTGGCGAGTATGCCGTACAATTCCGTACTCTTGCTTCAAAATTATCCTGGAATAATGAGGCCCTCTGCGCGACCTTTAAAAAAGGCCTATCCAGCAACATTAAAGATGTTCTGGCCGCACGAGAAATTCCTGCTAATCTACATGAACTTATTCACCTAGCCACTCGCATTGACATGCGTTTTTCCGAAAGGCGTCAGGAACTCCGCCAAGATATGGACTCTGTTCGCACGAGGCGTTTCTTCTCCTCGGCTCCTCTCTCCTCTGGTCCCCTGCAATCTGTTCCTGTGCCTCCCGCCGTGGAGGCTATGCAGGTCGACCGGTCTCGCCTGACACCTCAAGAGAGGACACGACGCCGTATGGAGAACCTCTGCCTGTACTGTGCTAGTACCGAACACTTCCTGAGGGATTGTCCTATCCGTCCTCCCCGCCTGGAAAGACGTACGCTGACTCCGCACAAAGGTGAGACAGTCCTTGATGTCTACTCTGCTTCTCCACGTCTTACTGTGCCTGTGCGGATGTCTGCCTCTGCCTTCTCCTTCTCTACTGTGGCCTTCTTGGACTCTGGATCTGCAGGAAATTTTATTTTGGCCTCTCTCGTCAACAAGTTCAACATCCCAGTGACCAGTCTCGCCAGACCCCTTTACATCAATTGTGTAAACAATGAAAGATTGGACTGTACCATACGTTTCCGCACGGAGCCCCTTCTTATGAGCATCGGATCTCATCACGAGAGGATTGAACTTTTGGTCCTCCCCAATTGCACCTCGGAAATTCTCCTTGGACTTCCCTGGCTTCAACTTCATTCCCCAACCCTGGATTGGTCCACTGGGGAGATCAAGAGTTGGGGGCCCTCTTGTTCCAAGAACTGTCTAAAACCGGTTCCCAGTAACCCTTGCCGTAACTCTGTGGTTCCTCCAGTAACCGGTCTCCCTAAGACCTATATGGACTTCGCGGATGTTTTCTGCAAAAAACAAGCTGAGACTCTACCTCCTCACAGGCCTTATGATTGTCCTATCGACCTCCTCCCGGGCACTACTCCACCCCGGGGCAGAATTTATCCTCTCTCTGCCCCAGAGACTCTTGCCATGTCTGAATACGTCCAGGAGAATCTAAAAAAGGGCTTTATCCGTAAATCCTCCTCTCCTGCCGGAGCCGGATTTTTCTTTGTGTCCAAAAAAGATGGCTCCCTACGTCCTTGCATTGACTACCGCGGTCTTAATAAAATCACGGTTAAGAACCGCTACCCCTTACCCCTCATCTCTGAACTCTTTGATCGCCTCCAAGGTGCCCACATCTTTACTAAATTGGACTTAAGAGGCGCCTATAACCTCATCCGCATCAGAGAGGGGGATGAGTGGAAAACGGCATTTAACACCAGAGATGGACACTTTGAGTATCTGGTCATGCCCTTTGGCCTGTGCAACGCCCCTGCCGTCTTCCAAGACTTTGTTAATGAAATTTTTCGTGATCTGTTATACTCCTGTGTTGTTGTATATCTGGACGATATCCTAATTTTTTCTGCCAATCTAGAAGAACACCGCCAGCATGTCCGTATGGTTCTTCAGAGACTTCGTGACAATCAACTCTATGCCAAAATTGAGAAATGTCTGTTTGAATGCCAATCTCTTCCTTTTCTAGGATATTTGGTCTCTGGCCAGGGACTACAGATGGATCCAGACAAACTCTCTGCCGTCTTAGATTGGCCACGCCCCTCCGGACTCCGTGCTATCCAACGCTTTTTGGGGTTCGCCAATTATTACAGGCAATTTATTCCACATTTTTCTACCGTTGTGGCTCCTATCGTGGCTTTAACCAAAAAAAATGCTGATCCCAAGTCTTGGCCTCCTCAAGCAGAAGACGCCTTTAAACGACTCAAGTCTGCCTTTTCTTCGGCTCCCGTGCTCTCCAGACCTGACCCTTCCAAACCCTTCCTATTGGAGGTTGATGCCTCCTCAGTGGGAGCTGGAGCTGTTCTTCTACAAAAAAATTCTTCCGGGCATGCTGTCACTTGTGGTTTTTTCTCTAGGACCTTCTCTCCAGCGGAGAGGAACTACTCCATCGGGGATCGAGAGCTTCTAGCCATTAAATTAGCACTTGAGGAATGGAGGCATCTGCTGGAGGGATCAAGTTTTCCTGTTATTATCTACACCGACCACAAGAACCTCTCCTACCTCCAGTCTGCCCAACGGCTGAATCCTCGCCAGGCCCGGTGGTCTCTGTTCTTTGCCCGATTTAATTTTGAGATTCACTTTCGTCCTGCCGATAAGAACATTAGGGCCGATGCTCTCTCTCGTTCCTCGGATGCCTCAGAAGTTGAACTCTCTCCGCAACACATCATTCCACCTGACTGCCTGATCTCCACTTCTCCTGCCTCCATCAGGCAGACTCCTCCAGGAAAGACCTTTGTTTCTCCACGCCAACGCCTCGGAATCCTCAAATGGGGTCACTCCTCCCATCTCGCAGGTCATGCGGGCATCAAGAAATCTGTGCAACTCATCTCCCGCTTCTATTGGTGGCCGACTCTGGAGACGGATGTTGTGGACTTTGTGCGAGCCTGCACGATCTGTGCCCGGGATAAGACTCCTCGCCAGAAGCCCGCTGGTTTTCTTCATCCCCTGCCTGTCCCCGAACAGCCTTGGTCTCTGATTGGTATGGATTTTATTACTGATTTACCCCCTTCCCGTGGCAACACTGTTATTTGGGTGGTCGTTGATCGATTCTCCAAAATGGCACATTTCATCCCTCTTCCTGGTCTTCCTTCTGCGCCTCAGTTGGCTAAACAATTTTTTGTACACATTTTTCGTCTTCACGGGTTGCCTACGCAGATTGTCTCGGATAGAGGCGTCCAATTCGTGTCTAAATTCTGGAGGGCTCTCTGTAAACAACTCAAGATTAAATTAAATTTTTCTTCTGCATATCATCCCCAGTCCAATGGACAAGTAGAAAGAATTAACCAGATCTTGGGTGATTATTTGCGACATTTTGTTTCCTCCCGCCAGGATGACTGGGCAGATCTCCTTCCATGGGCCGAATTCTCGTATAACTTCAGGGTCTCTGAATCTTCCTCCAAATCCCCATTTTTCGTGGTGTACGGCCGTCACCCTCTTCCCCCCCTCCCTACCCCCTTGCCCTCTGGTCTGCCCGCTGTGGATGAAATTTCTCGTGACCTTTCCATCATATGGAGAGAGACCCAAAATTCTCTCTTACAGGCTTCATCACGCATGAAGAAGTTCGCGGATAAGAAAAGAAGAGCTCCTCCCGTTTTTTCCCCTGGAGACAAGGTATGGCTCTCCGCTAAATATGTCCGCTTCCGTGTCCCTAGCTACAAGTTGGGACCACGCTATCTTGGTCCTTTCAAAATTTTGTGTCAAATTAATCCTGTCTCTTATAAACTTCTTCTTCCTCCTTCTCTTCATATCCCTAATGCCTTTCACGTCTCTCTTCTCAAACCACTCATCCTCAACCGTTTTTCTCCCAAATCTGTTCCTCCCACTCCTGTTTCCGGCTCCTCGGACATCTTCTCTGTCAAAGAGATCTTAGCTTCCAAAAAGGTCAGAGGGAAAACTTTTTTTTTAGTGGACTGGGAGGGTTGTGGTCCTGAAGAGAGATCCTGGGAACCTGAGGACAACATCCTAGACAAAAGTCTGCTCCTCAGGTTCTCAGGCTCTAAGAAGAGGGGGAGACCCAAGGGGGGGGGTACTGTTACGCCGAGCGCTCCGGGTCCCCGCTCCTCCCCGGAGCGCTCGCTTCACTCTCCCCGCTGCAGCGCTCCGGTCAGATCCACTGACCCGGGGCGCTGCGATTCCGCTGCCAGCCGGGATGCGATTCGCGATGCGGGTAGCGCCCGCTCGCGATGCGCACCCCGGCTCCCGTACCTGACTCGCTCTCCCTCGGTCCTGTCCCGGCGCGCGCGGCCCCGCTCCCTAGGGCGCGCGCGCGCCGGGTCTTTGCGATTTAAAGGGCCACTGCGCCGCTGATTGGCGCAGTGATTCCAATTAGTGTCTTCACCTGTGCACTTCCCTATATCACCTCACTTCCCCTGCACTTCCTTGCCGGATCTTGTTGCCATTGTGCCAGTGAAAGCGTTTCCTTGTGTGTTCCTAGCCTGTGTTCCAGACCTCCTGCCGTTGCCCCTGACTACGATCCTTGCTGCCTGCCCCGACCTTCTGCTACGTCCGACCTTGCTTCTGTCTACTCCCTTGTACCGCGCCTATCTTCAGCAGCCAGAGAGGTGAGCCGTTGCTAGTGGATACGACCTGGTCACTACCGCCGCAGCAAGACCATCCCGCTTTGCGGCGGGCTCTGGTGAAAACCAGTAGTGACTTAGAACCGATCCACTAGCACGGTCCACGCCAATCCCTCTCTGGCACAGAGGATCCACTACCTGCCAGCCGGCATCGTGACAATAATTAACAGATACGCTGACCACCACTAATACCGCTGCCATTCCTCTCACCGCTCGCATAACAGTGGCGACGGGGAGAGGAGGCGGTAACAAGTCACAGCGTTCCCAGCGGAAATCTCACGAGAATTCGGCAGGGAGCGCTGTGATTGGTGGAGTGGCGTCAGCAGAGCGCGTCATTAGACGCGCGTTAGAAGAGGAACGCCCTCCTTCCCCGCAAACAAGAAGATCAGTGGCGGGAAGGAGTGAGGAGAAGCACGCGAAGAAGCCCAAAATGGCGCCGGTAAGCAAAAGGAAAGGTGGGAGGGAGGGAGTGATAGACGGAAAAGAATTCCGCAGTGGTATGCCGGAACTTCACCGGCAACCGGCTTAATCCCTAAGGGACAAACAAATAGAACATGAAATAGATAAAAAGAATAATACAATGATAGATAGGAAAGAATATATAAAAGAAATACCGTATTTATCGGGGTATACCACGCACCGGCCTATAACACGCACCCTCATTTTACCAAGGATATTTGGGTAAAAAAAAGTTTTTTACCCAAATATCCATGATAAAATGAGGGTGCGTGTGTGCGCGTGTATACGCCGATACACCCCCAGGAAAGGCAGGGGGAGAGAGGCCGTCGCTGCCCGCTTCTCTCCCCCTGCCTTTCCTGGGGTCTAGAGCGCTGCTGTCGGCCCTTTTCACCCCCTGGTTATCGGCGCCACTGCCCGTTCTGTCCCCCTGACTATCGGTGCCGGAGTCGATAGCCAGGGGGAGAGAAGCGGCGCCGACAGCCAGGGGGAGAGAAGGGGCAGCGGCACCCATTGCCGGCGCCGCTGCCCCGTTGCCTCCCCCCATCCCCGGTGGCATAATTACCTGAGTCGGGTCCGCGCTGCTCCAGGCCTCCGTCGTGCGTCCCCAGCGTCGTTGCTATGCACGGCGCGGCGCTCTGACGTCATGCGCCGCGCCGTTCAGCGCATAGCAATGATGCCGGGGACGCACGACGGAGGCCTGGAGCAGCGCGGACCCGACTCAGGTAATTATGCCACCGGGGATGGGGGGAGGCAACGGGGCAGCGGCGCCGGCAATGGGTGCCGCTGCCCCTTCTCTCCCCCTGGCTGTCGGCGCAGCTTCTCTCTCCCTGGCTATCGGTGCCGGCACCGATAGTCAGGGGGACAGAACGGGCAGCGGCGCCGATAACCAGGGGGTGAAAAGGGCCGACAGCAGCGCTCTAGAACCCAGGAAAGGCAGGGGGAGAGAAGCGGGCAGCGACGGCCTCTCTCCCCCTGCCTTTCCTGGGGGTGTATCGGCGTATAACACGCACACAGACTTTAGGCTAAAAATTTTAGCCTAAAAAGTGCGTGTTATACGCCGATAAATACGGTATGTAAGAAAAACAGAAAAAGAGATGATTTCCAATAGTTTCAGAAAAAACCTATAGAAGACATATACATTCAGGGTAATTATCTGTCTGCCATGAGCAGAAAGAAAGAGAGAGGTGGATCTTCTGGCAGCCTCATTTATAGCACCAGTCAACAGGAGATGGGAGGAGGAAGGCGCAAGGGCTGCTGCGAGTTGTAGTTTTTTTCAAAAAGTTTCTATTAAATACGTTATTTTAATAATTTTCTGCTATGGGCATTAATAAAAGAAAGATTAATGCAAGATATGAGCCTCCTGTCTGATATATAACCAAGATTATTAAATACATGCCACGTGCTCACCAGTTGTCAAAGGATATCATGTCTATAGATAGACAACATGACACTATTTACTATTTCAGTATATATGTAGCAGGAGAATAGACACGTCAAGAATTCAGAGACGTACCATATTTGTAGAGCTAGTAGTATCCAATCAGATAACAATATAGCCATATACACCCTCAAGTTAAATATATGTTCAGCCAGCCCACTAGAAAAAGATATATACTTTTAATAAACCATATTTGTATATTTATGGATAGTAGACACATGATCAATTAGGATAAACACGCCCACATTTATAAAGGACACACCTTCAATCATCATGGACACACCCATCATTTGAGCATAAGTTGCTCCAGAGAAAGCCAGGATGGACACAAATGAAGGGAGGAACGGACGAAGGTCTCCAGGAAGTTCTGTACGGCAATAGGAGGATGACAGCTGGAGGAATCTAACTGAGGCGGCCATTTTGATGGACAATTTAAGATGGATCCACCACACTGGATAAAGTACTAAGGAGACTGCATTGAACACCACCTTCCCTCTTACAAACCCAGCTCCCCCAGCTCTAAATAACGAGAGACAAAGTACTTCTCTCTTAGTGGGCTGAGGTGGTGGTCACAGCTCCCAATTTATTATTAATAAACAGCACTATAGCGTGCAACTCTAAACATATCACTGCATAGCAGTAACTAGATAACCAATGAATTATATTGACCTGTTTCACAGCCGCAGAGGTATGCCGGCCGTCGGGTCCCTGACGGGCATGACTGCCAGCGGCACCTTCCATCCTCCAGGTCATAACATTTCCATGCCAGCTGTGACTGAAAAGGAAAGACATACAACAAAATCAATACAAAACCGTGAAGACCGATCAAAGTCAACACAAGCAGTACATGAAGACAAAGGTATATACCACAGATGAAGACTTTTCTCTTTTTAAATTTTCTATATACGCTTTTTTTTTATTTTTTTTATTTTACATTTCCAGAAATGTTTTTATTATTTTTTTTTTGGATAAACGGGGGTAACAAGCAACCCAAGGCGCCGAACAACCGAATCGCGGGCAGAACAAAACAGAAATTACAAGACATAACATACACTACTAAGGGAGGGAGGGTGGGACGTTCCTCAGGCACTGGTGAAGTAACAGGAAGCAGGGGGTCCCCTATGTACCCTTTGGGCATAACAACACCTCCCCTAATCTCCACCCCAACCTGTGGGAGGGCCTATACATATAATTCCTATTAACCCCCCGTGTCAGTCAGGGGCACCTACTCCTATATGGCCAGGTACCCTACAAGGAATCCCAGCTGGTGAGACAAGATTTATGGACATGCCTACATAACCTTCCTACATTATTTACTTATGCTAAGGACTACCTTTACATAAAGATTTCTTGTTTTATGTACTGTCTGCCATGATGTCAAGAAGATTACAATAAATGTATGTTTTTAATACAAATAAAAAGCTTACTCCATGGTCAGACTGGGTTATAATTTAGCGTTCCGGTCATTTTATTTATTTTTTTATTTTTTTTAATAATAAAATTTACAAAACTACAGTATACAATTCAGATATACATAACAGCACCAGTCAAAGAGAGTCCATATAGCCATACTTATACTTGTTTACATCTAAGAAGTATACATAATCATTATTGACACCCCCCCCCCCCCCCACCTCCTCCACCAGCGTTCCGGTTATTTTTAACAACCCTTAGTTATCCTAGTGTGGTGAGGGTGTGATGAGGGCAGATGGAATTATCCTAGGGGCAGATGGCATTAACCTCTTGCGATCGTGACGCCAGGGCGTGGAATACCGCTGGATCCTGGGCTAGGCACGGGGGCAAATAATGACTTTGGCGCCAAGTTACGCAACAACGTGAGCTTTACTGACTCAGACAGATGTTACAGTCTATACAGCTTGGCTAGGTCCAAGGAGGTGACCAGTGACTTCAGAGACCTTAGGGCTTGCTGGGACTTATAGTGGACTTGTATAATTTGGATGTAGGCCACGCTGACTTGAGACAGGATGACTTGGACTGACTTGACTATGGCAAACTATGACTGACTTCACCCCTTCTGTAGCTTACCAGGCTTTGACTTGAACCGTGGGGCAATGGACTTGAGAATCCGGGGCTGTGTGGTAGACTTTAGGCCTCTTCTGGACTCCAGACACACGCCTAGGACTTGACCTGACTGCAACTCAGCATACAAGAGCATAAGAGAGAGAGAGCTAGCTCCACCCAGGGCTTATATTGGGGAGACTCTGGTGGGGTCCCATAGGTCACCCTTAGGTCACATGGTCACTGACACCTCACTGGGTTACAATCACATGACAACAGGTCTTAAAGCTATAACACATCTTATGTACATTTTATAGTATAACATAGGCATTTAAGGGAGTACGTAGAACACAACTGCAGGGGGGGCCCAGGGGTCACTGTATGTAGTCTGACGGACAGGGAAGCTAGGGTACAGGGGTGCAACTCCTGTACTGGGCACCACACTAGTATGATTTACTTTTTCCCTGTGGTTGCTAGTAGTGATGTATAATACAGGAGGTGAAGTCTGTTCAGACTCTACTGTGGCGGACCTACACAGGTTGGCTTACTGTGGTGCCGATACTTGAAACTTTACTTTACCCTATGTGCTTCATCTACGCTAAAGAGCTTTGGGTGATGTGTTCTATCAGCGCTATCTGGCTAAGTGTCCACTATGAGATTAGTGTAAGCAGAAGTGTCCTTGCTCAACTGGTTTTTCACTTCGAATTAGAAGATTTTCTATCATAGACCTGGAAATAAGATAGCTGAAGGTCCTGACCTTTTGAGTGAAACCTCCAAAACTCTGCACAGTGTTGTGATCACTGCACACATGACTCAGATCTGTCACAGGTTAAATGATTCTTGCAACTGGAACAGTACTTGATTCTTTGGTGCAGACACGTCTTGGTTACCTTAAGGGCTTTGGCTGGAACAGGTCACTGGATTAGCCTGAACTTTACTAACTGGATCTAGTGGGTACACACTAAGTGTATACAATTCTCTGGCCCGAGCCTGACTATCTGACTAAAACTGATATGCCGAGCAGGAGCAGAGTCAGGAGAGATGAGCACACTGTTCTGGCTAGAGATAGGCTCAACTCTTTTTTGGGTCCAGCCCTCTGGGGAAAGGGGGTTGGACTAAGGAACTTCTCCCTCAGCCTTCTCTAGAAACTTATATATAGAAACTGACTGGGAAGGGTCATGTGACCAATGATCTGCTCATCTTGTACAGATATAATACAAATGTTAACCCTTAGACATCCACAATACCTCAATGCACACTGAAGTGAAAGGGTAATATACAAAATAGCAGTTATACAACAAGAACTCATGATACCCCAAACACAGATTTAGCCATTTAGACAGTCGTTCCTCAGCCACACAAAATCTTATTTTTGTAGCCTGGCCATGAGTACCTCGGCACTGCAATAACTACACCAGTCTGCCTCTGCTACATGGCAGTTCACACACAATAAGCTATTCTACAGCAGTAAATCAGTATATCAGTCTTAAACAAGGTGAAGAGCATCTCCTACGTCTGCACAATATCAATTTATTTGCCAGATTGCAGTAAATTAGATGTTTATTACAGTCAGGCCTCAGTTATTAGATTATCTTGAGCAGTCACCATATGGCTGATTCTAGTCAGAGACAAGCTACTACACGGCAGCATTATGGCTCTCCAGTGTATGAAAAGAACATCCATGACATCTATTCTACATGAAGCTTTACGTGACATTAAAGGGGTACTCTGCCGGAAAACATCTTATTCCCTATCCAAAGTATAGGGGATAAAGATGTCTAATCGACTGGGGTGCCGCAGCGGAGATTTCGGGGTTCCCCAACGGCAGGACCCCTGCGATCTCCGCTGCGACACCCCAGTCGTCCTGTGCCGGATGACTGGCGACTACAGCCGCCACACCCCCTCCATTCATGTCTATGGGAGGAGGCGTGACGGCTACGCAGTAGCCGTCACGCCCCCTCCCGTAGACATGAATGGAGGGGGCGTGGCGTGACGTCACAAACACAGAAGGTCCAAGCTTGCATGTTCCGGACGCCACCGCTACGCCATAAGATTGCGGGGTTCCCCAGTGGCGGGACCCCCGTGATCAGACATCTTATCCCCTATCCTTTGGATAGGGGATAAGATGTTTTCCGGTGGAGTATCCCCTTAAAGCTTTCCTGGATATTAAAGCAAAGTAAGAAGGTAATAAGCCAAGTCTTTGCTGGCAATGAAGTAGGTCAGGAACAATGCCGCTCAATGTTTGTACGGAGACTTTATTAGCTGATACCTTCATGGGATTTATTAAGATAGTTTTTGCTGCAGAGTAAAAACTAAGCAATGTAAAGCAGCCCCTAAAGCAATGGTGGATGAGTGTTTTTGGTGGATGTCAGTGCTGAATCAAGTGGCCCAATATCATGAAACATGTTATGTATCTAAAGGTTTTGTCTTGCAATAGCTGAATGTACAATATATTCAAAAAGTCTTCAAAGCCTTTCGCTTTTTCACATTTTGTTATATCGAGGCCTTGTGCTTAAAGGGGTACTCCGCCCCTAGACATCTTATCCCCTATCCTAAGGATAGGGGATAAGATGTCAGATCGCCGGGGTCCCGACTTCGGCACCCCGCTATCATTACTGCACAGAGCAGACTCGCTCCGTGTGTAGTGACCAGCGATCCAGGGGCTGGAGCATCATGACGTCACAGCTCCGCCCCTTGTGACATCACAGCCCGCCCCCTTAATGCAAGTCTATGGGAGGGGGCGTGATGACCTCCCATAGACTTGTATTGAGGGGCGGGCCGTTACGTCACGAGGGCGCGGAGCCGTTACGTAACGATGCTCTGGCCCCTGTACTGCCCGTCATTACGCACGGAGCGAGTCTGCTCTGTGCAGTAATGATAGTGGGGTGCCGCAGCCGAGATTCTGGGGGTCCACAGCAGCGGGACCCCGGAGATCTGACATCTTATCCCCTATCCTTTGGATAGAGGATAAGATGTCTAGGGGCGGAGTACCCCTTTAAAGGAAAACTGTCAGCTTTCTCCCCCCGCATTAACCAGTGGTACTGGCTGGTAGTGTGGGGGACACTGATCAGTTTGATGCCTACCGTGCCCGGATATGCCGAGGCGTTCGCACGTTATCTTCTTTTTTCAGTATATGCAAATTAGCTGCTAACTGGCATGGGTGGGGTTACTGCCTTCATCTGGCACTGTGATGTAACCGCCGCTCGGCTTTTGAATATTCATGTTCTCCCTCATCATCTCCCTCTCCTCCCCGCTGATTTCAGGACTCCACTGCGCATGTCCCTGATAAGCGCCCCCCGCACTACCAACCAGTACTGCTGATTAGTGCGTGAGGAGAAAGCTGACACTTTTCCTTTAAGTAAAACAAAAAAACAAGTTTCCCCCATCTCTCTGCACTTAGTAACAAAGTGTTAGAAATCTTTTGCTAAATATTGAAAAGAAAAACCTAAAATATGGCATTGACATAAGTATTCAGACCCTTTACCCAGTATTTAGTTGAAGCCTCTTTGGCTGCGATTACATTCTCCGGTCTTCTTGAAGATGAGGCCACAAGGTTTACACATCTGGATTTGGGATTTTTCGGTCATGCTTCTCGGGAGATCCTCTCAAGCTCTTTCAGGTTGGATGGGGCCCGTTGGTGGAAGCCATTTTTAGGTCTCTCCAGAGATGTCCCATTGGTTCAGCTCACGACTCTGGCTGGGCCACTCCAAAACATTTACAGAGTTGTCCATAAGCTGCACCTGTGTTTTTTTGGCTTTTTGTTTAGGGTCATTCATTGTCTTGTTGGAAGGTCAATCTTCTGCCCAGTGTGAGGTGGGCAAAATAAGATGAATATATGTGTACTTTGCTTCATTCAGCATTCCCTCAACCTTCACCAGTCTCCGTGTTCCAGCTGCTATAAAACACCCCCCACAGCATAATGCTGCCCCCACAATGCTTCACTGTAAGGATGGTATTGGGCAGATGATGAGTAGGAGCAAATGCCCATAGCAAACCTATTCTGCTCTGGACAGTTTCTAAAATGGACAGAGGTGTCAGCAGAGAGCACTGTGGTCAGACAGAAAGGAAATTCAAAAAGAAAAAGAACTTCCTGTGGAGCTTATAGCAGCTGATAAGTACTGGAAGGATTAAGATTTTTTTAATAGAAGTAATTTACAGATCTGGTTAACTTTCTGGCATCAGTTGATTTAAAAAAAAAAATGTTTTTCAGGCTGGGTTCACACCACGTTTTGTCTATACTGGGACCAGATCCGGCTGGGGGATGGGAAAATTGGGCGCTCCCATACCCCAACCGGACCCGGCCCGCATCTCATTCATTTTATTGAGCCAACCGGTGTCAGATAGTGACTCCAGTCGGCTCATTTTTGCCCCTGTATCCGGTTTTGTGACCGGACCTAAAACCGTAGTATACCACAGTTTTAGGTCCGGTTACAAAACCGGATACAGGGGAAAAATGAGCCGACCGGAGTCACTATCTGACTCTGGTCGGCCCTCTGTATAAACAAACTTTAGTGTGAATGAGCCCTAATACTTTTTTTTTTGTTTTTTTTTACAAACTCCAGGCGGCTCTCGTGCCTTTTAGTGAGGAGAGGCTTCTTTCTGGCCCCTTTGCCATAAAGCCCAGATCAGTGGAGGCTGCAGTGATGGTTTTGCACCTTCTGGAAGTTTTTCTCATCTGCACACAGGATCTTTGGAGCTCAGCCAGAGTGACCATTGACTTACTGGTTACCTCTTTTAGCAAGGCCATTTTCCCAAATTACTTAGTTTGATGGGGTGGTCAACTTTAGGAAGAGTCCTGGTTGTTCCATACATGTTTGATTTAAAAAAATATGAAAACCACTGTGCTTTTGGGAACTTTTGGCGCTTCCAAAAAATTTTTGTACCCTTTTCCAGATCTGTACCTACCCACAATCCCATCTCTCAGCTATACAGGCAGTTTTCTCCAACTCATAGCCTGGTTTTAACTCTGATAAACATTGTCAGCTGTGAGACCTTATATAGACAGGGCTGTGTCTTTCCAAATCATGTCCAATCCACTAAATTTACCCCATTACATTATTTTTAATGTGACATGCCCCCTGACGAAGCACAAGTGAAACGTACGTTGGGGTTGGAGGTGGTAGGCAGGTAAATGCATGGCAGGATGTTACTAGATCGTCTATTTGCACTTTATAATTCTGGTATCTATCTGTTCTAACCTGTCTTGGTATTTTTACTTGTTCCATAGTCATATTGCATTGTGACTTTATATATGCTATACTGTTGTTATTTATCTATGTGGACAGCTACCCTGTATTCCATGTTTCTTTGCCTGCTTTACCTCTTCCACTTAGCTGCAGTTGCTCTTGTGGTGCCCTGTTTTTATCCCTCTTTATATTTTAAATGTCTGTATTTTGGCATATATGTTAAATAAAACATCATCTTTTACACTACTGGTTCTTTTTTTGTTGGTGTATATATTATTTGTAATGTGTAGAAACATCTGAAAAATGAGCAATAGAGATGAGCGAACTTACAGTAAATTCGATTCGTCACAAACTTCTCGGCTCGGCAGTTGATGACTTATCCTGCATAAATGAGTTCAGCTTTCAGGTGCTCCGGTGGGCTGGAAAAGTTGGATACAGTCCTAGGAAAGAGTCTCCTAGGACTCTATCCACCTTTTCCAGCCCACCGGAGCACCGGAAAGCTGAAATAATTTATGCAGGATAATTCATCAACTACCGAGCCGAGAACTTCGTGACGAATCGAATTTACTGTAAGTTCGCTCATCTCTAATGAGCAAGATAGAGCTAAATTTCAAGAGACATAGCAAAGAATCTAAATATCTATGGCCATGCAAATGTTAGTTTTTACTTTTTAATACATTTTTTTACTTTGTCATTATGGGGTATTGAGTGCCGAATGATGGGGAAAAACTAGTTATTTTTTATTTTATTTTAGCACAAGGAGTAACATACCGTATTTTTCGCCGTATAAGATGCACTTTTGGGGGGGAGAAAAGTTGGTGCGTCTTATACGGCAAATACACATTAAAACCCTATCCTATCGCGGAGGTCCCTGCGGCCATCAACGGCCGGGACCCGCGGCTAATACAGGACATCACCGATCGCGGTGATGCCCTGTATTAACCCTTCAGACGCGGCGATCAAAGCTGACCGCCGCATCTGAAGCGAAAGTGACACTAACCCGGCTGCTCAGTCGGGCTGTTCGGGACCGCCGCGGTGAAATCGCCGCGTCCTGAACAGCTAACAGGACACCGGGAGGGATCTTACCTCCCTCCTCGGTGTCCGATTGGCGAATGACTGCTCCGTGTCGGGATCCCCTGCATGGCCGGCGCTCTCCTTCGTCGTCATCACGTTGTCGCGCACGCCGTCCCATCATCCAATAGGAGCGGCGTGATGGCGGCGACAGAGAGCGAGGATACCGGGCAGCAGAGACGTTCCGGAGCGACGGGGACACCCGGGGACGCAGCGACAGCGATGGAGGGCGACATCCAGGGAAGCGGTGACAGGTCCAGGGCGGCGGGGACACGTGAGTATTACCTCCTATACCAGTGGTCTTCAACCTGCAGACCTCCAGATGTTGCAAAACTACAACTCCTGGCATGCCCGGACAGCCAACGGCTGTCCGGGCATGCCGGGAGTTGTAGTTTTGCACATCTGGAGGTCCGCAGGTTGAAGATCACTGTCCTATACTTTACATTGTATTTGGTTCAGAATCTTTTTTTTCTAGATTTTCCCCCTTTAAAATTGGGTGCGTCATATATGCCGGAGCGTCTTATACGGCAAAAAATACGGTAACTAACATGAAAAAGTGAAAGGATCCCTTTCGATGATTAGGAGTCCGGTGGGTGGTGCCAATGATTGACAGCATTCCTTGTATGAACAGGCACACAGAAATAGCTGTCAATCACTGAAAAGGAGCACCCACTGGACTTTCCGGCATGGTGTAAGTGTCATGACTTTTTATACACATTTATTTTTTGTGAATCTCCACTCGATAGGTGGCGTACAAACCACATGACAAAAAAGTGCATTAAAAATTCACAAATTCATCCTACATTGTGCAACAATATGATCCATCTTGCACAATTAAAACTTGCACGGAAATGGTAAGGCCACATAAAAAAAAAGTTTCATATGATAAATTACCCCATAGTTTTTATGTAAGGGTAGAAAGGAGTGGCAGAAGATTTAAAGGGGTACTCCGGAGGAAACTTTTTTATTTTTCAAATCAGCTTGTGCAGGAAAGATTACACAGATTTGTAAATTACTTCTATTTAAAAATCTTTCCAGTACTTATCAGCTGCTGTATGCTCTAGAGGAAGTTGTGTCGTTCTTTCTAGTCGGACCACTCTGCTGCCACCTCTGTCTGTGTCAGGAACTGTTCAGAGCAGGATCAAATCCCATAGCAAACCTATCCTGCTCTGGCAGCAGAGAGCACTGTAGTCAGACTGAAAAGAACTTCACATCTTCCTCTGTACTATACAGCAGCTGATAAGTACTGGAAGGATTAAGATTTTTATATAGAAGTAATTTACAAATTTGTTTAACTTTCTGGCAGTACCCATTTAACCCCTTAAGGACACATTTAACCCCTTTCCTAAAAAACAAAAAAAAAACAAATATGTAAACAAAATTAAAGATAAACATATGTGGTATCGCCCTGTGCGAAATGTCCAAACTATAAAAATATAATGTTAATTATAGCGTATATACGTAAAAAAAAAGTCCAGAATTGCGTATGTTTGGTCACTTTGTTACTCCCCAAAAAATGTAGAAAAGGTGATCAAAAAGTCCCATCACAACAAAAAATGGTACCGATAAAAACTACAGATAACACTGCAAAAAATGAGTCCTCATACAGCCCTGTATATGGAAAAGTAAAAAGCTATAGGGGTCAGAAGAGGAAAATTTTAAACATGAAAATGTTTGTACAAAAAGTTATAATAAAAAAAAAAGTAAGCTAAAATAAAGATAGATTTATAGAAGAACAGAGCACTCACCACCTAGGATTTGCAAGTAGTCACTTTATTTCATATAACGCGAAACATCAAGGAGTGGTACGGGCAGAGGGAGCGGGAAGGCAGGCAATGTTTTACCAGGCAGGCGACAGCAGGCGTTTCACGAATAGTGGCTTATCATCAGGCCCATCTGTGAGCCAATGATGCGCCTTCACCGATGGGCCTGATGATGCGCCGCTGTGCGTGAAACGGCTGCTGTCACCTGCCCGATGAAGCGCTCCTCCCAGCTCCCTCTGCTTGTACCGCTCCTTGATGTTTCCAGTGATATGAAATAAAGTTACTACTTGCAAATCCTAGATGGTGAGTGCTCCGTTCTTCTATCGATCTATATTTGTATGGACTTTATCCTGTGTGTGTAGCACCGCTAGAGGATCTAGGAATAGCGGCCAGTCGCAATATGGAACTTCTTTCTTCTCTTCTCTGATGGTTTCATAAAATAAAACCTATATCAGTTGTGTATCATTGTAACCGTATGGACCTACAGAATAAAGATAACGGCCCTCATTTACTAAGCTAAAACCCACTAGTTTGTGTCTGGTTTTTCCAAGTTATTTTGGTGCACAGTGTCTGAGGCTGTGCGACAGTGTGCACCAGAAAATTCGCACTAACCTGACATTGAATTGTAAAATGCCGAAAAGGGGGCGTGGTCTGTTACAACCCGACCTATTTACTATTGAATTCACAGAAAATCCTGTGAATAAATGGCTGGAAATTTCCACCTAGAAAAAGATGGTCAGAAAATTTTCTGGACTTGAAAATCTGTGATCCCCATATTAAATAGAAAGGAATCCTACAACATTGGGCCTCATTTACTAAGCTGAAACCGACCAGTTTTTGTCTGGTTATTTTGTCTGAGACATGTCTGCGCCAGTGTGCGCCTGAAAAATACGACAAACCCGAAAAAGGGGTGTGGTCAGTCGCAAAAGGGGACGTGGCTGTCCAAAAGGGGCGTGGTTTCACAACCCGCCCAATTTACTATGGAATTCACAGAAAATGGGTAAATGGGGTAAATGGCTGGAAATATCGACCTAGAAAAAGCTGGTCAGAAAATGTTCCCGACTTTTCCCAATAGTGAATAGAGAGGAATTCTGCAAGTCTGAAACTACTTTTCCGACTAGTAAAAACCGAAACTCTTAGTAAATGAGGCCCATTGTCTGAAACAACATTTCCCACTAGTAAAAACCCTATTTGTAAAAATCATTGTTACAGAAAAGTACATTGTGCTGAAGCCCCCAAAATAAAAAAAATGTTTTTTTGTCAATTTTGCCCAACAAATCTTTATTTTTTTATTTTTTTTTTGCCGTAGATCATGTCATTAAACATGATTTTTAATATTTGATTCCTTATGTCAAATAAATACCGTATTTATCGGCGTATAACACGCATTTTTTAGGCGAAATTTTTTTGCCTTATACGCCGATAAGCCGCTGCAGTTCAATGATTTAAAGCGGGCGCTTTAAATCAATGAACTGCAGCGGCTTTTGCAGGTCCAGAGACCGCCGCCCGCTTATCTGAGCCTGCCTGTCCTGGGGTCCAGAGACCGCTGCCGCCACTGCCCCATTGCCTCCCCTATCCCCAGTTTTATAATTAACTGTTCCCGGGGTCTGCGCTGCTTATGGCTCCGGCGGTCTCCTGCATTGTTGCTATGCGCTGCGCAATGATGAGTGACGTCTTCAACACGACGTCACCATCAGTGGCCCGGCGCACAGTGACAGCTAAGGACGCCTCCGGAGCCAGAAGCAGCGCGGACCCCGGGAACAGGTAATTATAAAACTGGGGATAGGGGAGGCAATGGGGCAGAGGCAGCGGCAGTCTCTGGATAGCCAGGGGGAGAGAAGCGGCGGCAGCAGGACTCTAGACCCCAGGAAAGGCAGGGGGAGAGAAGCGGGCAGCGATGGTGGTCTCTGACCCCGCAAAAGCCGCGCTTCTGTGGGGTCAGAAACAGTGTATCGGGGTATACACATGCACACACACACACCCTCATTTTACCAAGGATATTTGGGTAAAAAACTTTTTTTTTACCCAAATATCCTTGGAAAAATGAGGGTGCGTGTTATAGGCCGGTGCGTGGTATACTCCAATAAATACGGTATCTTTTGTAATTGGCTTCCATTTTAAAAAAAAAGTTATATGTTAGTTTTCTGGCTGTACACTTCTGGCCACCAGGGGTCTCCCTTCTTGACCAGAACACATTCCGTCTGGTCAAAATCTCAGATTTTGGTCTCGTGCTTGTAATGGCAGGAGACCAAACTTAGGAAGTGTTTCTCTGCACTGAGCTTGATTGACAGCTACAAAGAGCCTCACTGACAGCTGCACAGACTAAAAGCTGAACAGAGCCTCACTGAAAGAAGCACAGACTGAAACATGCACAGAGCCTGAGGTCTTCTATTCATCACAGCACTGCAATGATGTGAGGGGGGAAGTGTTCCCCCAGCAGGCTTCAGTGTTGTCATGCCTGCTGGGAAACACCCATTTTCTTTTGCTGGGAGATTGCAAGAAGAAAGGTAAGATACACAGCTTTTTAAATGGTACTCCGGCCCTGAGACCTTTTATCCCCTATCCAAAGGCTAGAGGATAAGATGTCCCACCGCGGGGGTCCCGCCGCTGGGGACCCCCGCAATCTTGTATTCGCCACCCACCTGTTTGAGCTGCCCGCCGCGGTGCCAGCTCACAAACAGCCGGGTGGCGACCACGGGGCCGGAGTATCGTGACGTCACGACTCCTCCCCCGTGTGACATCACCCCCGCGCCCGCTTTGCAAGTCTATGGGAGGGGGCGTGACGACCAGCAGCGGGACCCCCGCGGTGAGACATCTTATCCCCTATCCTTTGGATTTTTTTTTTCTAAGGGTGGGAGGAGTGTTAGGAGCAGTTAGGGAACATAGCCTGAGTTAGTTTAGAACAGTTTATTTAGTGACAGTTACTCTTTAAGGGCTTAATAGGTGAAACATTGTTGATAAAAGATGGGGTATACTTGTCAGCTAGCTACAATGAGCTGAGTCATTATTATTACCCGAATAAAACAAATAACAGAATCGTGTCTGTAAATGTAAAATAATGAGCGCTGCAGGTCAGATTACCTGGATCCCGTATCTCAGGCCATTACTGCGTTTCTCAGAACACAAACTCCTTTATTATAACAACATACATTGAATTCCTATTCTAACAAGTGGAGGAAAATGACGACGAAGGAACTGACCCTCCAGACATTGAGTGGATAAGAAATGTCAAGGTCCTTGCTGTCTCCTCTAGCTGGAGCAGAACTAGTCCCCGGCAGGTTGTAGTAGTCTCCATGACCTTTCCATGTGATTTCACACTGTACAAACCCTTTGAGGCCATACTGAAATGTACAGAGACATTGATTGATTTCTAGATGAGCTAAATAACAATTACTGGAAGCCTAGTGCAATGAAGAACATAGCTCAGGGCCGGTGTGTACGGAGAAAACAGTAGGTAATTATAACCTGGAAACATGCTTTCTACTCAAAACAGCGCCACACCTGTCCTTAGGTTGGGTGTGGTATTACAACTTGGCTCAATTCTGCTCAATGGAACTGAGCTGTAATACTGCACTCGAACTGTGGACAAGAGTGGCATTGTTTTTCTAATCCTGGATAACCCATTAAAGGAATTATACCGTGTCACTAAATGTATCCTAAGGATAGGGGATTAATGTCTGATTGCAAGGGATATGACTGCTAGGACCCCCGCGATCTCCCGTACGAAGCGATGGCCAACATGCACCCACCATACATCTCTATGGGAGAGTGTTAGGAATCTCTTGGCCCTCTGCATTCATGTGGAGAGCAAGGCCACCAGGCTGGAGATCATGGGGGGTCCCAGCGCTCGGACCCCTTATGATCTGACACTTATTCCCTATCCTGTAGTAGGGGATACGTTTTTTGATACTGGACCACCTCTTTAAAGGAGATCTCCAAGATAGAAAAACAAATCCCTTATCCGCAGTATAAGTGTCAGATCGCGGGGGTCCGACCACTGGGACCCCTGTGATCTCTCGTACGGCTCCTCGGTTGCCTCATGAATGAAGACACGTCGACCACCACACAAAGCTGTGGCCAACATACCCCCTCCATGCTTCTCTATGGGAGAGCCGGAGACTACCGAGTGCAGAGGTCTTCCATAGAGATACATGGAGGGGTGTGACGGGCATCACTTCGTGTGGTAGTCAAAATGCTTCATTAAGGAGAGCTGGGGCCCATACAGGAGATCGCACGGGGTCCCAGTGGTTGGACCCCCGGGATCTGACACTTATCCTCTATCCTTAGGACAGGGTATACGTTTTTCTATCCCAGAGTACTCCTTTAATGCTCTCTAAAGTTAAAAGTTATTTAGGATTATTCCATTTTTCAGAGATATAAAAAGTAGAACAGGCTTTCTTCCGAATTACACAGCTTTGAGGCTGACACACCGATATTCGGGGCATGTTCACACAGTCAGGTTTTTAGATGCAGTTTTGATTCCCAAAGGTAAGAATGGAGTTAGAGTTTCTGTATCTCCTTATGATTAGCTTCCAGCTCTAGCTTCAAAAACCGCATCAGGGTGTGAACACTCCCTTAGGATACAGGCCCTTCGGGTGAGGAGGGGGGGGGGCACATATTTTAGCAGGCACAGGCTCATCAGTATTCCACAGCCGTCTATGTTCTCTCCCTGTCACTCCAGGCCCCGCCCACTGCCTGTCCATCAACAATCCATGCCCATTATCCGAGCGCTTGGCAACTTCACTTCAAAGAGCCGCCTGTGGAGGGGCGGGAGCATTGCAGTCACTACAGCCAATCCGGAGACAGGTGGGAGGGGCTTATCGGAAAAGGCGCGCTGCTATTGGCCCGGAGGAGGGTGTGGCGTGGAATCTTTAGCTTTTTTTTTTTCTCATTATTCCAGAGCGGCTGAAGGACGGGCGGCGTGACGTCACAGAGATTATCGCTGCTCGGCGGAAGGGCGGCCGGTACCGGAGCTCCGTGTATCCGCCAGCAGGGATGTGAGAGGGCTGACTAGGGGCCGCAGGTACAGCTCTCCCCCCGTACTGTCTGTCCGTCTCTCTCCCTCTTCTTCTGCTGCTGTTTTTTTTGTCTGTCCTCCGGTCCTATGTGGGACTGTCCCGCTCTTCTTCCTGCGCTGGTCTGTGCTGTCCGCCGGGCGGTTGCCGGTTGTGGATGTACGCAGCTTGTTGTGACAGGAGAATGTGTGTGTGTCCCGGGCCCAGGCGGATCGGTACGTATCCTTTTACCATGGCCGTCCCTTACCACACACTGCCGGTTATCATTATGTCACAGCCTCCGTCTCCTCCTAGGTGAGGCACAAGACGAAAAACGGCCGCTGTTGCCCCTAGCAACCAATCACAGCGCAGCTTTCAACAGCAGAATTTGAAATAAAAGCAGCTCTGTGATTGGCTGCTCTTACAGTAATCCGTTGCCTATAGCAACCTATCACAGTTCGCCTTACATTTTAGATTTGGGTTGCTAGGGGTAACTCGTGGGAAGTTTAGAACACTGTCATAGCAGCCAATCACTGTTTAGCTTTGGTTTCAAACTTTGCTGTGCTGTGATTGGTTGCTAGGGGCAACAGACAGGCTTTACAACACAGGAAATGTATTAAAACCTCTGCAGTTGCCCATAGCAACTAATCATATATTTTTTTCATTTTTATGCAATCTGGTTGCTATGGGCAACTGCACCACTGTTCTACACAGGTTTTGATAAATCTCCCCCTCTGTGTTCTAATGCCGGCTTGTCTGTTGCCCCTGACAATCATGGCGCCGCTTTCTTCTCAATCCTGCTATTGGAAAATGAGGGGCACCCCTACCGAATTTGATGAGCAAAAAGGGGGTGGGGGGGGGGGGTAGTGGTAAACAGCCACAATGCACATCAATGTATCTATTGCCTGTATAGATTAGTGCTGCTTTATACAGCAACTCACAAGTGACGTCTTCTAAAATCAGCGTCGCTCCCTTCTCTTTTCTGGGTCATAGCGATTTCTTCCAGCCACAATTCTTCACCGTTAAACCTGCAAAACAAACCTATTAGGCTCCGCATTTTTCCTGCATCAGCCTCCAGATTCCCCTTTTACAAGTGAAGAGGAATACAGAGGCTTATAGGTGTAAAGGGGTAACAGAGGGGTGTACATGGGTAACAGGGGTGCTGAGGGGGTGGACAGGAATGCCAAGGAGGTAATAGGGGTGGACTGGGGTGACAGAGTGGGGGTTGGACATTGGTGATATGGGGGGGGGGCAGACAAGGTGGACATGGATGACAGGAAAGTGGAGAAGGAGGATGGTCTGATGCATGTACACGCAATGTGCAAGCAGGCTTCCCTCTCTCCCTGCAACACCGTGATTCACAGGCGCGCAGGCCGGGGCGGGAGATAAAAAAAAAAAAAAAATTGCAGGAGCGTCGCAGTACCCTGGTTGGTAATCACTGGTGTATTTAAATACATTAAAGGGGTACTTCAGGGAAAAAAAAAAGTTTTCTTTTTACTCAACTGGTGCCAGAACGTTAAACTGATATGTAAATTTAAAAATCTTAATCCTTCCAGTACTTATCAGCTGCTGTATGTTCCAGAGGAAGTTCTTTTTGTTTTAAAATTTATTTTCTGTCTTGTCCACAGTGCTCTCTGCTGACACCTCTGTCCATGTTAGGAACTGTCCAGAGTAATTTACAAATCTGTTTAACTTTCTGGCACCAGTTGATTAGAAAAAAAATAGTTTTCCACTGGAGTACCCCTTTAAAAAGGTACCCCACTATAAACTAACAGCGTCAGATCGCGGGGTCTGAGGCATCCATAGACATAGACGCGTCCATAGACATGCGGACAATCTACTCCATGCATGTGGAAAGACAGGCTTCTGGAAATCACAGGGGGACACACAGGCCGGAACCCCCCCCCCCCCCCCCTACAATCGGACATTTATAGCTTATGTCTTATCCTAGGGGATAAGTTGTGGAGGACCCTTTTTAAGGTGGGCTTTCTCATCTTATAAAATGTCATATCATAGGCTATACCACCACTTCATCTCCGGGGATCCCACTTTTGAGACCCCCACTGATCGTAAGAATGAAGGAGGTGCAGCGATGATCGAACAGCAGCATGGATGGGGCGCCACATTCAATTTAATAGATCTTCATTCATGGGATTTGTGGGAGACCCAGAGATTGGACCTTAAATGGCCACTATCACCAAAACTATATTTTTTAAAACAATAGAGCCATAGAAAATAAGTATATCTCTATTACTATTTCATTTATTTACCACAGTTTCCCTTAGAAAACTGCTCCTATAAAAGTGGCCACTAGAGGTCCCCATAAAATGTCCCCCACCTGTTACTATGGTCTTTCTGACTGTGGCAACAGCAGCGTCTCAGTCGGAATACAGGAAGTGAGGGGGGGGGGGGGCTTTACAAGCCTGTGTGCACTCCCTGTGTGAGGATCTCCGAACACACAGCAGAGGAGAGCAGGCAGTGAGCGAGCTGCTGTGATTGGCTGAGAGGAAGCCACACCCCCTCTGGAGCTCGAGTAAGAAAAGAAGGATTCAGTGCAGAGCTCTGTACGTAGCATAGAGGAGAAGGGGCAAGTGTGACAGCATGATCTACCCCATACTGCAACATGTACCCCAGTAGTAAAGAGATGGGGAGGGGGTTTGTTAGTGTGCCAGCTCAGTAGTAAGGAGATGGCAAGGGGAGGGGGTTTGTTACAATGTGCACCTCAGTAGTAAAAAGATGTCATTAGGAGGAGGTTTGTTACAATGTGCCAGCCCAGTAGTAAGGAGATTACATGAGGAAGGGGGTGTTACTGTGTGTTATCAGTGTGTGATTACATGAGGAGGAGGTTTGTTACTGTGTCACCCCCAGTAGTAAGCATGGGAAAGCTGGATAACCTACTGTTGACAGCCATATTGCTTGTCATTTAGCTTCACTACATAGTAGAGGCCTGCATTGGGTTTGGAATTCCACAGGACCCAACCCAAAATGTGCGGCCGGTCAGAAGGCTGCTGTGGGCGGGCGCGGGCAGTCAGGCACAAATCCCGCAACACCATGGCAGCCTCAATATAAGTCCAACTCAGTGACTGTCTCACTGTTCTCCTCCCAGTCTTGTCTCCTCCCTCTGCCGCCACCGCTCCACCATTTTGTGGCGCGCTCAGCCTGTGCTGGAGGATCATCTACTCTGTACTCCATCTTCTCCCGCTGGCCTGGTAGGTCAGAGCTGCCACCAATGTTACTCCCAATTCACACACACAGTGGGCTGTGCTGCGGCCCGGCTGGGTATGTGACTGCATCCGTCTGTGATCCTCCCAGCCGGGGCTTCTGTCTGCACAGCTATTTCCATAGGGGTAAGTGCACTGCAGAGCATTGCACCCTAGAGTCTTCTACAGACCCTAGGGTGCAATGCTCTGCAGTCTGCACATACACCCCCCCCATGTGCATGGCAGTGTATGTATGTACATTCCTATACAGGTGGGGGTATGTGCAGAGCTTTGCAAACTAGTCTGTAGTACAGACTAGAATGAAATGCTCTGCATATACCCCCACCTGTATAGGGACTTCTATAGACCCTAGGCCTAGGGTGCAATGCTCTGCAGTCTGCACATACCCCCATGTGTGGATTGAAAAACCAGTCCTGTGCAGGGCTCTACTACATATAAGGAGAACAGCAGGAAAACGCCAGTAATCCTTCCTCTCTGTGTAACACGTGCAGCATAAAACCAGAGAAGAAAGGGTTACAGAGCAGAGTGCAGTGATTGGCAGTGATTCTTATGCAAAAAGCCAACTGGTGTGGGACGCTGAGCAGACACCCCTTTTGGTCGTTGGCATTGGGCATGATAGAAAATCTCCTTTTTAATTTGTATGCCCAAAAGTCAGTGGCATGCTGAGCACACATCCCTTTTGGCCAATCGGCATTGGGCATGATAGAAAATCAAAAATCGGTCAATGACAAGTGCAAGAGATCTAAGCTGGCCAGGCATAAACTATCTATTTGGCCATGTCAGATCCGTATGTTCTGATCCAAGAAATGGCCAACATGTTCTTTAGGTCAGTAATTGTAGGATTATGGCTCCTTGGTATGATTGTCCTATAGCTGCATTATGTAACTTATCAGCATTACGGGATAATAGTCTCAGCCCTCATACCAGAGTAGTGCCCGCTCAGCTCCAGTTACAGCGCCTCTAAAAATACCCGGAGCCTGTCATCCGGCTGAGCAGGCAGTGTAGCGTTTCTTGGATCTCGCTCTGGGTTTTGCATGTGACATGTAATCTGTCCGCTCTGGAGGTGAAGCTTCTGCTCGGCTGTAATGTCGTCCTGTAAATGTCTTCTGCCTATTTCTGTCTCATCCATTATAGGAAAACTTGTTTCCTCTGTATTCTTTCTTCTGCAATGTTTGTTCCTGTAATCTGTAAAAACAGCGGCCTCCAAACTGTGAACATCCAGTCGTTACAAATCTACAACTCCCAGCATGCTCCGACAATCGTTGGCCATCCAGACATGCTGGGAGTTGCAGTGTTGCAACAGTTGGAGGTCCACAGTTTGGAGACCTAAGTCTTAGTAGATCAGTAATGGATTCTGCATGGTAAGTATACAGAGACACCTTTTCTGCTGTGTTCTGTCAGGCTGCAGGTTGGTCACCATTGACCACTAAACCTTGAACCTTACAGAGGGGTATATGTCTTGTTCTGCCAAACAGGCCGTCAGTGCAGTCCCTTAAATTAGGCCTGAGGGTGACCGTACACATTCCGGTAAATGCATGTTGTGCCACCTTGTGCTTTGTGTATAGCTGATGAGGATCCATAATAAACCTGGTTATCAAATATTGCTGAGGATACTTGGCGAGTACAAAGAAAGCACAAGGGAACCGCATGCACCTACCACATGCACCATATTACTGGCACCCTTAGGACACTCAGTCACAAAGCTCTACAACAAATCCACATGTAAAACTCAAATGTTCTATTTTAGAACAATGTTTTAATGTACATAGGCCGACATTATTGTCTTTTAGGGTACATTCCCATACGGCGTATTTGCTGCGTATTTGCTGCTGTGTATTTTATTTTCTCTGTTGAAGTCAATGGGTAGGAAAATACGCAGCACCAAATACGCAACAAAATACGCCACGTGGGAATGCACCCTAAAACAGGTTCTTGTTTTTTTTTGGTCTAGAAAAGGCGCTAAAAAGGTGCAAGCAGGGTTTATCTGCACCTTTTTGCGCCTTTTGGTTCACACATTTCTGCTGATTTTGAGTTGCAATCCACTGATTTTGCCAATACACATGATATGGAAGTGCTTTATAAACTGCGCCTTTTTCTAAAAAGGCGCAAAGCCACTGAAAAGTCTCTAAAGCTACACCTGCCCAGATTTAGCTTAGCTTTTTGGTGTATGTAAAGAGAGAAATTTCAGAAAATGTGACCTGCACAAAATGTATCAAATGCTCTGCGACCATTTTAATACATTAGGCGCTCCTACACATTACCAGCACACAAAAAAAGTGTAGAAAAATGCATCACTCCCACCTACAATGATAAATGAGCAGCACCACATCTGTCCACAGCTGGTATTGCTGCCCAACCGCTTTAGGGAAGTCAAGCTGCAATACCGCTCAAACCCTGTTTGTTTTTGGAAGAAAGCGGCCATGTTTTATATTCCTGTACTATTACTGTAATTCTTGTGGACTCTCTGGCGGCCTCTGTGTAGAGCAGGATTTCCCAACCAGTGTTCCTCCAGCTGCTGCAAAACTACAACTCCCAGCAAGTTTTGAAACAGCTGGAGGCACACTGGTTGGGAATCCCTGGTGTAGAGTTTCCTTACATGAGCATGTTGTACTTTATGTAAGAGCTGTATATTTGTTACCAAAAAAACTCGGCATAGATTGAAAGTAGTTCCTCATCTTTTTTGATCTGTGTGGGGTCAGGGGGTTAGAGCACAGGATAAAGGGGACACT
Source organism: Hyla sarda (assembly GCF_029499605.1). NCBI lineage: Eukaryota > Metazoa > Chordata > Amphibia > Anura > Hylidae > Hyla > Hyla sarda. Next base: position 335,919,555 of record NC_079193.1, read on the forward strand.
TGGCATACGACACTGCAGGAGAAAACTCAGCCCCCCACCGATTGTATAGTGATGGCATATCCTTACTCTGTGGACTTCCAGATTTTGCAAAACTACAACTCCCAGCATGCTTTGACAGCCAATGGCTGTCTGGGCATGCTGGGAGTTGTAGTTCTGCAACATCTGGAAGTTCAATGTTTGGAGACTGCTGTTATATAGGAAAGCCTCTTTGACTTACTACAAAAAAAAGTGTAGACAATCTACTGATATCCTTCCTCTTTCTGCAGGTTTCCCAGGAAGAAGTTGCTCTCCATCCTTACTACTTGATGCCATGTCTGTTCCTACACAGCTTCTCTTTCCTCTCATAAGGAATTGTGAACTGGGCAGGATATGCAGCTCGGTGTGTTACTGTCACCACAAGCCCCTGTGCTGTAGGTCCCGGTATCCACCTTCAAAGCCCCCCCGATGCGGAGTGGATGGGACGTTTGCTTCTGCCTTCCGCCGACCCAGGGATCCGTGTTACCAGCTGCGACAATACGTGACTACTCCGCAGAGGTTCTACCTGACTCCTCCCCAAGTGAACAGTATCTTGAAAGCCAATGAATACAGCTTCAAAGTCCCGGAATTTGATGGCAAGAACATCAGTTCAATCCTCGGTTTCGACAGTAACCAGCTGCCCGCGAACGCCCCGATCGAAGATCGGAGGAGCGCGGCTACCTGTTTGCAGACCCGGGGCATGCTTTTAGGGGTGTTTGACGGCCATGCGGGTTGTGCATGCGCTCAAGCGGTTAGTGAAAGACTCTTCTATTACATTGCTGTCTCGTTGCTACCTCAGGAGACTCTACTTGAGATTGAACATGCGGTAGAAAATGGCAGAGCTTTGTTACCCATTTTGCAGTGGCACAAGCACCCAAACGATTACTTCAGTAAAGAGGCATCCAAGCTGTACTTCAACAGTTTACGGACCTACTGGCAGGAGCTGATAGATCTCAACACTGGAGAGACGATCGATGTCAGGGAGGCTTTGATCAATTCGTTCAAGAGGCTCGACAACGATCTGTCCTTGGAAGCTCAGGTCGGAGATCCTAATTCTTTTCTGAACTACTGGGTCTTAAGAGTGGCTTTTTCAGGAGCCACCGCTTGTGTGGCTCATGTGGATGGTGTAGACTTGCACGTGGCCAACACTGGAGACAGTCGTGCCTTGCTTGGGGTTCAGGAAGAAGACGGGTCTTGGTCGGCAGTAACCATGTCTTATGATCACAATGCTCAGAACGAGTCTGAAATCCAAAGGCTCAGATCGGAACATCCAAAGGAAGAGAAGACTGTGGTGAAGCAAGACCGACTGCTGGGGTTGCTGATGCCCTTCAGAGCTTTCGGGGATGTTAAATTCAAGTGGAGCATTGATCTCCAGAAACGGGTTGTGGAGTCTGGACCCGATCAGCTGAATGACAATGAATACACTAAATTCATCCCTCCCAATTACCACACCCCACCCTACCTAAGCTCTGAACCTGAGGTGATCTACCATAGGCTGAGGCCGAAAGATAAGTTCCTCATATTGGCTACAGATGGGCTCTGGGAAACTATGCATAGGCAAGATGTGGTGAGGATTGTTGGAGAGTATCTGACTGGTGTTCACCATCAGCAGCCTATCGCAGTAGGAGGTTATAAAGTTACATTGGGACAGATGCAGGGCCTTCTTATGGAAAGAAGGGCCAGGATTTCTTCCGTTTTTGAAGATCAAAATGCTGCCACCCACCTTATAAGGCATGCTGTCGGCAACAATGAATTTGGCACTGTTGACCACGAGCGACTCTCAAAGATGCTTAGTCTTCCAGAAGAACTGGCCCGGATGTACAGAGATGACATTACAATCATAGTGGTGCCCTTTAATTCTCATGTCATTGGGGCCCATCAGCAGCAGTAAAAACCCCATCACTGAAACCAATGTACCAAAGTTACTGAAGCTTGGTTGTTTGGATACCTTTTTTGCACCTTTTTTTTTCTTTTCATTGAGTGGCATGAAACCTAATACTTAGCGCTGTAACCTTTTTTTTTTGGACAAGAGAAAACTGCATGGTAGATAATGGGTTAGTCTAGCTTGATATGCTTCAATTCCCCATGGGAAGACATATCCTGTAATATACTCTTTATTAGGCGTATGTGACCTAAAGCTGTACAATGGTTTGTTGTATTAGATGCCACTTTTCAATGCAGAACAAGGCCTTCCCTGCTAAGCATCCAGGGGGATTATATATATGTAATCTAGAGTTCTTCCTTCAGATTCTTCTACAGTGAATCAGTACTGTTACTTTAAACAATATGTAAATGTATCGTGGTCAGTCACTGTCGATAGTGCTATAAAGGGTTATGTCTTGGTTGTACTCCTTTAGCAAGTGTCGTCTGACCCCATTCACCTGCTGTACTAAAAATAAGCTGCTACAATCTACATCAGTGTTTCCCAACCAGGGAGCCTCCAGCTGTTGCAAAACTACAACTCCCAGCATGCCCGGACAGCCGAAGGCTGTCCGGGCATGCTGGGAGTTGTAGTTTTGCAACAGCTGGAGGCACCCTGGTTGGGAAACACTGATCTACATTTGACATGTTTCTTCATATGAACAAGCAATATAGGGGTAAGTAAGCCCACGCACAGTAATTGGGCTCTTGCATCCAATAGAGAATGTGGTTCAGGGTGGCAACTATCCAGCATTAGGGTACGTTCAGACGAGCGTATTTTCCGCGTGTATTATGCTGCAGATCCGCCGCTGAAGGACTTCTATATGCTGCCTTTACGTGTGCCTATTCAGAGCGGCAACACGCCGCTACGAGCAGACACACTGAGCAGGGGTAGCGGCCGTGCTGTGTGCGAGTACACCGCGCATGCCCGGCGACTCGCACATCGCTTCAGTGTGTCTGCACGTAGCGCCATATTGCCGCTCCGAGCAGGCACATGTAAAGGCAACATACAGAGGTCCTTCAGCGGCAGATTTGCAGCGTAAAATATGCGCTTGTCTGTGTGTTTTTTCTTTTTTTTTATTGTATCGTCATTGCCATCTTTTATAAATGACCAGTCCATTGTACACTCCACTTCCCAACTTCAGACGGGGGTTGTTTGCTGCTTGTCCATGGTTGTGGCTGAACTTCAAATCTAGTCCGAACCTGGACCCAGCATAGAAGGTTCTGGCGAGATAATAGGACCCTCAATATGAGTAGAATCTTCAATAAAGCACTTACTCCCCAAAGTTGGACTCTTTTCACACCGCGCACACAGCCTGTATGACATATGGCAGAGGTATACACATTGGGGGCTATGGAATGGTGCAGTGGTCTCCTCTTGTTCATTCAGGGAATACATTTAAATTGTGATGAAATTACACTTTCGGTTTCCATTGGGTGTTGGGGATGTTGGGTCTATGAATAAACTTGTTATGTGTTGCGATATGATGATGGAACTTTTTAGAAGTAGCAATCTTGTGGTCATTTCACACTACGGAAATTCTTTGCAGATTTCCTCTCTCATTGATCTCTATAGTAATTCTGCTGCTTAGCTCACACGTCAGAGGTTTTGCAGCTGAGATTTCGACTAGAAATTGGATTTTGGCGGAAGATTGTTCGGTGAAGTCCGTTAGAGAAGTGCCGTTATTTAACGTACAACATACATATATTGTATAATATATACAAGCTACCGGGGCATAATGAGTTGGAGTTTTATAACATCTGGAAAGTCACAGATTGGGGAATACTGATATACAGGCTATCTAAGAATGATGGGAGTTGTAGTCTTGGTGCAGTTTGAGAAATACAAATACAAGAAACGGTTATATAGGCCCTCAGGGCATTTTGGAGAGTTGTAGTTGTCATAGATTTGGGGAACACTGAGATATATTTATATTATACCGCCCGTCTTCAGGCACGGAGGGAAGATCGCTCCATGCAGCAGATGACCTGGGGGGGGGGGCTGCAGGAGAGATCGCGGGGGTCCCCAGTGGCGGGACCCCCGCGATCAGACATCTTATCCCCTAATCTTTGGATAGGGGATAAGATTTCTAGGGGTGGAGTACCCCTTTAACAACAGTATTTCCACTCTACGTAGTTACACTCCATATACATTTTACTAAAACTGTCTAATTGAGTTGTTTCCAACCAATGTGCTTACAGCTGTTGCAAAACCTATGGCCTATGGCTGTCCGGGCATGCTGGGAGTTGTAGTTTTGCAGCAGCTGGGGGCACCCTGGTTGGGAAACACTGCATTAGGTGGATGTTCTGTCAGTGCTGAGAGTTGAACACCTCCCCCCCCCCCCCCCTCTCTCTCCTTATTCTAGCCCTGCTTGATTGACAGTAAGCTGGAAGCCAAGCACTGTTTCCAAATCTCGTTCCTGTGCTGTGCATGCAGGAGGCACATGGTGTCTTTCATATAACCGCTATAGAACAATGTCTGCAATCTGGAACATGAATTGCAGCAGTCAGATTTCCTTTAAAAGTTGGCTAATGCATTTATCAATGGCTTTTGCAGGGGGATCCTTTTCCTACAGTAAACCGAAATAATGTGGGCGTCCTGTATTTTTTAGTCAGGTCCAATCCATTGCCTTTGAGTTTAAACCAGTGTTTCCCAACCAGGGTGCTTCCAGCAGTTGAAAAATTAAACTCCCTGCTGTCCGGCCATGCTGGGAGTTGTAGTTTGGCAACAGCTTGGGCACCCTGGTTGGCAAACACTGTCTTAAAGGGGTACTCCGGTGGAAAACATCTTTTTTAAATCAACTGGTGCCGGAAAGTTAAACAGATTTGTAAGGTACTTCTATTAAAAAATCTTAATCCTTCCAGTACTTATGAGCTGCTGTATACTACAGAGGAAATTCTTTTCTTTTTGGATTTTTCTGTCATGACCACATTGCTCTCTGCCGACACCTCTGTCCATGTCAGGAACTGTCCAGAGCAGGAGAAAATCCCCATAGCAAACCTATGCAGCTCTGGACAGTTCCTGACATGGACAAGAGGTGTCAGCAGAGAGCAACGTGCTATATGAATGGCAACTACAGCCACCACGCCCCCTCCATTCTTGTCTATGGGAGGAGGTGTGATGGCTTCGTACCAGTCACACCCCATCCCATAGACCTGACTGGAGGGGGCGTGGCTCGACATCACGAACACGGACGCTCCAAGCTTCCGTGTTCTGGATGCCATCGCTGCCGGACTGGAGATCGCAGGGTTCCCCAGTGGCGGGACCCCGTAATCAGACATCTTATCCCCTATCCTTTGGATAGCGGATAAGATATTGTTCGCCGGAGTACCCCTTTAAGCGGAGAGAAAAAAAATGTCTCTCTCCTCCCCTCTGCTCAATAGGACGCCCGACGGACCGTATTCAAGTAAATGGGGGCCAGCGTCATGCAAAGGGTCCATTCAGCTTTGCTTGACACTGAAAAGTACTGTGCAGAACGGCAGTGTGAGCGAGCCCTGTGGCTGTCCCTGAGAATGCATGCACGGTCTTGTAGTTCACCACATGAGGCCGATACATACCCCCTGCTTACATTTTATATACCTGTTATTTTGCTGCTTTCATATTGCAGGATTGTATAAGCAAATTCTGTAAGTAGAACATTACAAAACTCTCCAAGATCTAAACTCGTCATTTTCACTATAAAAATAAAATTACATTGATATCCATTTTCTGTTTCTCTATCCCTACAGGTGCCATACTTTTTATTGGGGTCCTAACCCCCCAGCATTCAGGATATCTTGCTTATACAGTACATGGGTTTTAGATCTCTTCTCCATTGGTTGAATAGCACTTATTTCATATTTTATATCAAAGCTGTTACAGTATTTAACCTACTATGTTGCTTTTACTATGACACTGTATGTACTCCCGTGTGTTTAGTGTATATGCTGAGAGAATAATAAATACTGTTTAGTATATAATTGCTTGTATTAAATACTTGCTGAAATATCTGGTATTCTGTCTTTTTTATTTTTTTTATTTTTAGTTTTTTCTTGAATGTAATGGGCAGTGATCTGACCTCAGCAATAGTTACAGAAAATGTTTACGGTGTGTATATATAAAAAATGATATATAAAAATACTATATTCTATAAAAATAAAATTATATTATAATATATTTATAAAAAAAAAAAAATATATATATATATATATATATATATATATATATATATATATATATATACGTATATTTATAAAAATTATATAATTTTTATAAATATACGTATATATATATATTTTTTTTTATATATAATACATTTTTTGTCCTAGTGGTCATGGTAAACTGCTCACTAAGTGTATGGCCCTAGGGCAGTGGTCTTCAACCTGCAAACCTCCAGATGTTGCAAAACGACAACTCCCAGCATGCCCTGGACGCTCTAGGTCTGGGTATCTAGAGCGTCCACACAACCACTCTATAGATTTGGCGATTCCTAACCAGGGTGCCTCTAGCTCAGTGTTTTCCAAATGGTGTGCCTCCAGCTGTTGCATAAATACAACTCCCAGCATGCTCTGACAAACAAGGGCATTCTGAGAGTTGTAGATTTTCAACAGCTGGAGGCACCGTTGTTGAGAAGGTTAATATAGATTTAAATAAACCTTGTATACTAGAAATCCCTGAGCCTGATTTACAGATTGTTTTCAGCTCTTAACATTTAAGCTCTGTGCCAGTTTTGACAGTAGTTTTCCACTGCGTAACTCTTGTCCCACCCTTAATGCTTTCCATGAGCCCGGCTGCTTGTGTACTCCAGGCTGTGGCCTACTTCACATCACTGAGGAATTGATTAGATTTGCATGGAAAATCTTATTTGCATAGAAATATCTGGTACAATTTACAAGATATGTATAGACTGTACTTAGTGTAAAGTGATGCTGGAGAAAAATATATCCCATGTTAAAGGGGGTGATGTGGGATTTCCAAATTAGTGGGGTGTTGCAGCTGTGTCCTGTTAAATGAATGGTGCATCAGGATGCACTAGATCAGTGTTTTCCAACCAGGGTGCCTCCAGCTGTTGCAAAATTACAACTGCCAGTGTGCCCGGACAGCCAATATCTGTTTGGGCACACTGGGAGTTGTAATTTTACAACAGCTGGAGGCACCCTGGTTGGAAAACACTGATCTAGTGCATCCTGGTGCACCATTCATTGTAGTTTTGCAACAGCTGGAGGCACCCTGGTTGGGAAAGGCAGAAATAACTACCGTATATGCCGGCGTATAAGACGACCCCCAACTTTTACAGTTAAAATATAGAGTTTGGGATATACTCGCCATATAAGACTTCCCCTCCTACCGCGATGTACGGTACCTTGTAGTTCTTCCCCCCACACACACATTAGGTAGGCATCATGTTCCCCCACATTAGGTAGGCAGTATAGTTCCCCCACAATAGTAGGCAGCTCCCTCACAATAGGTCGGGAGTTACCCCACATTAGGTCAGCAGCTCCCCCCACATTTGTAGGCAGTTCCCCCACAATAGTAGGCAGCTCCCCCCAACAGACATACAGCTTCCAGCCATATACAGTGTATGGCTGCAGGCTGCATGTCTGTACTGGTCTGCCCCAACAGTGTTCCGATCACCGCTCCTCCGGCCCGGGTCACCATCTACTGCTATGGCCTATGGACCATAGCAGTAGGTGCCGGGACCTGGGAGCGGTGACCGGATCACTTAAGATAGCCCGGTCGGCGCGCGTCGTCCTGCGGTCCTCCTGGTCCTGCGCTCCTCTGCCTCTATGGTTGTAGGGACGTGACGTCACTGACGTCCCGTGCGTACAACCATAGAGACGGAGGACCGAAGGAGGACGCCGGGGAATGGTAAGTGACCGGCGGACATCCTTATGTCCCGAAAAGATTTTTCGGGACACAGGGATGTCCGGCATAGGAATACCTATGATTATCTGCCCGGGTCGGCTCCTGTGTGTGGCTGTAGGCGGGGGCCGGCCAGAGCAAGTAAAAACTAATACTGTATACTAAAAACCAGGGGCCTCCAGCTGTTAAACTACAACTCCCAGCATGCCCGGACAGCCTTTGCCGTGCTGGTAGTTGTAGTTTCACAACAGCTGGAGGCCCCCGGGTTTTTAGTATAAAGTATTAGTTTTTACTTGCTCTGGCCGGCCCCCGCCTACAGCCACACGGGAGCCGGCCCGGGCAGATAATCAGAAGTTTTCCTATCCCAGACCTCAATACCCGGCATATAAGACGACCCCCGACTTTTCAGAAGAAAATTCGGGGTTAAAAAGTCGTTTTATACGCCGGGATATACGGTAGGTGCTTTTAAATGGGCACTGTCAGATTTAAAAACTTTTTATATGTTTTACATCTTGCCAAAACAATTTTTCTAACATTCTAAAATGTTCACATTTTATTAAGTGTCCTCATACCTCCTGGGACACCGATGAGTCCCACAGCAGCATGAGGGTGTCCAGGGGTCATGGACACGAGATGGCTGATTGACAAGGATAAAGGAGGAACACAGCCTGCAGCAACACTGCTGTAACTCAGAGTTTTACCAATCATGTGCCTCCAGCTGTTGCAAAACTACAACTCCAAGCATGCCTGGACAGTCAAAGAATGTCTGGGTATGCTGGGAGTTGTAGTATTGTAAAGCTGTAGGTACACAGCTGAAGGGGAAAAAAAAAAAAGTTATCCAAACACTGTACCTCCAACTATTTCAAAACTACAAGTCCCAGCACAACAGGGACTTGATACACCTGAATGACATAGGAGCTTGTAATGCATAGGAAAATATATGAATTAAAAACCCACTGTACTTTTAGCACTAAACCTTTGCACTAATTTAGGAAGATGTAAGATATACACTCGCCATATTGTCTTTGGTAGAGTACAGGCAATCTCCAATAATCATTGTGTGTGTACGGCATAAGAGAGGAAAGGGTTACAAAGCAGGGCTGCCATGCTCCCAAGAGCAGTGAGTCAGCAGAGTGAGAGAGGGGGAGGAGTCGCAATGTGCATGCAAGAGAGGGACAGGCCCCTTCCCTTTGGATAGATGAAGACATTGAGCAGCTGTAATAGATGCAATTTTTTAGTGAAATATGATACATAAAAATTACATGTACATGATCAGGATGAAGTACTGAGTAGTGTTGCTTATGAATATTCGCAATTCTAATATTCGTCGCGAATATTATGAATTTTGCAATTAAAATTCGCTATTTCGAATATTCGTCTTTTTTTCAAACTGTTTTAAAAACTGAGCACATTGTAGGGATCTCCTTCGACTGATAAATGCAATGTTTGTATCATTAAAGACCCAGGGATGAGACTGTGAGGCGAAAGGTTTATGCATGCGAATATTCGTGGAAATTACGCCCTACTTATGCCTGTGAGCCAATGAGAGTTCTGCAAGCACAGTTGTCAGAGCTTAGCAACGTCCCTCGCATGATGTTATAGCGCGCATGCGCAGACGAGCGAAATTTCGCTATTGATTTTGCATTAGCAAAATTTTGCAATTTAAAAAACGTCACGAATATTCGAATTTGACGATTATGGAACGAATATTCGTCCTCATTCACGAAATATCACGAATTCGAATATGGCATATGCCGCTCATCACTAGCACTAGTTTTTTTTTGTGGGATGACGGGTATTAGAGATGAGCGAAGTTACAGTGATTCGATTTGTCACGAACCTCGCGGCTCGGCAGTTGCTGATTTTAACTAAATTAGTTCAGCTTTCAGGTGCTCTGGTGGGCTGGAAAAGGTGGATACAGTCCTAGGAGAGTCTCCAGCCACCGGAGCACCTGAAAGCTGAACTAATTCATGCTGAAGTTAGCAACTGCCGAGCCGAGAAGTTTGTGACAAATTGAATCACTGTAACTTCTCTCATCTCTAACGTATCTGCTTTAAAGAAGCGCTTCAAGCACGTCACTTGTCCCACAGCACCATCTGTTTTATTCCAGCACAGCTGCATCAATACATTTTATTACAGTAATTTTGGTCATGTGATCACCAGTCTGACTTTCCAAACCTTTTATGTTCCAGAACAGGGTGTCAGTTCTAGGTTCTAACTTCCTGTGGACTAAAGTATGACATCACCTGCCAGATCCCTCCCACCAACTCCAGCTTGTATTTTCCAAACTGTTTCTCCAGCTGTTGCAAAACTACAACTCCCAGCATGACCGGACAACTGGGCACACACTTTTTTGGGAAACACTGCTCTATGGCATCAGGATATATAATATCCTAAGGGTGTGAGGGGTGTTAGGCATAGTTAGGGAACATAGCCGGAGTTAGTTTAGAACAGTTTATTTGGTGACAGGTACTTTTTAATAATAATAAAAAAACATGGCTCCAACAAAAAAGTTGTATCAATGGAAAGGATAATAAAACTACTTCAATAGGACCAACTAACATCTCTTTCCACAATCCAGCACTGGGTGGGGCAAAAGATGTTAGTTGTTCCCTGTCAATTGGGTAAAAAATGCGGTGCAGGTTTAAATAAAATGACATGGTTATAAAAGGAAAACATATGAGAAGAGCAAGGTATATGTCTAAGTATGAGGTTCTATAATTTGCTAAAGCCATGAGTTCTATTGGTTGTAGCTTTAGCTATAAGAATTGTTAACCAGTTTTTGGGGCAGTTTTTCATAACCAGCGTGCCTCCAGCTGTTGATAAACTACACCTCCCAGCATGTACGGACAGCCTTTGGCTGTCCGGGCATGCTGGGAGTTGTAGTTTTGCATCAACTGGGGGCACACTGGTTGGGGAACACTTAGAGACGGTCTAGAACATAGACCTTTTAAAGGGGTACTCCCATGGAATTTTTTTATTATTATTTTTTTTAAATTAACTGGTGCCAGAAAGTTAAACAGATTTGTAAATTACATCTATTAAAAAAATCTTAATCCTTCCAGTACTTTTTAGGGGCTGTATACTACAGCGGAAATGCTTTACTTTTTAGATTTCTCTGATGTAATGACCACAGTGCTCTCTGCTGTCCATTTTTAGTAACTTTCCAGAGCAGGAGAAAATCCCTATAGCAAACATATGCTGCTCTGGACAGTTCCTAAAATAAACAGCAGAGGTCAGCAGAGAGCACTGTGGTCATGACATCAGAGAAATCTAAAAAGAAAAGCATTTCCTCTGTAGTATACAGCCCCTAAAAAGTACTGGAAGGATTAAGATTTTTTAATAGAAGTAATTTACAAATCTGTTTAACTTTCTGCCACCAGTTGATTAAAAAAAAAAAAAAAAGTACCCCTTTAAATGACTTCAGTAAACTAATGCCATAAATGAAGAGATATTATGATTCGTGGTTCACGCAGATCACTAATAAAATAAAGCCTCTTCAGGAACAAGCACTTGATGCTGTTATCTCTGCCGGTAATAGGTTTATGATTAATATCCCACATGGAAGCACGTTCACCATGGTTGCCAGGCAAGCCGAGCCAGCGAGATTACTTATCTGCCTTTAACGTAACTGCAAACAATGCTTTCTAGTATGAAATCAGGAATGTGTGAAACAGCAGACGAGGTGTCTGACCATCCGATGCCTATTGTAGGCCTCGTCTATACTGAAGAAATATCCAATTTGACATATTAGGATTATGAGCAAAGAACCTAATCGTGATCTGTAGGTCGTTCTCGGCAGGGCTGGTGCTGGCAACTTAGGCAAAACCTAATTTTGCCACACTTTGGTCGCACCCCTTTTGTAACACTATACTATTACTGAATAAAATCTACTCAATGGGGGAGATTTATCAAAACCTGTGCAGAGGAAGAGTGGTGCAGTTGCCCATAGCAACCAATCAGATTGCTTCTTTCATTTTCCACAGGCCTCTAAAGAGGCCTGTGGAAAATGAAAGAAGCAATCTGATTGGTTGCTATGGGCAACTGCACCACTCTTCCTCTGCACAGGTTTTGATAAATCTCCCCCAATATTCCCAGATAGTGGTAGACATTAGCTCTATACAAGCTCCTCAGACCATATAAGTGATGACAGCTACATGTAGTGACTCACAGGTGACGACTTCTCTGATCAGTCACTTTTCTTTTTCTTCTTCATCTGGTCCGGACCGTCATGAAGATTTCTCCAGACACGAACTTGTCTTCGCAGATTCTGCCGGACAAATGTTTTACACTTCTTGTTCTAGACCAAACCTCACCTTTAGGGTGCGGTCCCTTGTAGCGTATACTCAGCGTTTTTTGCTGCGTATTTTCTGCAACTGATTTTGCTACCCATTGATCTCAATGGGTAGAAAAATACACAGCTGCATAGCAGCAAAATATGCTGCGTATACGCAACGTGGGACCGTACCCTTACATAAACTATCCATGTGTATTGCTCCACACAGTAATAGTGCCCACTTTCTGTCCCCTTATAGCATGTCATGACATTGCTACCATATTCCCTGACAATTACTCCATATTCCACACATCATGTCCATATTCACATACATTGTCCCCTTATATTCCTCATATTGGGGGAGATTTATCAAAACCTGGGTAGGGAAAAAAGTTCTGCAGTTACCCATTGCAACCAATTAAAATGATTCTTTAATTTTTTTTAAAAGGCCTCTGAAAACTGAAAGAAATAATCGTATTGGTTGCAATGGGCAACTGCATCACTTTTCCTCTCCAGAGGTTTTGATAAATCTCCCCCATTGCCCCATATTCCTAAAATTGCCCTCATATTCCTCACATTGCCCCCATGAAAAAAAACTCCACTCTCCATCATTCCTCTGAAGCTCCAGACTCCTCTCTCTGCGGCTCCATTTCCTTCTGTGCAGTGTCATACAGATCTAGCTGGTTTTTGGGAGCGCCCCCTAGTGTTTCTGGGGTCCCTTACCCTAGTTACCTCACTAAGCCTGATGGGTGGATCCTGAGCCTCCGCTATCTGGGAGCTGGGGTACATGTCAGCGCAGTGCCTGCACCCAGTGGAGCCAGGGCTGCCATCAGAAATTTTGGGGCCCCCTACACAGCTCAGACCTGGGCCCCCTGGACACCCCTCACAGTACCGCCAATTGCACATATCACGTTGTGCGTCCTACGACGTACAACATGATACCAGTATCAGCATTAAAAATCGGGCTGCTACCCCCATGCACTTTTATCCCCTCCCCCCTTGATCAACCCATTGTGCTATATATCATTTCCCCCCCCTCTGATCCCCCTGTGCCACTTTATATCCCCCCTCTGATCCACTTTATATCCCCCCTCTGACACTTTATATCCCGCTCTGATTCCCCCCTGTGCCACTTTATATCCCCCCTCTGATCCCCCCTGTGCCACTTTATATCACCCCTCTGATCCCCCCGGTGCCACTTTATATCACCCCTCTGATCCCCCCGGTGCCACTTTATATCCCCCATCTGATCCCCCTGTGCCACTTTATATCCCCCCTCTGATCCCCCCTGTGCCACTTTATATCCCCCCTCTGATCCCCCCTGTGCCACTTTATATCACCCCTCTGATCCCCCGTGCCACTTTATATCCCCCATCTGATCCCCTTGTGCCACTTTATATCCCCCCTCTGATCCCCCTGTGCCACTTTATATCCCCCTCTGATCCCCCTGTGCCACTTTATATCCCCCCTCTGATCCCCCTGTGCCACTTTATATCCCCCTCTGATCCCCCTGTGCCACTTTATATCCCCCTCTGATCCCCCTGTAGCACTTTATATCCCCCCTCTGATCCCCCTGTGCCACTTTATATCCCCATCTGATCCCCCTGTGCCACTTTATATCCCCCTCTGATCCCCCTGTGCCACTTTATATCCTGCTCTGATTCCCCCCTATGCCACTTTATATCCCCCCTCTGATCCCCTTGTGCCACTTTATATCCCCCCTCTGATCCCCTTGTGCCACTTTATATCCCGCTCTGATTCCCCCCTATGCCACTTTATATCCCCCCTCTGATCCCCCTGTGCCACTTTATATCCCCCCGTCTGAACCCCTGTGCCACTTTATATCCCCCGTCTGATCCCCCTGTGCCACTTTATATCCCCTCTCTGATCCCCCTGTGCCACTTTATATCCCCCCTCTGATCCCCCTGTGCCACTTTATATCCCCCCGTCTGAACCCCTGTGCCACTTTATATCCCCCGTCTGATCCCCCTGTGCCACTTTATATCCCCTCTCTGATCCCCCTGTGCCACTTTATATCCCCCCTCTGATCCCCCTGTGCCACTTTATATCCCCCCGTCTGAACCCCTGTGCCACTTTATATCCCCCCTCTGATCCCCCTGTGCCACTTTATATCCCCCCTCTGATCCCCCTGTGCCACTTTATATCCCCCTCTGATCCCCCTGTGCCACTTTATATCCCCCCTCTAATCCCCCTGTGCCACTTTATATCCCCCTCTGATCCCCCTGTGCCACTTTATATCCCCCCTCTGATCCCCCTGTGCCACTTTATATCCCCCATCTGATCCCCCTGTGCCACTTTATATCCCCTATCTGATCCCCCTGTGCCACTTTATATCCCCCCTCTGATCCCCCTGTGCCACTTTATATCCTGCTGATTCCCCCCTATGCCACTTTATATCCCCCTCTGATCCCCTTGTGCCACTTTATATCCCCCCTCTGATCCCCTTGTGCCACTTTATATCCCGCTCTGATTCCCCCTATGCCACTTTATATCCCCCCTCTGATCCCCCTGTGCCACTTTATATCCCCCCTCTGATCCCCCTGTGCCACTTTATATCCCGCTCTGATCCCCCTGAGCCACTTTATATCCCCCCTCTGATCCCCCTGTGCCACTTTATATCCCTCCTCTGATCCCCGTGCCACTTTATATCCCCCTCTGATCCCCCTGTGCCACTTTATATCCCCCCTCTGATCCCCCTGTGCCACTTTATATCCCCCATCTGATCCCCCTGTGCCACTTTATATCCCCCATCTGATCCCCCTGTGCCACTTTATATCCCCCTTCTGATCCCCCTGTGCCACTTTATATCCTGCTGATTCCCCCCTATGCCACTTTATATCCCCCCTCTGATCCCCTTGTGCCACTTTATATCTCGCTCTGATTCCCCTATGCCACTTTATATCCCCCCTCTGATCCCCCTGTGCCACTTTATATCCCCCTCTGATCCCCCTGTGCCACTTTATATCCCGCTCTGATCTCCCTGAGCCACTTTATATCCCCCCTCTGATCTCCCTGTGCCACTTTATATCCCCCTCTGATTCCCCTGTGCCACTTTATATCCCCCTCTGATCCCCCTGTGCCACTTTATATCCCCCCGTCTGATCCCCCTGTGCCACTTTATATCCCCCTCTGATCCCCCTGTGCCACTATATATCCCCCCTCTGATCCCCCTGTGCCACTTTATATCCCCCCTCTGATCCCCCTGTGCCACTTTATATCCCCCTCTGATCCCCCTGTGCCACTTTATATCCCCCTCTGATCCCCCTGTGCCACTTTACATCCCCCTCTGATCCCCCTGTGCCACTTTACATCCCCCTCTGATCCCCCTGTGCCACTTTATATCCCGCTCTGATTCCCCCCTATGCCACTTTATATCCTCCCCTCTGATCCCCTTGTGCCACTTTATATCCCGCTCTGATTCCCCCTATGCCACTTTATATCCCCCTCTGATCCCCCTGTGCCACTTTATATCCCCCCTCTGATCCCCCTGTGCCACTTTACATCCCCCCTCTGATCCCCCTGTGCCACTTTATATCCCGCTCTGATTCCCCCCTATGCCACTTTATATCCTCCCCTCTGATCCCCTTGTGCCACTTTATATCCCGCTCTGATTCCCCCTATGCCACTTTATATCCCCCTCTGATCCCCCTGTGCCACTTTATATCCCCCCTCTGATCCCCCTGTGCCACTTTATATCCCGCTCTGATCCCCCTGAGCCACTTTATATCCCCCCTCTGATCCCCCTGTGCCACTTTATATCCCCCCTCTGATCCCCCTGTGCCACTTTATATCCCCCTCTGATCCCCCTGTGCCACTTTATATCCCCTCTGATCCCCCTGTGCCACTTTATATCCCCCATCTGATCCCCCTGTGCCACTTTATATCCCCATCTGATCCCCCTGTGCCACTTTATATCCCCCTTCTGATCCCCCTGTGCCACTTTATATCCTGCTGATTCCCCCCTATGCCACTTTATATCCCCCCTCTGATCCCCTTGTGCCACTTTATATCCCGCTCTGATTCCCCTATGCCACTTTATATCCCCCCTCTGATCCCCCTGTGCCACTTTATATCCCCCTCTGATCCCCCTGTGCCACTTTATATCCCGCTCTGATCTCCCTGAGCTACTTTATATCCCCCTCTGATCTCCCTGTGCCACTTTATATCCCCCTCTGATCCCCCTGTGCCACTTTATATCCCCCCTCTGATTCCCCTGTGCCACTTTATATCCCCCCTCTGATCCCCCTGTGCCACTTTATATCCCCCCGTCTGATCCCCCTGTGCCACTTTATATCCCACCTCTGATCCCCCTGTGCCACTATATATCCCCCTCTGATCCCCCTGTGCCACTTTATATCCCCCCTCTGATCCCCCTGTGCCACTTTATATCCCCCTCTGATCCCCCTGTGCCACTTTATATCCCGCTCTGATTCCCCCCTATGGCACTTTATATCCCCCTCTGATCCCCCTGTGCCACTTTACATCCCCCCTCTGATCCCCCTGTGCCACTTTATATCCCGCTCTGATTCCCCCCTATGCCACTTTATATTCCCCTCTGATCCCCCTGTGCCACTTTACATCCCCCCTCTGATCCCCCTGTGCCACTTTATATCCCCCTCTGATCCCCCTGTGCCACTTTATATCCCGCTCTGATTCCCCCCTATGGCACTTTATATCCCCCTCTGATCCCCCTGTGCCACTTTACATCCCCCCTCTGATCCCCCTGTGCCACTTTATATCCCCCTCTGATCCCCCTGTGCCACTTTATATCCCGCTCTGATTCCCCCCTATGCCACTTTATATCCTCCCCTCTGATCCCCTTCCCCCTTTTGCGCTTTGATCTGTAGTTTTTACTGGTGCCATTTTTTGTTTTTGATGGGACTTATGGATTACTTTTTATTTTTTATGGTATATGACGACTTAAAATGAGTAACTGTGGACTGTGGTATTTTTAACAATTACGCCATTGACCATGCAGGTTATTTAACGTTATATTGTAATAGTTTGGACATTTATGCACGCGGTGATACCACATGTTTGGATTCTTAAATTATTTTATTTTTAAAAATGGGAAAAGGGGGTGTGTGGTGGGAGTGTTAAATGCAGTGTGTGTGAATTTTCTAGTGCAGTGTTTTCCAAACAATGTATATCCAGCTGTGGCAAAACTACAAGCATGCCCAGACAGCCATCGGCTCTCCAGGTATGCTGGGAGTTGTAGTTTTGTAACAGCTGAAGGCACCCTGTTTGAAAAACACAGATACTGTATAGTTATTTGTGTGTGTGTATGTACTATAGGTTACCTTCTCATGATACACATTCCCCTATACAGGAACTTCCTCCTGGGCCTCCATAGCACAGCAGTTAGGCTCCTCCCACCCATGTGACTGATCACATGGTAATGACATCATCTAAGGTACCTCTACCATCCCATACACAGCCTGATGTTCGGCAGTAAATCGCTCCACTGCGCTGCTGTTGCTGCAGCCTGAAGCCTCCGCTCATACAGGGAGGAGAGGACAGATGCAGTAAGTATTAGGTTGCAATTGCCAGTGGAAGCAGAAGACTTTTTTAACAGGAGTCTTCTGCTTCTGTGCTGGGGCTGCTGCAGGGGGTGCAGCGGGGGCCCGGGCCTACTGGGAGCCAGGTCCCCTTACTGGGATACTGGCTGTACCCCCCTGATGGCGGCCCTGAGTGGAGCATCCGGGGTAGGGATGTGGGGTCCCACTGGGAACATACTCAATACACTGAGACTGACACAGCCTAATGTGAACTAACATTATATAGTAGGTAGCAAATGAACAAACATACATAGGATAATACAATAATAATAGTGTAACACAGATAAAAATGCAATGTGGATTTTTCTCACCCACCCAATAGCACACCTGCGCCCACCCCTTATCTTTGCCCTAATGGCCGTTGGCTAACATAGGAGTGTTGGGGCCCTTATAAGCCCTGCTCCGCAGCATCACTGAAGCAGCCTGCGCTGTGTAACATCCACCACCGGACCCCAGAGTCTTTGCCTTGAGTAAGGAGACAGGTGCCCTGTGGTGGAAGGGGAAGAGGCTTTAGCTTTCCCTCACAACACCATTAACCGGGTCAGTCCAGCAACAGTCTCATCTCACTGTATTCACCAGACGTCTGGACTCGGTGCTTGTCTCTGCCAGCAGGTCTCTCTCTCAGCTAGTGTGGTCCTGTGTGAAGAAAGTTCTCTCAGCTAGGTGCTGTCTCTGTGGTGCAGTCTCTCACAGCTAGAAACACATCCTTTCTCTGGCTGTGCTTGTGGTAGTCTGAGCAAATCCTCAGGGCACAGGATCTGTGTGATGTCACAATCATGTGACCGAAGTCTCAACCAATCAGAATCATCTCTCATGAAATGACTGCTAATCATGTGATCACAGCTCCAGTCTGTATTAACAGCATACTAAGTTCATTTGTGGTCTCCATCCGCATTTGAGATAATGCAGCCAACTCCATAGGGATTACACAGAGATACTGCATGAACAGGGAGCCCTGCCTGAAGTAACAAGACAGAGCGGTGTAACGCCATCCTGTTATGGCTGCTGCATGCTTGTTAATGATTAGTATCAATGGGATTGCTGCTCCCTGTCATTAGAAGTGAGTGTCTGGCTGCTGATAGTAGCTGACACTCACCGCTATGAAGCGAGCACAGCTCCTGCGCTTGCCTTAAAGTAACTAAATGCTCCAGGTGCATTAAGGCTGGATGTAAAGGGTGTAAATTTACACCCTGCGTCCTTCACAGGTTACAATGATCAAGGACATAGAGGGCAATTGGGCTGAGGTCCCACTCAGAGGAAGATTAATGATACTTAGGCCCCGTGCTGTTGATAAATTGGGCCCCCCTCCTCTTTATCTACAAAATGGTGCTAATGCATTTCAAGTGAGTAACTGCTTTTATCATATTAGCGCCAGGTTATGGGCCAAATCTCCAGACTGTATGCCTCTATTTAAGTGAAATTACATACAAAACTCCTTAGAATGTTATTAAGATTGTGCCTAAGAAAATTCATTGGTTGCTTTGGGCAAAGCCAGGAGTGGTGGCCCAGTATAGGAGGTGTTACCCCGTGCTCCTGCTGTCCTGACAGGCAGCTTCCTTTAGTGTCCCCAAGGCCCCCTGCACTTGTTTCCCCATTGTAAATATGTTTTACCATGTTAAGTGTTATAAAATGTCTTGTTGCTTTAAGAGTTATACCATGTGATATGTCATGTGATTGTTACCCAGGAGGTACCAGTGACCAGGTGATCCCAAGAGTGACCTATGGGCTCCCTGCTAGTCTCCCCCATATAAGCCCTGGGTGGAGCTTCTCTCTCTTACTTCCTGCTGAGGTCCAGTGCAGTCGCCTAGTGTGTGTGTCCAGAGTGTTGGAGGCCTCAAAGTCCAGTCCTGCAGTCACCATCAAGTCAAGTAAGATAAAGTCACAGCTTTATGAGTCAAGTCAGTCCCTGTCATCTGTCAAGTCAGCATGGTCTGCATTCAATTGTCCAGTCCTACTACAAGTCCCAGCAAGCCCTTAAGGTCTCTGCGTCTCTGGTCACCTCTGTGGGCCCTGGCTGAACTGTATAGACTTTACCATCTGTCTACCCTCAGTAAAGCTACCGTTGTCCGTAACTTGGTGTCGGAGTCTTTATTGCCCCCATGCCTAGCCCAGGATCCAGCGGTATACCTTCCGGTGGTTATAGGCTAAACCATGCCCTGGCGTCACGAATATAAGGGGTTAATGCCATCTGCCCCTAGGGTAACAACATCTGCCCTGCACCACACATCCCGCTACCACAACTTTTGGCATCACGAACAGGATATGGGTGTGTGTTTTAGGGATCGACTGATATCGGTTTTTAGGGCCGATACCGATAATCGGTGGAGGTTAGGGCCGATAGCCGATAACTTATACCGATATTCCGGTATAAGTTATCGGCTATTTATCCCACCGCGACACCGCTGCAGATCATTGATTTAAAGCAGGCACTTTAAATCAATGCACTGCAGTGGCTTTTGCGGTGCCATAGACCGCCGCCGCCTCCCGCTACTTTCCCCCTGCCTGTTCGGGGGTCCTGAGACCTATCACCGCCACCCCCTCACCGCTCCCGCACCACTCCCCCCACCGCCACGCCGCGTCGCACTCTACTCTACATCTGGCTCCGGTGGCGTCGCGTCCACTCTACATCTGGCTCCGGTGGCGTCCTCCTGAGCTGTCACTGTGCGCACTGACAGTGACGTCACGTTGCGCACGTCACATCACTCGTCATTGCGCACAGCGTAACGCAAGACGCAGCAGGAGCCAGAAGTAGCGTGGGCCCCGGGAACAGGTATTAATAAAACCGGGGATGGGGGAGGCAATGGGGCCGGGGGGGTGCGGCAGGTCGGGGGGGGGGCTTTCGCGGTGCGGTGGGGGCATTATCGGCTTATCGGCAAGGTAATTGCCGATACCGATAATGCCCAAAATCGTGATTATCGGCCAAACCGATAATCGGTCGATCCCTAGTGTGTTTTATGGGGGTCAGAACTTTGTTTCCTGAGGGTTTTCATTGTTTCTGTGGAACTATTTCTGGCCAGGATAAAAAGTTGGACAATTCTCTGCTATTATTCCTGCACAGCGTGTGGTGTGACCGGTAGGTAAATAGTCAGCACTGATAACATTGTGAGCCCCGAGCGCTGCCTTGTTAATATTGCGCAACACATGCATCATCTAAGGAATGTTGTCAATGACACATTTCATAGCTCAGGAGAACAACTATAGACACATGTACTCAAAGACCTTTCTAAAATATTCAGCCAATGTCTCACGAGATCCATAAGAGAAACAAGAAGGGGGACTTCTTAACAGTCGCAATATAATTGTAAAAACGCTGGTCTATATGTACCATTCTCTGTTATACACTGTTCGCTTTGTATTGTTATGATTTCTTTAATTATTTTTTATAAAATAATAATAATGGCTGCAGCATGTAAAGGGTTAAACTGCTTTGAATAGACTTATCTCCATTAGCAGCAGGGTCCCGGCTGTGTTTTACAACTGCTTGATCACAAGGTGCGCTGTCCTCCTGATCAATCCGGAGCTCTGCTTGAGCTGAACTATATTGGTCTTGGCCATTAAGCCAAGAACAGCTCAGGGAAAACTGTAATACGGTTAAAAAAGGGGTTATCTTTGTGCAATTGCCTCTGTTAAGATGTCATTGCAGATTGTAGGTGACAACTTGTCACAGCAGATAGTGGATTTTAAAAGCAAAAGTCCTACCCACAAATTTGGGGGACCACATCCCATAACAACTAAACACATTTTCTAGTTCAGAACAGAGTCAGAATTTGGCTAAGTTTTTCCCATTCAAGTCAATGGGTCATTAAAGAAGATATCCAGCGGTATAAGTGTCTGACCACTGCAATCTACCGTAAAGGACCCCGGCTTGGCTCCAGCCTGTGATGTTGTTTCGCACCCAGCACGGAAGCAAACGCTATGTCTCCGCCTCTCCCATGGAGAAAAGTTGAGTGGGAGTGTTTCGACCAGCTGGGTGTGAAACATCATCACAGGAGCAGAGCCGGGGCCCTGTAAGGGAGATCACGGACGGTCCCAGCGGTCGGTCCTAACGCCCTCAGCCCCCTGCGATCAGACACTAATCCCGTATCCTGCGGATAGGGGATAGTTTTTTTTCCACTGGATATCTTCTATAAACAATATTTCAGGCTATACTTTGGCATCCCTTTTTGACATGTTTCCAATGTATAACCTTATGTGGGGCAGAAAATCAGATATGAATTTAGCCTAAGACTATCCAATCAAAAGGCTGGTGAATGAGGCTGCATCCGGTGTAGCTTTCTTTACATAGGTTTAAATGGGCACTCTCACTAAAACAAATTTTTGCTATTGCACTCCTTATGATAAATAAAAAATCTTTCTAATGTACTTAATTAAAAAAAAATATGGTTTTCTATGTTTTATTTGTGTTTAAAAAAGCTGCCACTAAGTGTCTCCCTACTTGTCCAGAGCACATTCCCTCCCCCCCCCCCCCCCCCCCCCAATCTTTGCACAGACTTTGGACTCCTAAAGGGCTGGAGTGCTGTGGGGAGTGTGTCCAGCCTAATCCAATCATATCTCATCTCACACTTAACTGCTGTTTGCTGTTGGTTGCAGAGTGAGGGAGGAAGTTCTCCCCTGTATGGCTTCAGCTGATGGCACGTCTGCTGGGGAACGCCCCTTCCCAGTCTGTGAATCTGACTGAGACTGAGCAGAAAATACAGAGCAAAATCAAGGTAGAAAACTAAAAAATTATAAAAATAAAGGCAGGAGGTGGTTTATCATGATGGGAGCAGTGAACTGGGAGGATTATAACATTTATCAAGTTAATGAGAGGTACTTTTTAAGCACCAATTTTGAAATCAGGGTCACAAGCTTCTGGTGCCCCTTAAATAAATGTAAACTATATATTCATATATTCCCCTAATCTGCTAAACCTGTTAAATAATCATAATTCAAATGGCCACTGTCACTTCAACAAACTTTTGGCATGTTGTAGAGACAGTGTTCAGACTGCGACCAATAGCTAAAACTAGCTGGGGGAAGAGCGCACTGAGTAATGTAAACAATGTAAGTCTATGGAATATTATCAGTCCTCTGCACTTTTCTCCCCCAATGTTCTAACAATTGGTCAAAGTCTGAAAACTCTAAAATCTACAGATCAAAACTTCTGACACGTCTGTAGGAAATGTCAAAAGTTTTTTAAAGCAACAGGTACACTTTTAGGGTCTATTCACACTGCAGAATTCTGCACAGATTCCGCTTGTGGATTCCACCTCAAATTAACCTTTTAAGGACGCCGAGCGTATGCATACGCCCTGCATCCCGAGTCTTTAAGGACGTGGGGCGTATGCATAGCCGGTTGGGGACCGGACCGGGATGCCTGCTGAAATCAGGCACATCGAGGACCCCCCCCCCCCCATGTCGGAGATCGCAGAAAGTCGCATGTCAATTCAGACATGCGATTCTCTGCTATTCCGGGCTGATCGGGTCTCTGGTGACCCTATCACCCGGAAAATAGGGATGATCAGAGCTGTCAATGATCATCCTGAGGGATAGGAGGGAGGTCGCAGTGCTGCGATCTCCTCCTATCCCCTGCCATTGGTCAGAACTGATTCTGACCAATGGCAGGGC
The DNA here is from genome assembly GCF_029499605.1 of Hyla sarda. NCBI lineage: Eukaryota > Metazoa > Chordata > Amphibia > Anura > Hylidae > Hyla > Hyla sarda. Next base: position 335,942,794 of record NC_079193.1, read on the forward strand.
AGGACAGTGGGTTACCATGGCAACCCCCGTTCTGCCCACCCCTGGATGTTGAGGGGAACGGGGGGAGAAGATGGAGGCCGGCACCTGGAAGAGAAGATGCCTGGGGACCCCCGATCGTCGCTGGAGACTGCTGGACCCTGGCTCAGGTAGGGAAACTACGGTGAGGGGGGGGGGGGGGGGGGGTGGAAATGAAAGTGAAAGTAAAGTGATCTTTACTGTGGCAACCGCTAGGAAGGCCAAACTGCATCTCCCAGCATGCCCAGTCAGCCAAAGGCTGTCTGGGCATGCTGGGAGTTGTATATTGCAACATCTGGAGAGTCACAGTGTGGTGCCCAAACAATAGCCCTCCAGATGTTGCAAAACTACAACTCTCTGCATGCCTAGACTGCCCAGGCATGCTGGGAGTTGTAGTTCTGTAACATCTGTCCCTTCAGAGTTTGCAATTTTCTTGAAATTTTTGAAAATCGCTGCTCTACTTTGAAGCCCTCTAATTTTTTCAAAAAACAAAAATATGTCCATTTTATGATGCCAACATTAAGTGGACATATTGTATTTGTAGAAAAATGCAAAATTTTCTACATTTTCATGAAATTTTGGGATTTTTCACCAAAAAAGGATGCAAGTAACGCCAAAAATTTACCACCAAAATAAAGTAGAATATTTCACGAAAAAACTATCTCAGAATCAGAATATTCGGTAAAAGCGTTTTCGAGTTATTAATACGTAAAGCGACAGTGGTCAGAATTGCGAAAAAGGGCTCAGTCCTTAAGGGGTTAAAGCCCAATAGACTTTTGTGGGATTCCGCACTCCTATTCACACTTCTGAATTTCCACATGTAAACCCGGCACAGATTCCTCACAAAATCTGCACAAGCCAGAAAGCACCCAAATGTATGCAGAAGCGGAATTGATGCGGATGTGTGGAAATTCTGCCGTGGGAATAGACCCTAAAGGCGTTGTGCCAATTATTTTAAACATTTTTACAGCTTTTTTTTGTGATAAAATATAAAATTGACATCACTCTATGTTTTATCCTCGCCGCATCCAATGCTGCAGCTCAAGAAATGAACAAAGGTTGTGGGGAGGACCAAAGCAGTGGCGCCGGATGCAGTAAAGAAAAAAAGGGTGAGTATTGCATTTTTCTATTTTATCACAAAAACAGGCTGGAAAAGTATTAAAATATTTTGCACACCCCATTTCAGTCAAAAATTTTGGAATGGATGCTTAAAAAGCACCCAAAAAAACTTAGCTTCCCATACAACATCACAAACTTCATGTGCATAAAGCCCAAGCACCAGAATACAGAATGTGTCATTTTTGGTAGGATCAATGGGAACCACAAAAAATACTTTTAAGAACTCCATTGTACGGTAATGGGAAAATGCTCCCTCTAGTGACAGCAAGTAGTAGTGTTACATATATAGAAGTGTTATATTGTGAATATATATCAGAGATCTCACTGTAATTGTCACATGGTATTCTCTAACCATATAAAATCATGATGCCACAAGTTGCCAAAGCAACTTTAAATATTTATTCACTTTTATAGTAGGCGATATGTTATGTTATTTTAAAAAATGATTTATAGTTTCATACACACCTCATGTACTGCAGAACCTCCTGTCCCCAATTGATCAACATCCTAACTAGAGATGAGCGAACTTACAGTAAATTCGATTCGCCACAAACTTCTCGGCTCGGCAGTTGATTACTTTTCCTGCATAAATGAGTTCAGCTTTCAGGTGCTCCGGTGGGCTGGAAAAGGTGGATACAGTCCTAGGAAAGAGTCACCTAGGACTGTATCCACCTTTTCCAGCCCACCGGAGCACCTGAAAGCTGAACTAATTTATGCAGGATAAGTCATCAACTGCCGAGCCGAGAAGTTTGTGACAAATTGAATTTACTGTAAGTTCGCTCATCTCTAATCCTAACCCTATTCCCAAGAGCCCTTCTTTTACTCGTCTCTCCAGCAGCTCTCATCCAGTCCACTACATTACAGAATTGAACTGTTCAGGCCTCAGGATAGCCAAATACCTACTACATATTAGACCACTCTCAGTCTTACATATGTGGTGACACGGGGGTGCAAGGAATTTTTGCAATTCGTGATGCCAGGGCACCGCTAGCCTATACACGGTCTGAGGTGGAGACAGCTTTGAGATTTGAGACTGGAAGATATCCCACGCTGACTAGGGTTCTGACAACGTCCAATTACTATCACTGCCAGGGTTTGGCTCACCAACTGTACGGGGAACACTTGCAGAATGGCGGCGCTGACTTGATTTAGAGTTTTCCTCAGGCTTCCCTCTGAATTCTCCACACACGTCTTCCACCTCCTTTCCACACTGTAGCTCAGACTCAACTCGGGGCAACTCCTCCCCCCTACACTATATACAGGAGAATTTTGGGGTTCCCATTGGGCAGACAGGGTCACCTGGCTACCACTGCATCTCCTCCTTAAAGGTGCAGTACATTAAAAAAAAACATACGGATTACAGTAAACATAATAAAGGGCATAACCTTAGTAAACATGATAACAGTGGGCCCAACACAGAAGCAGCAGGCATGGCAGAGGAGATCTGCAGCCTACAGGACAGCCTTTGGTGCTGGGACACCACACATACACCCCCCCCCCCCCAATCCCATGTATAACCACCTCTCTAACCCAACCTACCACTTACATCTTGGCTGATATCTCTATCAGGCACCTGTAAACTCCCCAAAACTGATCCTTTCCTAGGCTGACATACTTTTAGCCTCGGCCTAAGCTCCTTTACAGACAGCCCACACAGAGCTCCGTTAGCTGTCCCTTCCCACAGCATGACTACCCCACTAAATGTATATAAAGTGCCATTGATGTCCATGAACTATCTTACTATGTGCTTCATTGTGCTGATTTCCAGTCCTTGCTGGGCAATGTTTGATGGCTCCTCTCGCTTGTGTGTCCCTCACAAACAGTGTCTCCATAGGCTTTCTGTCACACAAGACAATGTAATGTGGCCTCCAGCTAGGGTTGCCACATGGCCGGTATTTTACTGGCACAGCAGGTATTTTGGCCACCCTGCCAGTATTTTTATATAAAAAAATACCGGCAATGCAACAGCCAGTATTTATCCAACCAATCCTCCAATTTCCAGAATGTTGCACCATATACTATACCAGTGTTTCCCAACCAGAGCGCCTCCAGCTGTTGCAAAACTACAACTCCCAGCATGCCCGGACAGCCGTTGGCTGTCCGGGCATGCTGAGAGTTGTAGTTTTGCAACAGCTGGAGACACCTGTGGTTGGGAAACATTGGCCTACACTATATACTACCGTATAGTCCAACATGCTGGGAGTTGTAGTTTTCATTTGGGTCAGCTGCTGAGCTACAGGCTGTATCAGGGCATGCTGGGAGTTGTAGTTTTGCAACAGCTGGAGGCCCCCCTGGTTAGGAAACATTGACCTATACTATATACTACTATATAAAGAATGAAGGTATCCAGCGCAGTGTGCAGAAAATCAGGAACTTTTATTGAAGATCGCATGAATAGCACAGATAAAACCAACGCGTTTCGGGTCAGGCTGGACGCTTAGTCATCGCCATGACTAAGGGTCCAGCCTGACCCAAAACGCGTTGGTTTTATCTGTGCTATACATGCGATCTTCAGTAAAAGTTCCTGATTTTCTGCACACTGCGCTGGATACCTTCCTTATTTGCATTGCTGTTTGGACCGGGAGCACTACCGGCCAGTCCGTGCAGTCAGCTGAGGTGAGCCGTCAGTTCCGCTTTCTTCTGATATACTACTATATAGTCCAACATGCTGGGAGTTGTAGTTTTCGTTTGGGTCAGCTGCTGAGCTACAGGCTGTATCAGGGCATGCTGGGATTAAAAAAAAACGATCAAAAAGTCACAGCAAAACAAAAATGGTACTGTTAAAAACTACAGATCGGGACGCAAAAAATAAATAGGAAAAAATTTTCCCCATATATGTGTATCCTGTGTTGTTATGCATATATATATATAATTAATTATACAAATTAGTATAGCCGGTATTTTTACCAAGAAAGGGGGCAACCCTATCTCCAGCTCAACGATGCTCCCATAATAAACAAGCCACTCCGGCCTCCAGCTCATTGACATGACACTGATGGACAACCCAGGCCTAATGACTTATTATTCGTAGGTCTTCCATGCCCCATCTATGGACAAACAGGACTCAGCCCTTTGGGTGCAAAACCACTTTCTTTGATCAGCTCCTCTCTGACCCTCCTATTCCATTTGTTCAGCGTTCCACAGAGGAAATGCAGGATGAGAGAGTGAAGAATTATAGGGGAGATTTATCAAAACCTGTCCGGAGGAAAAATTGTTGGGTTGCCCATAGCAACCAATCAGATCGCTTCTTTCATTTTTAACAAGGCCTCTGCAAAATGAAAGAAGCGATCTGATTGGTTGCTATGGGCAACTAGGCAACTTTTCCTCTGGACAGGTTTTGATAAATCTCCCTCTATGACTTTGCGAGCATAGCGCTGGCGAGCATAGTGCGGCAAACGGGATGGAGACAAGGGCAGCACCCGCCTCCATTATGCACAGGACTGACATTGCATAATGACACCGTGGGCAATATCTAGAAAACGGCTGGTACAATTTTAGTAAGTACAGTGACCCCCCCGACCTACGATGTCCCAGGCATACGATAATTTCAACATACGATGGCCTTTCAGAGGCCATCGCATGTTGAAGGCAGCATCAACATACAATGCTTTTGTATGTCGGGGCCATCGCATAAACGGCTATCCGGCAGGCAGACTGCTTCAGCTGCCACCAGATAGCTGTTTAACCCCTTAAGGACATAGGGCGTATCCATACGCCCCCGTTTCCAAGTCCTTAAGGACCGAGGGCGTATGGATACGCCCTGAGCATTTCCGGCCCCCACCGCTAGCCGGAGGGGAGCCGGAGCCGGATGCCTGCTGAAATCGTTCAGCAGGCATCCCGGCATATCGCCCAGGGGGGTCATTATGTCCCCCCATGTCGGCGATTGCCGCAGATCGCTGGACAATTCAGTCCAGCGATCTGCGGCAGATTCCGGGTCAATCGGGTGTCCAGTGACCCGATGACCCGGAATTACTGGCTGATCGGGGCCGTCAGAGACGGCCCTGAACAGCCATTGCCAGCAGGGGTGAGGTGGCACTGGTGCCACCTCACGATCGCCCTGATTCTTCGGCCGGATTAGCGGCCGACCAATCAGGGCGCCTGCTGCCGGTGTGACTCCCGCAACCCGCTCCGCCCCTCTTTCGGAGGACGTGAGCGGGTGCGGGAAGACGACCCCCGGTGCTGGGGACCCCGATCCCCGGCGTCCCTGTTGGGATCGGGGCCCCAGGAGCAGCGGCGGCGGCGGAGACGACGAGGGACTGACCTGTGCGGCGAGGATCGTTGGAGGTGAGTGACAGCCTCCTGCTGTTGCTTAGCAACAGCTCCCAGCATGCAACAAGGGCATGCTGGGAGCTGTAGTTATGCAACAGCAGGAGGCAGACCACCACAACTCCCAGCATGCCCTTATGGGCATGCTGGGACTTGTAGTTTTGCAACAGCTGAAGGCACATTCTTTCTATGTAAAAGTGTACCTTCAGCTGTTGTGTAACTACAACTCCCAGCTTGCACAATCAGCTAAAGTGCATGCTGGGAGTTGTAGTGGTGCATCTGGTGGTTGCATAACTACAACTCCCAGCATGCCCGTTGGCTGTCGGTGACTGCTGAGAGTTGTAGTTTTGCAACAGCTGAAGGCACACTGAGTTAAGTAGTAAACCAGTGTGTCTCCAGCTGTTGCATAACTACAATCCCCAGCATCCCCAGCCAATGTAGTATGCCTCCGGCTGTTGCATAACTACAAGACCCAGCATGCCCTTCCGCTGTCCGTACATGCTGGGGGTTGTAGCTTTTGCAACAGCTGAAGGCACACTGGTTGCAAAACACTGAGTTTGTTACCAAACTCGGTGTTTCACAACCTGTGTGTCTACAGCTGTTGCAAAACTACAACTCCCAGCATGCACTGATAGACCGTACATGCTTGGAGTTGTAGTTTTGCAACAGCTGGATGTTTCTCCCCCCCCCCCCCCCCCCCAATGTGAACGTACAGGGTACACTCACATGGGCGGAGGATTACAGTAAGTATCCGGCTGCAAGTTTGAGCTGCGGCAAATTTTCTGTCGCAGCTCAAACTGCCAGCGAGAAACTACTGTGAACCCCCGCCCGTGCGACTGTACCCTAAAAACACTACACTACACTAACACAAAATAAAATAAAAAGTAAAAAACACTACATATACACATACCTCTACACAGCCCCCCTCCCCTCCCCAATAAAAATGAAAAACGTCTGGTACGCCACTGTTTCCAAAACGGAGCCTCCAGCTGTTGCAAAACTACAACTCCCAGCATGCACTGATAGACCGTCCATGCTGGGAGTTGTAGTTTTGCAACAGCTGGATGTTCCCCCCCCCCCCAATGTGAACGTACAGGGTACACTCACATGGGCGGAGGATTACAGTAAGTATCCGGCTGCAAGTTTGAGGTGCGTCAAATTTTCTGCTGCAGCTCAAACTGCCAGCGAGAAACTACTGTGAACCCCCGCTCGTGTGACTGTACCCTAAAAACGCTACACTACACTACCACAAAATAAAATAAAAAGTAAAAAACACTACATATACACATACCCCTACACAGCCCCCCTCCCCTCCCCAATAAAAATGAAAAACGTCTGGTACCCCACTGTTTCCAGAACGGAGCCTCCAGCTGTTGCAAAACAACTACTCCCAGTATTGCCAGATAGCCACTGACTGTCCAGGCATGCTGGGAGTTTTACAACAGCTGGAGGCCCCCTGTTTGGGAATCACTGGCGTAGAATACCCCTATGTCCACCCCTATGCAATCCCTAATTTAGGCCTCAAATGCGCATGGCACTCTCACTTTGGAGCCCTGTCGTATTTCAAGGCAACAGTTTAGGGCCACATATGGGGTATCGCCGTACTCGGGAGAAATTGGGCTTCAAATTTTGTGGGGTATTTTTTGCTGTTACCCTTTTTAAAAATGTAAAATTTTTGGGAAAACAAGCATTTTAGGTAAAAAAAATTTTTTTTTTTACATATACAAAAGTCATAAAACACCTGTGAGGTATAAAGGTTCACTTAACCCCTTGTTACGTTCCCCGAGGGGGTCTAGTTTCCAAAATGGTATGCCATGTGTTTTTTTTTTTTGCTGTCCTGGCACCATAGGGGCTTCCTAAATGCGGCATGCCCCCAGAGCAAAATTTGCTTTCAAAAAGCCAAACGTGACTCCTTCTCTTCTGAGACCTGTAGTGCGCCAGCAGAGCACTTTTCACCCCCATATGGGGTGTTTTCTGAATCGGGAGAAATTGGGCTTCAAATTTTGGGGGGTGTTTTCTGCTATTACCCTTTTTAAAAATGTAAAAATTTTGGGAAACCAAGCATTTTAGGTAAAAAAAACTAAAAAATGTTCACATATGCAAAAGTCGTGAAACACCTGTAGGGTATTAAGGTTCACATTACCCCTTGTTACGTTCCCCGAGGGGTCTAGTTTCCAAAATGGTTTGCCATGTGTTTTTTTTTTTGCTGTTCTGGCACCATAGGGGCTTCCTAAATGCGGCATGCCCCCAGAGCAAAATTTGCTTTAAAAAAGCCAAACGTGACTCCTTCTCTTCTGAGACCTGTAGTGCGCCAGCAGAGCACTTTTCACCCCCATATGGGGTGTTTTCTGAATCGGGAGAAATTGGGCTTCAAATTTTGGGGGTGTTTTCTGCTATTACCCTTTTTAAAAATGTAAAAATTTTGGGAAACCAAGCATTTTAGGTAAAAAAAAATAAAAAATGTTCACATATGCAAAAGTCGTGAAACACCTGTAGGGTATTAAGGTTCACATTACCCCTTGTTACGTTCCCCGAGGGGTCTAGTTTCCAAAATGGTTTGCCATGTGTTTTTTTTGCTGTTCTGGCACCATAGGGGCTTCCTAAATGCGACATGCCCCCAGAGCAAAATTTTCTTTCAAAAAGCCAAATGTGACTCCTTCTCTTCTGAGACCTGTAGTGCGCCAGCAGAGCAATTTTCACCCCCATATGGGGTGTTTTCTGAATCGGGAGAAATTGGGTTTCAAATTTTGGGGGGTATTTTCTGCTATTACACTTTTTAAAAATGTAAAATTTTTGGGAAACCAAGCATTTTAGGTAAAAAAAAAATATTTTTTTTTACATATGCTAAAGTCGTGAAACACCTGTGGGGTATTAAGGTTCACTTTACCCCTTGTTACGTTCCCTGAGGAGTCTAGTTTCCAAAATGGTATGCCATGTGTGTTTTTTTTGCTGTTCTGGCACCATAGGGGCTTCCTAAAGGTGACATGCCCCCCAAAAACCATTTGACGCTCCTTCCCTTCTGAGCCCTCTACTGCGCCCGCTGAACAATTAACATAGACATATGAGGTATGTGCTTACTCGAGAGAAATTGGGTTTCAAATACAAGTAAAAATTTTCTCCTTTTTACCCCTTTCAAAAATTCAAAAATTGGGTCTACAAGAAAATGCGAGTGTAAAAAATGAAGATTTTGAATTTTCTCCTTCACTTTGCTGCTATTCCTGTGAAACACCTAAAGGGTTAATACACTTACTGAATGTCATTTTGAATACTTTGGGGGGTGTAGTTTTTATAATGGGGTCTTTTATGGGGTATTTCTAATATGAAGACCCTGCAAATCCACTTCAAACCTGAACTGGTCCATGAAAAATAGCGAGTTTGAAAATTTTGTGAAAAATTTCAAAATTGCTGCTGAACTTTGAAGCCCTCTGGTGTCTTCCAAAAGTAAAAACTCATAAATTTTATGATGCAAACATAAAGTAGACATATTGTATATGTGAACCCAAAAAATATATATTTTGAATATCCATTTTCCTTACAAGCAGAGAGCTTCAAAGTTAGAAAAATGCAAAATTTTCATTTTTTTCATCAAATTTGGTGATTTTTCACCAAGAAAGGATGCAAGTTACCATAAAATTTTACCACTAAGTTAAAGTAGAATATGTCACGAAAAAACAATCTCGGAATCAGAATGATAACTAAAAGCATTCCAGAGTTATTAATGTTTAAAGTGACAGTGGTCAGAATTGCAAAAAACGCTCCGGTCCTTAAGGTGAAAAAGGGCTCGGTCCTTAAGGGGTTAAGGTGCCCCGTGTGGTCTGGTGATGACCACTCACCTGTCCCCGGTGCTCCGGACTGTCCTGTTCAGGATCCTCTGCATCGCCGTCGCTCTCCTTCGTCATCATCACGTCGCCGCGCACGCCGTCCCATCATCCAATAGGAGCGGCATGCTCAGCGACGTGATGACGTCAATGAATAGCGACGATCCCAGGCAGCAGAGACGGTCCGGAGCGGCGGGGACACCACAGGGACGCGGCGACAGCGATGGAGGGCGACATATAGGGCAGCGGTGACGGTCCGGAGCGGCGGGGACAGGTGAGTACAACTTCTTATACTTAACATTGCACGGATCCCTCAAGATACGATGGTTTCAACTAACGATGGTTCATTTGAAACGGATTACCATCGTATGTTGAGGGACCATTGTATAAAATTATTTAGCACAGGTTCATCTGCACTATATTAGGTTTAGTGCAGGTGAACAGCCAGTCAGTTACCTTTTAACAATTTACAGTTTGAAGAGGTAAGTACAATGGAGGAATGGCTATTTAGGAATAAATATGGATTAAAATATGTCGTTCAATTGTTTGAGAAAGGAGGTTTGGAGTCTTTTGATCAACTGATAGCACAATATATGGTTCCTAATACTGTAGGTGTTTTAGAAAAAAATAAAATTCTGTGTAGTGGGATTGATGGTGAAAGAATACAATAAGAAAGTAATTTCTACATTATATAGAATTATAAGGGATATTAAAAATGAGAGACTAAAGCATAATACTAGTAGGAGAAAGGTTTGGGGAAAATAACAGACGAAGATTGGAGAGTGAAATGGAAATCAAGGAAAATATATCTAAAAATAGCTCACATAGAATGAGACCATTTAAAAAAAATAAATTATAGGTTATTTTATACACAAAGAAAAGGAGGTGTGGAGAGAAAGGTATTTCGAGTGCCTGATAAAAGAATTCTGGTATAAAATTTGAGGCTCTATTACAGTCCATTTGGATATAAGAGAAATAAGTAACCCTTTTATGTGGATTTTAGGTAAAAGAAAATGGCGAGAAAATAGATGTCTAAAAATAAAAAATAAAACTTCGGCATTAAAAAAATGTCATGGATTGGTAAGAAAATTTTTGATTCCGTTTGGTTGTATTGTTATGGCTGGAGGGCTAAGTAATACAAATAATTGCAGGCTAAATGTCAAGAAGGAAACAATTATGAATATTGTTGCATTATTTTTCCGCTTGAAGATTGGAAGAAAGGTAAAAGTTGAAATGGAAAAGCAAAAAGATGGCTGTCAAGCTCCTTCCCACATGAATGGGGGGGGGGGGGGGGGGGGGGGGGGGGGTGTGACGTCATGTCTCCGGCTACCCAAACCCAGCGATCTAAATATATGCCGGGTGCCCTTCGATCAGACATCTTATGTGGGCTGTGGGCAGAGTACCCCTTTATGTTGGGCTAAAATGGTCCTTATAAGTATTTAATTATAAGAACTATATAATGGAGATCTAGTTTACAGCCTAGGAAATTAAATAAACAGGCTAAAAGAAATATGCCCTCACAGCGTGCACTGAAATTCTCCAAACTCGGCACAGTGCCATGATCACTGCACACATACCCCACCCGGTACCCCACCCAGATCTGTCTTAGTTTAGAATTTTTTTGCAACTGGGACATTAGTTGCTTATCTTGTTTGCAGCAGATTGTAGCTGAACAGCTCACCGACTTGGTCTAAACTTTACTGACTTGGTCAAGCAGGTTATATACAGGGGTATTCAACTGGTGGTCCACAGTCCAGATCCCCTCATTCATTTGTATAGGTGTTTTTAAGACACTAATACAAATGAATAGCCGCGGCCCAGAGCGAGAGAATGTTGTGCTCCCTACCCGGCTGCCTGGGGCTTCTCCTGTGATGCAGGCGGTGTGATTAGCAGAGCAGCGCGGGACCTGGGACAGGAGCCAAAGCTCTCAGGTAATAATTTGTGTTCCCCCACCTGTGACTCTCCAGTTGTTGTAGAACTATAACAATTGTAGTTTGCAACAGTGGCAAAGTTTATGTAGGGGCACAGTGGCATCCTTAATTATGGGCGAACAGTGGCATCCTTAATTCTGGGGAGACAATGGCATCATTAATTATGTATGGCACAGCGGCATCATTCATTCTGGGGGCACAGTGGCATCCTTAATACTGGGGCACAGTGGCATAAATAACTCTGGGGCACAGTGGCATAAATAACTCTGGGGCACAGTGGCATACTTAATTCTGGGGGAACAGTGGAATAAACAACTCTGTGGCACAGTGGCATACTTAATTCTGGGGGCACAGTGTCATAAATAACTCTAGGGCACAATGGCATAATTAATTCTGGGGCACAGCTGTACAATTAGTTGCTACAGGGAACAGTGTTTGTCGAAAATGTATTTGGGGGCATAGCGTGTGGCAGTAATATTGCAGGGGAATAGGGTGTAGCAGTAATATACCAGGGGCTCAGTGAATGGCAGTATTATATTCAGGGGATACAGTGTGTGGCAGAATTATTTTCAGGGGTACAGTGTGTGGCAGTAATATACCAGAGGTACAGTGTGTGGCAGTAATATACCAGGGGCACAGTGGGTGGCAGTATTATATTCAGGGGCACAGTGTGTGGTAGTATTATATTCAGGGGTACAGTGTGTGGCAGTAATATACCAGGGGCCCAGTGTGTGGCAGTAATATACCAGATGCCCAGTGTGTGGCAGTAATTTACCAGGGGCTCAGTGTGTGGCATTATTATATTCAGGGGTACAGTGTGTGGTAGTATTATATTCAGAGGGTACAGTGTGCGGTAGTATTATATTCAGAGGTTACAGTGTGTAGTAGTATTGTATTCAGAGGAAGCAGTGTGTGGAAGTATTATATTCAGGAGTACAGTGTGTGGTAGTATATTCAGAGGGTACAGTGTGCAGCAGTATTATATTCAGGGATACAGAGTGTGGTAGTATTATATTCAGAGGGTACAGTGTGCGCTGTTTTATATTCAAGGAGTACAGTGTGTGGCAGTATTATATGCAGGGGTACAGTGTGTCGCAGTAATATACCAGGGGCCCAGTGTGTGGCAGTAATATATTCAGGGGGAAAGTGTGTGGTAGTATTATATTCAGAGGGTACAGTGTGTGGTAGTATTATATTCAAAGGGTACAGTGTGCGGCAGTATTATATTCAGAGGGTACAGTTTGAGATAGTATTATATTCAGGGGGTACAATGTGTGGCAGTATTATATTCAGGGGTACAGTGTGTGGCAGTAATATACCAGGGGCCCAGTGTGTGGCAGTAATATACCAGGGGCTCAGTGTGTGGCATTATTATATTCAGGGGTACAGTGTGTAGTAATATTATATTCAGAGGGTACAGTGTGCGGCAGTATTATATTCAGAGGTTACAGTGTGTTGCATTATTATATTCAGAGGGTACAGTGTGTAGTAGTATATTCAGGGGTACAGTGTGCAGCAGTATTATATTCAGGGGTACAGTGTGTGGCAGTATTATATTCAAGGGTACAGTGTGTGGCAGTATTATATTCAGGGGTACAGTGTGTGGCAGTATTCAGGTCATACATCCTCCACACTTCAGTCACTCGTTTGCTCTTTCCTTCATGGCACTGTGTCCGCTAGGTGTGAACCAGGCCTTAGCGTTCAGCTCGGACCTTTACCGGATGGCAGACCTGGATAAGCGGACCCTCACTAAAAATAGTTGAGTACCTCTGCTCTAGCAGGATGTGCAGACTCTGGCTGACTAAGGCTGAGTTCACATATATCAGGCGTCCGGCATAATTTCCCTCTGGTGTGCACCGGAGAGAAAACAATGCTAGAACTGATCCCATTCATTTAATGGGGACGGTTCACAATCATCCAGCATCTAAATTTTGATGCCGGAAGGTTGGACAAGACTAAGGGCATCGGACAGGGGAATGCAACTTGCATACACAGTACAGTGACCCCTCAACCTACGATGGCCCCGACATACGATAATCTCCACATGCGATGGCCTCTCAGAGGCCATCGCATGTTGAAGGCAGCATCAACATACGATGCTTTTTATGTCGGGGCCATCGCATAAACGGCTATCCGGCAGCGCAGACTGCTTCAGCTGCCGCCGGATAGCCGTTTACGGTGCCCTCCGTGAGCTCCGGTGATGGTCCCTTACCTGTCTCGAGGCTCTGGCGCTTCCTCTTCGGGATCCCCTGCATCGTTGGCACTCTCCATCATCATCATCACGTCGCTGCGCACGCCGTCCCATCATCCAATAGGAGCGGCGGTGATGGCGGCGACTTAGAGCGAGGATGCCGGGGAAGCAGAGGCCTTGCCGGAGCGTCGGGGACACCTCGGGGATGTGGTGACAGCGACGGACGGCGACATCCCGGGCAGCGGTGACGAACGGTGACGGTCCGGAGCGGCGGGGACAGGTGAGTACAACTTTCTCTAACAGTGGTCTTCAACCTGCGGACCTCCAGATGTTGCAAAACTACAACACCCAGCATGCCCGGACAGCCAACGGCTGTCCGGGCATGCTGGGTGTTGTAGTTTTGCAACATCTGGAGGTCCGCAGGTTGTAGACCACTGTCCTTTACTTTACATTGCACGGATCCCTCAACATACAATGGTTTCAACAAACGATGGTCCGTTTGGAACGGATTACCATCGTATCTTGAGGGACCACTGTATAGTCCGCCTGGTATGACATCCGAATATGATGTATAACAATATCATTTATAAAATAATATTGATAATAATACAAGTAAATATAAAATTTCCACTATAACCTGAATAACATTTATTATCAGACCCATTGGCTGAAATTCCTGGAAGTGTATGGCTGAAGAGAACAAGAGCAATAACTCTTTTGTCACAGATGTTATTTTTTATTTTTTTTTAATTATGAGAAATATTCATAGAACTATTTATATGGAAATCCACATTTTACACGCATGTTTTGAGCACTGGAATGCCCTTATTGAAGTCAATCATTACATATAGTTCATGCTGCAGTACGAAAAAAAACAGGGCAAACCCATAAAGCCACTGCAGGTCAAAAGCAACATGAAACCCTAAACATAGTAGATGCCAAAGAATTTCCTTCTATTCTGTTGTCTTTTCAGGTTTGTACTGACTTACAGTGGGTGAAAGGTGTGATAGAGGGGATGGGCCGCAGACAGATGGGTGCACTTTGGCATCTTCAACTTTGCTGTACTTAGCCATAAGGTTTTGTTTTGTAGATATGAGCCATAAGCTGCCTACATAAAATGCTTTTGGAAAGTCTTCAGACCACTTTTCACATACTGGTATGTTGCGGCCTTGTGCTAAAATAAAAACAAATACAAAAAATAGTTATCATTCTCGCTATCATTCTGCACTCAGTACCCCATAATAAGAATGTGAGAACAAATTGTTGCCAAAACTTTTGCATGGACACAAGAATATACAGTAACCCCCCCGACATGCGATATCCCCGACATATGATAAAATCGACATACGATGGCCTCTGAGAGGCAATCGCATGTCGATGTCAGCATCGACATACGATGGTTTTATATGTCGGGGCCATCGCATTAACTGCTATCCGACAGCGCAAAATGCTTAAGCTGCTGTCGGATACCAGTTTAAGCATTACCTATCCCCGCTGCTCCGGGTCCACTTCGCGATCCTCCAGCGTCTTCCGCATCTTCTCCAGGGTCCGGCGCTTTGCGGCGTCGTTATTACGTCACTACGCACGCCGCGCCGGCGCAGCAGCGTAATAACGTCACCAGAAAGCAAGGCCCGGACAGATGCGGAAGAAGCCGGAGGATCGCAAAGAAGACACCGGAGCAGCGGGGTAGCATCGGGAGCCCCTGGGACAGCATCGGGAGCCGTGAGGACCTGGTCTGGAGCGGCGGGGACAGGTGAGTACAGCTTCCTATACTCTTGAGGACCATTGTCGCATCTTTTCGGGAAACCAGAATCTGATGAAGTCGATCACCAGAGAACGGATTCAAAGAATTTTGGAATAACAGTGCTTTGTACACAAACAGTCGCTTCCTCTGTTGCCACAGACGTTTCAGCTTGTAGTCACACTGGGCCCAGCGTACACAGGTTGGTACCTTTTTCACCAGAAGGTAGTCCAACAGAACCCCCATGACTCGACTTTTGTCCCGAAGAGTCTTCCAGGTGTATAGGTCTTCTTTAACCTTTTTAGGCGGTCACATCATTCTGGTTCACAAACCGTTGGTAGAACTGGGGCATCTCCACGTCTTCCCACATGTCTTCGACTGGGGGTTCTTCGCCGGGGGGTCATCCTAGACAGTACGTCAGCATTGACATTTGACTTGCTGCTTTTGTTCTTGATGGTGAAACTGTAATTAGCTAATCTTGAAGCCCAACGCTGCTCGATGGCACCCAACTTGGCAGTGTTCAGGTGGGCCAACGGGTTATTATCCGAGTAGACAGTAAATGGCAAGACCGCCAAATAGTCTTTGAACTTTTCGGCCACGGCCCACACCAGGGCTAGAAGTTCCAACTTGAATGAGCTGTAATTCGCATAGTTCTTCTCTGGTCCTCGCAGGTTATGACTGGCATAGGCAATTACTCGCTCTTGTTCTTCCTGGACTTGGGACAAGACAGCTCCCAGACCTTCAAAACTGGCAATAGTATACAGCTGGAACGGCTGACTGTAGTCTGGATGTGCCAAGATGGGTGGTTATGTCAGAAGACTTTTAAGAGCTCGGAACGCCGTCTCTTTGGCCCATTCAACAGGTAGTCTTCCATTGTAGTTCTCCTTCGCCGTACCCCATAAGAGAGCTGTGAGGGGTTCTTCAATCTGGGCGAAGTGGGGAATGAAACAGCAGGAAGCTCCTGACATCTTTCACCGTGCGCAGAGTTGGCCAGTTCTTGACAACTTCCATCTTTTCAGGATTAGGCTGGACTCCCTCATGACCCAAGTAGTGGACTTGAGGTTTGAGCAAGTGACACTTTGATGGTTTGATCTTCAGCCCATGCTTGATCAGGACTTCAAAGACATCTGACAGGTGGCGAAGGTGTTCCTGGTAGGACTTGGAATACACAATAACATCGTCCAGGTTCAATAGGACACTTTGAAAATCCAGATGGCCCAGGCACCTTTCCATCAGACGGTGAAATGTAGCAGGGGCATTGCACAGCCTGAACAGCGTACTTTTAAACTTGAACAGTCCCATGGGTGTCACTAAGGTGGTCTTCTCCCGATCCTCCGCGGCCATGTGCACTTGCCAATATCCCCTGGTTAAGTCCAGGGTGGAGAAATAAGCAGCCCACCCGAGGGTGGTGAGTGACTCCTCGATCCTGGGCAATGGATAAGCGTCCTTATGTGTGACATTGTTCAATTTCCTGTAGTCGACACAGAAGCGGATGGTTCCGTCCTTTTTCTTGACTAGGACAAGTGGCGCCGCCCAGGGGCTCTGGATTTCCTGGATTATGTCTGCCTCTTTCATGTTGGCCAGCATCTTCTTGACAGTCTGATACATGCCAGGCGTGACCGGATGGTGTCTTTCCTTGATGGGTGGGCTGTCACCTGTGAGGATTCGGTGCTGAATCATTGAAGTCTGCCCAACGTCTGTGGGTGCTTGCTGAAAGCCTCATGGTACCTCTTGGCAACATTGATGATTCCATTGACTTGGTCCCTTGGGGTATTATCATCTCCAACCTGGAGTTGGGCCCACCAGGGCTCTGTGACTAGATGCTGTTAGGGTCTGAATACTTATGTCAATGCAAGATTTTATTTTTTCCTTTTCAATAAATAAGCATAGATTTCTAACATTCTGTTTTCTCATTCTAATTATTGGGAATTGAATGCAGAATGATGGAAAACTTGTCCCCAACATAACAAAATGAGAAAAAAGTGAAAGGTTCTGAAGACTCCGAGTACACTGTACATCTGTGATACCAATGGCATAGAATAACCGTGTAAACATAATGGGGAGATTTATCAAACTATGTAAGAGAAAAAGTGGAGTAATATTCCCACAGCAGCCAATCACAGCTCAGCTAACGAGCTGAGGTAAAGCGAAAGCTGAGCTGTGATTGGTTGCTGTGGGAAAATCACTTCATTTTTTTCTCTTAGGGTGCATGCACCCTAAGAGAAAAAGTTTTTGCTATACAGTTACCATATACGGTTTTAAGTTAAAAACCGTACAGAACCGTATAGAAAACCGTATGCATTGACTTAACATTGTAAACCGTATGTCAAACGCATCATCCGGTTTAGTTAGTTTTGCGTCCTATACGGTTTTGTCCGTTTTTTTCCCGTACCCAAAACCGTAGACTACCACGTTTTTTGGTCCAGGTAAAAACCGTATTAAACCGTATACATTCTTTTTTAACATGGGAGTCAATGGGAACCGTACAGAACTGTATGTGCGTACGGTTCAACCGGTTTTCACCATACGGTTTTTGACTTTGCACAGTTTTTTTTCTTGGAATTTCAATCAAATGAAACTTTATTTACAATGGAGTGAAAAGTTAAAAACGTATATGTTTTCTTCTTAAAAAACTGATGCAACCCGACATCATTTTTCAAACCGTATACGGTTTTTAACCGTATATGGGTTGAAATTTGTACACACGCTTTGATGCAGTTTAGTCAGGTTTTGAGAAATCCGTTTTTCATCAAAAACCTGATACAGGAACTGTATTGCAAAAACTTGGTGTGAATTTGATAAATGTGGGCCAATTTAATTTGTAACTTGACAAATAAGATCAATTCTATTAAGAATGTATCCTCTAGGTGGCGCCATAATACTTCAATTCGATAAGACATTAAAAAGATCACAGAATATATTACAGTTTCTTTGACCTACAGACCCATAGACCATGTTTTCCAAATGGTGTGCCTCCAGCTGTTGCAAAACTACAACTCCCAGCATGCCCAGACAGCCTTTGTTTGGAAAACCCTGCCAATGACAATAGTTTTGTACTAGCATCTTTGCTCTATTTTTTAGTGTATTGAATACTTTGTGAATGATTGTTTGTATAAGTGTCTATTCACATGTGCCACTGCCAGAGCTGTATTAACCCCTTAAGGACTCAGCCCATTTTCACCTTAAGGACTCAAAACAATCTTAGTTTTTGCACTTTCGTGTTTTCCTCCTCATCTTCTAAAAATCAAAACGCGTTCAATTTTGCACCTACAGACCCATATAAGGGCTTGTTTTTTGCATCACCAATTATACTTTGTAATGACATCACTTATTTTATAACATAATCTGCGGTGAAACAAAAAAAAAATATTTGTGGCGTGAACTGAAAAAAATACGCCATTTTGCTAAATTTTAGGGCTTCCATTTCTGCGCAGTGCACTTGTCGTACAAATGACACATTATCTTTATTCTGTAGGTCCATATGGTTACAGGTATACCCAATTCATGTAGGTTTTATTTATTTATTTTACTACTTAAAAAAAAATTATAACTACATGCACCAAAATTAGTATGTTTAAAATTGTCATCTTCTGACTCCTATAACTATATTTTGCGCCGTGGTCTGTCGTTTTTCTTGGTACCATTTTGGTTTTGATGGGACTTTTTGATCGCTTTTTATTAATATTTTTATGGTATATGAAGTGACCAAAAATTCAGAATTTTGGACTTTGGTATTTTTTTACGTGTACGCCATCGACCGTGCAGTTTAGCTAACCTTATATTTTAATAGTTGGGACATTTACGCACACGGTGGCACCACAACATGATTTTTTTTATTACATTATTTTATTTATAAAATAGGAAAAGGGGGTGATTAAAATTTTTATGGGGGGGGGCTTATTCACATTTATTCTCTTATTTTTTTAACCACTTTTTACTTATTTTTTAAGCCCTCTTAGGAGGCTATACCATGCAATCTTTTGATTGCATACACTGTTCAATGCTAGCAGGCATGGAGCAGTAGATCGCCAATCGGACAACGAGGAGGCAGGTGAGGACCCTCCCATCGTCCATTACGCTGATCGGGACATAGTGATTCTGTCGCGATAGTCTCGATCAGCTCTGCTGAGCTGCCGGGATAGTTTTACTTTCAGTTTAGACGCCACAATCAACTTTGATCGCGGCGTCTAAAGGGTTGATGCTGGGCATCGGCCCAATCAGCGGTGCCCGGCATTAGCAGTGAGTCCTGGCTGCCCGTAGCAACCGGGACCCATGGGGTTTAACCCATTCTCTGCTCGTGAGAACGGTTTAAACCCAGTTAACGGGATCAGGGCGTACAGGTGCCCCCACATCACCCTGTGTCCTTAAGTGGTTAAAGGGGTACTCCGGTGGAAAACAAATTTTTTAAATCAACTGGTGCCAGAAAGTTAAACAGATTTGTAAATTACTTCTATTTTAAAATCTTAATCCTTCCAGTACTTATCAGCTGCTGTATGCTCCAGAGTTCTTTTCTTTTTTAATTTCTTTTCTGTCTGACCACAGTGCTCTCTGCTGACACCCCTGTCCATGTCAGGAACTGTCCAGAGCAGGAGAGGTTTGCTATGGGGATTTGCGCCTGCTCTGGACAGTTCCTGACATGGACAGAGGTGGCAGCAGAGAGCACTGTGGTCAGACAGAAAAGAACTATACAATTTCCTCTGGAGCATACAGCAGCTGATAAGTACTAGAAAGATTAAGATTTTTTAAATAGAAATAATTTGCACATCTGTTTAACTTTCTTGCATCAGTTGATTTAAAAAAAATTTTTCCACCGGAGTACCCCTTTAACTCCTTAAGGGTTTAGGACGTATGAGTACGTCCTAAGTCCGGTCCTTGTCTTTAACGCGGGGTCCCGCGTGGGACCCCGCATCATAGCGGGATGGTCCCAGCGCCTATTCACAGCCAGGACCCGTGGCTAATAGCGCGCGTCCGCGATCGTTCGGCCACGCGCTATTAACCCTTCCGATGCGGCGCTCAAAGCTGAGCGCCGCATCGAAAGTGAAAGTAAATGCTTCCCGGCTGCTCAGTCAGGCTGATCGGGTCATCGCGATAAAATCTCGATGCCCCGATCTGCTACCCGGAGAGAAGAAGGTCCCTACCTTCTTCCGTCGGCGTACCGGCTCTGATTGATTGCTCCATGCCGGAGTTACAGGCTGGAGCAATCAACCGCCAATTACACAGCTTGTTGCCATGCAACTGCAAGGCAACAATCTGTGTATGCAATCAGCCATTGCAAGCTCATAGGTCCCTATAGGAGCTATGAGCTCACAAAAAGAAGTGTAAAAAAAAAAGTTAACCCTTTCAGGTATTCCCTTCTGAATTAAAAGTTTAAATCACCCGGCACTAGTAACAAAATAATACAGTGTAAATAAAAATAAACATATGTGGTATCACCGCGTGCGGAAATGTCCGAATTATAAAAATATACTGCTTTTAAAACCGCACGTTCAATGGCGTACGCGCAAAAAAATTCCAAAGTCCAAAATAGCGCATTTTTGATCACTTTTTATACCACAAAAAAGCGAATAAAAAGTGATCAAAAAGTCTGATCAGAACAAAATTGGTACCGGTAAAAACTTTAGATCACGGCGCAAAAAATTAGCCCTCATAGCGCCCTGAACACAGAAAAATAAAAAAGTTATAGGGCTCAGAAAATGACAATTTTAAACGTATAAATTTTCCTGCATGTATTTATGATTTTTTTCTGAAGTACGACAAAATCAAACCTATACAAGTAGGGGATCATTTTAACCGTATGGACCTACAGAATAAAGATAAGTTGTCATTTTTACTGAAAAATGTACTACGTAGAAACGGAAGCCCCCAAAATTTACAAAATGGAATTTTTTCTTCAAGTTTGTCGCACAATGATTTTTTTTCCATTTAGCCGTAGATTTTTTGGTAAAATGACTAATGTCACTGTAAAGTAGAATTGGTGGAGCAAAAAATAAGCCATAATACAGATTTTGTGGTGCAAAATTGAAAGGGTTATGATTTTTTAAAGGCAAGGAAGAAAAAGCGAAAATGCAAAAACGTGAAATCGCTCAGTCCTTAAGGGGTTAAGCATTGTGGTATCACATGGCCAATGTTCTAAGGTATTCCCCTCAAGAAACTTGCTTCTAGGAAGGAACAGTTCTATACACACTGAATATAATGGAGAATACTAATGTTATTTATGTGATATTTGTATGGAAATGGAAGAACATGGAGGTAAGAAGAAGACTTCTATAAAGGAATGGGAGCCTTGTAATACGACTGTGTGTATGAAGCCCAAAGCTGGACATACACCTCAGATAGTTATCCATCTGTCCTGACCTTCTCACATACATGCTTAACCTGGCTGAATGTGCATGTGTACTGAATAGAAGGGGGGGAGGCGAAAATGCTGCTGCCATAAACCTCCTCCCATAAGAACATAAGGATTGGACTTAAATCCAACTGGTCGATGCCTTTGTCACCCAACATCTGCTATAAGCAGGGTCAGGGGGCTCAAAATAGATAAGATGGTTAGAGCTAGTTCACACTGCTGTATGGTCCCATTAGGTGGAGCTCCGTCGGCACTTCAATCAAGTTTAGTGAAGAAAAAAATAGTGCAAACACTATTTTGGTCTCCGCTAAACTCCTGTAAAATTACCGGATCACCGACAGACTCCAAGCAAGTGCACTTGCATGGGGTCCGTGGGACCCAACAGTAGCCGTTTGCATCAGACCCCTTTTTAGGGTCCATTTGGCTCGAGAGAAAAAAAAAAAAGCTGAACGGACCCTGTACGGGTCATATGCAAATGGCAATGTGAACCTAGCCTTATCCGATCCTGTTGAAATCAGCAGGTTTAGCCTCCATTCATTTAATATGGTCAGCTATAGAGGAGAGGGCCAATTGGCCAGATTACCAAGACAGTCAACTGTGAACTGGGCTGCAAAAGAAATGGTGGTATAAAATCGGAATGGCGATGCCGACCTTCACATTGATGGAAATATAGAAATTACCTGCAGTCAAAAAAAAAGTCCTCCTCTGTGTTTGTTTGGGACAGATCTCTTTATAATACACAGCAGAAAACGTGGCTGAAGCTGCTCTGTGATTGGTTGCTTTGGGAAACAAAAACAATTTAGCTTAATGGGGTACTCTGCCCCTAAACATCTTATGCCCTATCCAAAGGATAGGGAATAAGATTCTTGATCGCAGGGGACATGCCGCTGGGGGCTCCTGTGATCTCCCTGCTGCACCAGGGATTCGTTTAGAGCACCGGGTGCATTGCCGGAGGCTTGTGACATCACGGGCATGTCCCCTTGTGACGTGACAGCCACGCCCCCTCAATGCAAGTCTATGGAAGGGGTCGTGACTCCATGAGCCTCCCGTCTCGCATCGCCAGTCATCTGGCACGGGGCAAAGTTCGGTCCATGCAACGGATGACTGGGTTGCCGCAGCCAAGATCGCAGGGGTCCCCAGCGGCAGGACCCACGCGATCAGACATCTTATCCCCTATCCTTTAAAGTGGTTAATTAGGATTAGAATAAAAACACAAAGCTGCTTTCTTCCTGAAGTAGCGCCCCTCTTGTCCTCAGTTCTTGTGTGGTATTGCAACTCCATTGAAGTGAATTGAGTTGTAATAGGACACACAACATGAGGCCTAGCAAATATTCGAAATGCTAATTTTTTTTTTTTTTTTTTTTAAACTTTATTTTAGTTTTATTATTTCCAACAAGGAACACAGATAAAAGAAAAACAGGGAAAGTCATACGGTCCATCCAATGTCAAATCTTCAAGGAGTATACAGTTATGTAAATATACATAATAAGGTACAGAAAAATATAAAAAAAACATAGGAATACAGGAAAGCAATACAGAAATCGTAATGTAAGGCACTACAACTGTTCGATCCAAGTAAACCACACATCAATACGTTGTTTAGAAAGTCCTAACCGCTTAGCTATGAGGCCCTCAAGGGTGAGGTTGTTGCGTATTTCTGCTTTAATGGCTGGGAGGGCAGGAACGTCTGTTGACTTCCAGCACCTAGCAATCGCCGTTCGAGCCACAGTGAGAACCTGGAACAGGATCGTAGTGTGTGTAGGAAGCAACAATTCTACACCCAGAGTTAACAGGGCCACCTCTGGACCCCAAGGGAAGGGAACCATGAGTAAGGAGACAAGCAGGCTCCTCACTTGCTCCCAGAGCGGTCGCACTTCAGGGCAAGACCACCAGACATGTAACAACGACCCCTCTGCCGCCCTGCATCTCCAACACAATGGGGGGACCGATGGAAACATCCTAGCCAATCTGACAGGGGTGTAGTACCATCTATATAGGAGCTTGCGGGACGCCTCAAAGTGAGAAGCACATCTAGAGTGTTTTTTAGGTAAAGAAAATGCTAACGCCCACTGTTCTGAGGAGAATGTCATATTCAGGTCCCGCTCCCACTTGTCCTGGAAGGGGTAACGCCCCGGGCAATCTAATTTCACTATCTCAGAGTATCCGATAGTAATGCCTTTCCGGAACGTCCCCCCATCCAGGAAATGGGATTCGTAAGTCGTTTTAAGGGGAACCACTGGCCACTGTAGGGATTGTATAAAATGTCTCAATCTAAGATATAGAAAAAAGTCCTTATTAGGAATCCCATATTTAGCAACTATCGTGGAGAAAGGAAGCAAGCCATCCCCATCGACTACGTCAGAAAGGAATCTGATACCTCTAGCCACCCAGTGTCGGAAATCAATGTCAGGGAGGTGCAGGCCAATTGCTTCCACAGGAACCAGGCTTATTCTAGGGGGAAGTAATCTATTGCATATTGTAGACCTACTCCACTGTCTGACTGCAGCAGCTATCGTAGTGTATGGAGAAGGGGGCGAAGAGGTAGGGTTGAAGCGGAGAGTCCATAGGAAATAGAAAAGTGAAGGAGAGGACAGAAGAGATGCTTCAATTTCCACCCAATGCGGTGATTCCACTTGCCACCACCACTTCTTCAATTGATCTAATATAACCGCCTGATAGTAAGCCCTAATATTTGGGACTCCCATACCCCCCCTCTCTACAGACTGATACAATAAGGCTGCTCTAACCCTGGATCTCTTCCCCGCCCATATAAAGCGGAGTACCATCCTCTGGAGTTGTGCTATATAGAAAGCTGGTACAATTACCGGCAAATTCCTAAGGAAGTATAGGATTCTGGGTAGCATCATCATTTTAGCCGTGGCTATCCGCCCCGCCCATGAGATAGGGAGGGAACCGTACTGTTCCATATCTTTCACAAGTTGTGCCTTCAGGGTGGAAAAGTTCACTGCCACTAGGTTGTTGGGGTGGGGAGTTAAAGATATGCCTAAGTAAGGTATCTCCTCTGAAGCCCACCTAAAGGGAAACTGCGTTTTCAGTGTATTCTCCAAATCTATAGGTACGTTAAGTGCCAGGATATTGGACTTAGACGCATTCAGTTTATAATAGCTAGCGTGACTGAAGTTCTCAAGTATCTCCATCACAGCTGGTAAGGAGATCTGAGGGCGGGAGAGGCACAGGATAACGTCATCGGCAAAGAGGCCGATTCGGTGATCTGTGGGGCCTACTCTAATGCCGGTGACAACGGAAGATTCTCTAATCCATTGTGCAAACGGCTCCATAACAAGGGTAAAAATTATTGGGGACAGGGGGCACCCCTGTCTCGTCCCGTTGGTCAGGGAGAATCCCTCGGAGAGGGCACCGGACGAGAACACCTTAGCCGAAGGTAAGGTGTAGAGGGCCATGATCGCTCGCCCAAATGCGGGAGGAATGCAAAACTTACAAAGAACCGCTCGCAGATACCCCCAATGAACCCGATCGAACGCCTTCTCCGCATCCAAGGAAAGGAGCAGAGAAGGCGTCCGATCAGTGTGGGCCTTAGTAATCAGGCTCAGAAGGCGTCTCGTGCCATCCAGGGTCTGACGTCTCTGCACAAAGCCTACCTGGTCTCTATTCACAAGGGAAGGGAGAAAAACATTAAGTCGGGATGCCAACACCATAGCGTACAGCTTGATGTCACTATTAAGCAACGAAATGGGCCTATAACTACTCGGGTCATCAGGGGGTTTACCTTCCTTAGGGATGGTGACTATCAAAGCCTCTAACATCTCTTTTGGGGGCTGACCGGAATCACTAATACTGTTAAAGACCCTGGTTAGATAGGGGGCAACTAGCGTGTCAAACTTCTTATGAAAATCATTCAGGAGACCATCAGGTCCCGGCGACTTACCCTTTTTGAGGGAGCGGATACAAGAAATCACCTCCTCCTCCAAGAAAGGCCTACTAAGTTCTTCTGCTTGGTCAGGTGACAGAGTGGGCATAGATACAGACGAAAGGAATGAAGAGATAGTGTCAGCAGATGGTTGGTGTGTCAAGGGGTCCTGGCCTAGGTTGTATAATTTGCTATAGTAACCCGCAAAGCAATCGGCCACTCCCTTCGGGTCAGTAAGCTTGACACCTTGTGGGTTAGTCAGGTAAGCTATTCTAGACCTAGCCATCTTCTTCTTCAACTGCCTAGCCAATGTAGAGCTCGTCTTATTACCCTGCCAATAGTACGTCATTTTAAGCCTCCTAAGTGCCAACTCGTGTGAGTGTAAAGACAAGGCGTGTAGTTCAGCATGCAGCCGTGTGAGTTCAGCAGCAGCCGCAGGTGAGAAGCATTCTTTGTTATGCCTATGTAACTCAGCCATCCTCTGTTGCAATTGTAAAGTCCTGGACACTCTCACCTTTCGCTCATGTGACGTCTGGCTAATGAAGTGGCCCCTAATGGTAGCCTTAAAGGCACACCACAAGGTAGTGTCGGACACTGACCTATCATCATTAATCTGGAAAAAGGCAGGGACGACTGCAGCTGTGGCTTCAGCATACTCAGGATTATGCAGGATCATAGGGTTAAGTCGCCAGACCGAAGCTGGGTGATGTGCGTATGTCTCCCTGATGGAAATACTAATGGGGGAGTGATCAGACCACTCCAGCGGCATGATCTTAGTTTGTGCTAGTAAAGGGAGCAGAGATCTAGACACCAAGGTATAATCTATGCGAGAGTAGGTCCCATGTGCAGTAGAATAAAATGTAAAGTCTTTCTCAGTAGGATGGGTCACCCTCCATGCATCATACAACCCAAAGGCAGAAATCATAGAAAAAAAGCTAGTCGGGCCCGGCCTAGAGGATGGAGCTGTAGCGTCTACCTGCGGCCACATAGTCATATTAAAGTCGCCCAACAGTACCACATGTCCCTTTGCTACTTTCTCCACCTGACGTAGGAGTGACTTAAGGAACATACATTGATGACGATTAGGTGCATACAGAGCCACCAGCGTGTATAGCACACTATTGAGCGTGCATATCAAAATTATGTATCTGCCGTCAGCGTCAATCTGAGTATGTTGTACAGAAAAAGCCACCGAGTCCCGTATGGCAATGACCACCCCCCTCTTTTTGTGATGGGCGTGAGAGTTAAACATGTGGGGGTACCTATGATGTTTTAGACGCCCGGCGTCTTCTACATTTAAATGAGTTTCTTGCAGGGAGAGAACATCGGCATGCAAGCGCTTGGCTTCATGCCACACTCGGGAACGCTTGAATGGCGAGTTCAATCCTCTAACATTAATAGAAACCAAGTTAAGTACCATTGCAAGGCATAGAAAATTTCACAATCACCGCTAACATTTTCTTAACAGTAATAAACATCAGCACTAGTAACTTCGTCATTTTCTGTGCAAAAACAACCGTCAGGACTTGAGGACATGTACCTTAATGATCTAGACAGGACAGACCAACATACAGGGGTAAGACACCAACAAGGGGAGAACAAAAACAGGAAAACCACAAAAACACAAAGAACAATGAAGGCCATGTGGTAAGCCTCAATGGGGGACAGGAGAAATCCTAATATCCGCAGCTGGGCCTGCAAAAAAAAGAAAAACTATTCTGTCCAGGAAGTACCTAGCACAAGGCACAAAGAGGTTAAACAGGACCAGAAAAATTGTACCAGTTCCAGACGCAGCAACCCGTAGCAAGTAGTCCACACAGCATAGGGAAAAACCAGAGAACACAGCACCTGCACCTCACTTGGGGTTCTTCCGTTTGCGGTTAGTGACCACACTCCATTCCTCCTCCACTGCAGGAATGGAAGAAGTTCCAGAGGCCTTCTGGGATGGTGAGGTAGCAGGTAAGTTCCATTCACTGCATAAGCGCTCCAGCTCGGCTGGCGTGGACACCACTTTCTTAGTGCCCTCATGAGTAACAATCAACTTGACAGGAAACCCCCATTTGTAGGGAATCCCTCGCTCCCGCAGAACTTTAGTACCAGCACTGAATTCCCGTCGCCTGGCAAGGGTAGCCGCTGAGAGATCCGTATATAATTGCAGAGCAGCAAATCGTTCAGGTAGGCCCGAGGCAGTACGAGCAGCTTGCATAAGGTGGTCTTTAATGTGGTAAAAGTGCATTCGGAGAATCGCATCCCTCGGCACGGAGCCAGGGAGAGACTTCGGCTTAGGCAGTCTGTGCGCCCTGTCTATGAGCAGGTCAAGAGCAGTGGAATGAGGGAGAAGCAAGGTGAAGAAGTCAGTTAGGTAGTCCTGAAGATCCTCCGTTTTGATAGACTCCGGCACCCCTCTAACCCTAAGATTGTTGCGGCGGGAGCGGTCCTCTACATCCGCGAGCTTTAATTTAAGGGCCAGCACCTCTTCCTCCAAGGAGCTAGTCACATCCACCACTGCATTATGTGAGGCCGTGAGCTCCGCCATTTTAGTCTCAATATGAGAGGTACGGTGCCCTATATTAGCCAGCTCAGACTGTATGCTTGTAACCGCCGTATTGAGGTCAGCCTGTATGGAGCGTTTCAGTTCTGATAGTAAGCCTCTCATGACCTGCTCTGTGAGCGGGGCTTGGGCACCCCCCTCAGAATCCCTCACAGGCAGACCCCCTGGCGGCTGGTTATCTGAAGGCCCAGGGGAGAGTCGTACCTGAGGTGAGCCGGTCCGCGCTGCAGAGCCACCGGGAGCGGACGGAGCTGTGAATGTCAGAGCCAGGTGATGGTCGCTGCTTGCCCTGGAGGAGGCCGAAGCCGGAGAGGCATTCCCCGCCGACGGTGATGTTGATCCGCTTGCAGAGGGCACTCCGGCCTGCCGAGGCGGGAATATCGCCGCGCCATCATGGGAGGTCTCGGCGGCGGGGAAGAACGCCGTAAGTTTCATGGGGCTTTTCTTCTTGTTTCCTCTCGTGCGAGTCATGATTTCTCTGGCAGGTAATTCCCCAACCAGTGGCGGTCCTTGAGGAGCAGATTAGGCAGGTACAGACGCTATGAAGCCGCTAGCAAGCCCAGAGGAGAGCGGAGCACAAGAATTATGCGACCGCCGCCATGCGCTGCAGGACACGCCCCCCTCGAAATGCTAATTTTTAGAGCGAATATAGGCACTTATCGTGATTTTGCGGATATTTATAATATAGCGATATATATTTGTAATGATGAATATTGCTTTTTTTTTTTTCACAGCATACATCACAACAATGATGTGTACTGTGTAAAAAAAAAATAAAGAGATCATCCCTCCCTGCTTCCAGCTTGTGGTCCAAACAAGGTTGCAATATTATTCACTGTGTGAGTCGGTGTGGAGCGCGAATATTTCGTATGTGTGAATATGCAAATA
Organism: Hyla sarda; assembly: GCF_029499605.1. NCBI lineage: Eukaryota > Metazoa > Chordata > Amphibia > Anura > Hylidae > Hyla > Hyla sarda. Next base: position 335,971,549 of record NC_079193.1, read on the forward strand.
ATCACAAATATCGGCACTTCCAGAGGACACTGATCCCTTCCATCTTTTAGGTGAAAGAAATAATCGCGCATGTGCACTATGCGAATTTCATTACGAATTTTTGCATTAAAAAAAGAAGGGAACGAACATAGCGAATGTGCGAATTTCACAAACATAGGACAAATATTCGTCCATATATTCGCGAAATATCACAAATTCGAATATGGCCCCTGCTGCTCAACACTAATGAGGACAAGTGTGGCGCTGTTTTTGGAAGAAAACAGCTATTTTTTTTCCTAATCCTGGATAACTCCTTTTAAGAAAGCACCCCCAATGTTTTAATTCACCAAATAAGCCATGTTCACACGTGATGAAAATGTTGTGATGAATATGGTACAAATCAAGCTTTGGGATCGACAAAAATCTAGGGCAGGGGTCTCAAACTCAAATTATCCGGGGGCCACTTGAGGTAGCAGCTGGGTGAGGCCGGGCCGCATGCGCCCCTTACATATAATGCCCCCATCATGCGCCCCTCATCATCCACCAGCAACACCCCCACCAGCAGTAGCACTTCCATCATCCACCAGCAACCCCCCCCCCCATTCTCCCTACCCCCTGTGGTAATAGCATGAGCTGACGGATGATGGGGGTTCTACTTCTGGGGGTTCCTCACATTAGGTAGGCAGCAGGTTCCCCACATTACGTAGGCAGCAGGTTCCCCACATTTGGTAGTGGCAGGTTCCCCACATTAGGTAGTAGCAGGTTCCCCACATTAGGTAGTAGCAGGTCCCCCACATTAGGTAGTAGCAGGTCCCCCACATTAGACAGAAGCAGGTTTTCCACATTAGGTAGTAGCAGGTTCCCCACATTAGACAGAAGCAGGTTCCCCACATTAGGTAGTAGCAGGTTCCCCACATTAGGTAGAAGCAAGTTTCCCATATTAGGTAGCAGCAGGTTCCCCACATTAGGTAGTAGCAGGTTCCCCACATTAGGTAGAAGCAAGTTCCCCACATTAGGTAGTAGCAGGTTCCCCACATTAGGCAGAAGCAGGTTCCCCACATTAGGTAGAAGCAGGTTCCCCACATTAGACAGAAGCAGGTTCCCCACATTGGGTAGTAGCAGGTTCCCCACATTAGGTAGTAGCAGGTTCCCCACATTAGGTAGAAGCAGGTTCCCCACATTAGGTAGTAGCAGGTTCCCCACATTAGGCAGAAGCAGGTTCCCCACATTAGGCAGAAGCAGGTTCTCCACATTAGGTAGAAGCAGGTTCCCCACATTGGGTAGTAGCAGGTTTCCCACATTAGGTAGTAGCAGGTTCCCCACATTAGGTAGAAGCAGGTTCCCCACATTAGGTAGAAGCAGGTTCCCCACATTAGGTAGTAGCAGGTTCCCCACATTAGGTAGAAGCAGGTTCCCCACATTAGGTAGAAGCAGGTTCCCCACATTAGGTAGAAGCAGGTTCCTCACATTAGGTAGAAGCAGGTTCCCCACATTAGGTAGCATTGTCGTTTCCCCCCCCCCAACTCACACACACAGACACACACACACACACATAGACACACACAGACACCCACACATATGCACACACACACAGACACACTTACCTGTCCTGCGCTGCGCTTCTCCTCTCCGGCAGCGGGCTGACGAGTGACGTCACTGACGTCCTACTGTGCGGGTCTGCAGAGGGACGTCACATGCGCGACGTCCCTCATCAGACTCGGGCCAACCGGAGACACGGAGGAGGGCGGGGTAAGTGAAGCCTTCCCGCATTTAGCGCTGCTGGCCCGAAGCAGGGCTAAATGCCTGAAGAAGTTACCTGCCCGGCAGATAATACACATTACATATACCTGGTGCGGGCCACAAACTATCGTTCCGCGGACCGTAAATGGCCCGCGGGCCGGGAGTTTGAGACCCCTGATTCTAGGGCCAATGTCCACACAAGGCAAAGATAAGTAGAGGATTCTGGGAGGTTATAGGGGCATTCTGGGAGATTATAGTCTATCCTCACCAAGCTATGACAAGGGACATAGGGACTTATTCACTCAAGGGCCCCATACACTTGGAGCCTATTGTTAATGCTGTAGTAATGACACTCTGCTTTGTTTTCCTTATGGGGACACTATTGATTTTAACTATTTTGCCTGAAATCTGCAGCAAAATCTTCAGGTCATAAGTTTTTCCTCTAGAGGAAGATCTTTGCTTCACTACTATATTGTCTTAATGTTTATTTGTTCATACAAAAGCTTCAGTTTCATAAAAAAATCTAAATTTGTTGAGTAATTCAGCATCACGGCCTTAAAATATCTGGTAAAAACTGTGTTTATTTACTTTTCCATGGAAACTGATACTCAATCGCCCCAGTGAAAACATTGTTAATCTGGTTTATAAAGAGATCTGTCCCAAACAAACACAGGCCAGAACTTTTCTAGGCTGCAGGAAATTTCTATATTTCCATCAATGCGAAGGTCGGCAACGGAGGAGATGTGCTAAAACTACTACTGGGAATGTGGCCCATAGCAACCATCCGGATGACACCATTTATTTTGCCGGGCCTCTTGCTTTCTAGCCAACAATTTCTCTGAACAAGAAAGACTGGAAAATTGTTGCGATGGCCAACTTTTCCCACTGGATATCCCCTATCCCGTCTGCAGCCTAGTTCACCGTTGACTGTCTTGGTAATCTGGAATATTGGCCCTGTGTACAGTGTTGCTTTCAGCAAATGAGTCTACATCTGGTCTACATTATGGTGTTTTTCCACACCAGCACATCAAGGCCTCGAAATGCCCAGTTGACAGATGGGTGGGCATTGGTATTTTTGCTATGATGTCCTCTGTGTTCAATGGGCACTGTCACTTTTTAAAAATTCTGATATGCTTTAATGTAAGCCCTTGTGGGCAAGGCCCTCTCTCCCTCTATATTAGTCTGTCATTTACTGTTTCATATTCATTGTACTTGCATTTGTGTTATATGGATTTTAATTCCTTATCATATGTAGAGCACCCTGGATCTAAAGGGGTTCTATTTAAATAAATACATAATAATAATGATAATCATGATGATATGTCAAAAGTTTTGATCGGTTGGGGTCTTGTTTAGACCCCAACCAATTTCTCCCAGCTCTGTGCCATGTGACCTAGATGGACTCCCAATGCAAGTCATGTACACCAAGAGCAGGGAGACAAGCCCTCAGATGCACGCTTCTCCCCTCTCGTTCTATTGGTTGGGGTGTGAACAATCAGACCCCAACTGATCAAAACTTTTCACATGTCTCTAAGATATGTGAAAAGATTTTTTTTTAAGTAGCAGGTACACTGTAAGGCCTTGTTCACACCCTGATTTGTGCCTCCAAGGTACGGATATGTTGGGAAAATGTCAAATTGACATGATAACGCATCCATGTTCGGACAGGCAGGGACCCCTATTCATTTCAATAGCCCAAGCGTAGTCAGCTAGTGACTACATTCAAGTAATTTTCCTAGCATATACAGGTTTTGGTTCAGACTGAGAAACACAGCGAAACCATTTTGTTAGTCTGAAACACTGGGAAAATGACCCAAATGTATTCACCAGCTGACTATGTTTGGAGCGTTGAAATAGATTTTTTTCCCAATGTGCCCATGCCTCGGAGGCACAAAACGTGGTGTGAACCTAGCCTAAGCATTTATGGATTTAAGTACGTCTTCGGTTCACAGTGCTGATACAGTATGTTCCTTATTCTCCTGTACAGTCCGTAGGATACTTCCTTTTTGTAATTATTGTTAAGCAAAAACATTATCTTATTGCATGTAACTGGTCTGAGATTATAGAGAGTCTGCAGCCTCTTCCCCCTGCACTTCCTTCTACTTTTTACATATTTCAGCTAATGTGACATAAACGCTCAAGAGGTTACATTATACCATAACCCAAGCACCATCCAAAACACAAATACACACAATGATATTAAATACAAAAACTGAAAAGCAATAAGTTTGGAAGGTAATGAATGATTGCGTTATGTATTAAAGGGTTTGGGCCACCAATAAAATGTACGTGTGTGTGTGTGGGTTTCCTCTAGGCACTCTGTGGGAGCGATGTGTGCGCTATGTGAATAAAGAATTATTAATATTATTATGCCCTATCCACAGGGTAAGGCAGTGTTTCTCAACCAGTTTGCCTCCAGCTGTTCCAAAACTACAACTACCAGGGAGTTGTAGTTTTGCAACAGCTTGAGGCACATTAGTTGGAAAACACAGAGCTATACTTGAAAAGGCTATATTCACATGGAGGATTTTTCTGGCAGATTCCGCATTTAAATTCCACCGTGTGAACATACCCTAAGAGCCTAACATACCCTACGTTGCTAGTAAGGCCATGTTCACACGGCGGAATTTCAGGTCAGAATATCAGCGCGGAATTTCCACAGGAATATTCCACTCAATAATCCTGCTGCAGCAGAGTCAAGTCAATGATTTCAATGGAATATCCTTTTCTGCCACGGAAATCCTGATTCCAATGCCCGTAGAAAGAATAATCATGTCTATTCTTTCTGTGGATTTAGCTGGGAAACGCATTGCCGTCTATGAGCTTATAAAGATTGGCTAAATGTGGTGAGATACTTTAGTTACGGTACCCTATGTGCAGCATCTCCGCAAAAGAACTTTATGGGACGTGTTAGCTACGCGGCACTAATTTCATCTGGAAGCCCACAAAGGGGGAGATTTCTCGAAACCAGTTCAGAGGAAAAGTTGCTGAGTTGCCCATAGCAACCAATCAGATTGATTCTTTCATTTTTGAAAAGGCCTCTGAAAAATGAAAGAAGCGATCTGATTGGTTGCTATGGGCAACTGGTAAATCTTTCCTCTGCACAGGTTTTGATAAATCTCCCAGCATGATTCCTCAAGGGGGCCAAACTGCTGGGACCCTCATTGATCTCAAAACCGGGGATCCTGAGTGACATGACTGCCAGAGATAACCAAACTATTGCATTGCTTGTGTTTTGTATATTATTGCTATTCATCCCTTGTTCAACCGAGTAGGTCTGAACATTAAACAGCAGGAACATACCATGGACAAAAGTGGTGTTGTTTTTGCACTAAAACTTGTGTTGTATCTGTGTTCACATTGCACAAAAATATCTTCAATTTCCAGATTCTGAACAAACACCAGTTCTAACGGAAATAGCATTTTTTCCACAGACGTTTGATGACAGTTCCGCCATATAGGGCACTGCTGTTTTCAATTACGTCAGGGCAAGTGTCAAGGCCTGGGCTGGGGATGTTCTTATCTCCCGAGGTTTGGTTTCTCATATACGTTAATCATCAATTGGTAATTCGAGATTAAATGATACTTTTTATAACATTTTTCCCACTTGAGTTGGGAAATTTAGAAAGCGAAGTTCCCAGACAACATGCAGGCTACACATAGGGGGTCATTTATAAAAATGTCATTGGAAATATTTAAGTCATGTAACATGGAAAATACTTCAAATGTATGATGCATATGCTATATATGTAACCAGGGCTGCAGGAGTGGAAAGCAAAGTGGGCAGTAGCCCAAGGCCCCAATCTTTACATGAACCCATGATCCCCAGTTATAATCTAATATGTGCTATAACTATGTGGTGTCCCAGCACCAAAGGCTGTCATGTGGCTTCGGACTGCCTCAGGCAGACCTGCAGCACAGGTGTTGGGCCTACTGACAGACTTCTTGCTGTGTTAATTACAGTGCCTTGCAAAAGTATTCACCCCCCCCCCCATGAGTTTTTTTTCGTATTTTGGTACATTACAGCCTTAAGTTCAATGTTTTGTTAATCTGAATTTTATGTGATGTATCAGAACACAATAGTCTAAGTTGGTGAAGTGAAATGAGAAAAATAAATAAATAAAACTATTGTTTAGAAATGGAAAACAGAAAATTGGCATGTGCGTATGTATTCACCCCTTTGTTAGGAAGCCCATAAAAAGCTCTGGTGAAACCAATTACCTTCAGAAGTCACATAATTAGTGAAATGACGTCCACCTGTGTGCAATCTAAGTGTCACCTTGTTACGATTCGGCAGGCTGGATGTGGATCCTCTGTGTCAGAGAGGGAATGGCGTGGACCGTGTCAGTGCACCGGTTCTAGGTTGCTACTGGTTTTCACCAGAGCCCGCTGCAAAGCGGGATGGTCTTGCTGCGGCGGTAGCAACCAGGTCGTATCCACCGGCAACGGCTCAACCTCGCTGACTGCTGAGAGGGCGTGGGACAGAAGGACTAGGCAGAGGCAAGGTCAGACGTAGCAGAAGGTCGGGGCAGGCGGCAAGGTTCGTAGTCAATAGCAATAGCAGAAGGTCTGGAAACACAGGCTTTGGACAACACTAAACGCTTTCTCTGGCACAAGGCAACAAGATCCGGCAAGGAAGTGAAGGGGAAGTGAGGTAATATGGACAGGGAGCAGGTGGAAGCTAATTAGACTGATTGGGCCAGGCACCAATCATTGGTGCACTGGCCCTTTAAATCTTAGAGAGCTGGCGCGCGCGCGCCCTAGAGAGCGGAGCCGCGCGCGCCAGGACATGACAGCCGGGGACCGGGACGGGTAAGTGGCTTGGGATGCGATTCGCGAGCTGGCGCGTCCCGCTATGCGAATCACATCCCCATCGTGAATGTCAGTGCAGCGCTCCCGGTCAGCGGGTCTGACCGGGGCGCTGCAAAGAGGAGAACGCCGCGAGCGCTCCGGGGAGGAGCAGGGACCCGGAGCGCTCGGCGTAACACACATGATCTGTCATTACATATACACAACTTTTTTGAAAGGCCCCAGAAGCTGCAACACCTAAGTAAGCGGCATCAGTAACCAAACAATGCCATGAAGACCAAGGAACTCTCTAAGTCAGGGTTAGGTTAATAAAAAATATCCAAATCTTTGATGATACCCAGGAGCACCATCAAATGTATCAACAGCAAACCTGCCAAGAGATGGCCGCCCACCAAAACTCACAGACCGGGCAAGAAGGGCATTAATTAGAGAGTCAGCACAGAGACCTAAGGTAACCTTGGAGGAGCTGCAGAGATCCACAGAAGAGACTGGAGAATCTATACATAGGACGACAATAAGCACCATAGAGTGCGGAGTTATGGCAGAGTGGCCAGAAGAAAGCCATTACTTTCAGCTAAAAACAAAAAGGCATGTTTTGAGTTTGCGAAAAGGCATGTGGAAGACTCCCAAAATGTATGGAGGAAGATGCTCTGGTCTGAAGAGACTAAAATTGAACTTTTCGTCCATCAAAGAAAATGCTATGTCTGGCGCAAACCCAACACATCACATTATCCAAAGAACACCACAAGTTTTTCAGCTGCCGGGACTGGGAAACCGGTCAGAGTTGAGGAAAAGATTGATGGTGCTAAAAACAGGGATATACTTGAGCAAAACCTGTACCACTCTGTGCATGATTTGAGGCTAGGATGGAGGTTCCCCTTCCAGCAGGACAATGACCCCCAAACACTCTGCTAAAGCAACACTTGAGTGGTTTAAGGTGAAACATGTAAATGTGTTGGAATGGCCTAGTCAAAGCCCAGATCTCAATCCAATCTAAAATCTGTGATCAGACTTAAAGATTGTGTTTACAAGCGCAAACCATCCAACTTGAAGGAGCTGGAGCAGTCTTGCAAAAATCCCAGTGATAAGATGTGGCGGCTCATGGAGACTTATCCAAAACGACTTGGAGCTGCGATTCTTGCAAAAGGTGGCTCTACAAAGTATTGACTTTAGGGGGTGAATAGTTATGGACATTGAATTTTTCTGTTATTTTGTCCTATTTGTTGTTTGCTTCACAATAAATAAATAAAAAAAATACCTTCAAAGTTGTGGGCATGTTATGTAAATTAACTCCTTAGGGGCTCTATTTTTACCTTAAGGTTTTAGAATTTTCGCTTTTTCCTCCTTCCCTTCTAAAAATCATAATGCTTTCAATTTTGCACCTACAGACCCATATAAGGGCTTTTTGCATCACCAATTTTACTTTGCAATGATATCACTTATTTTATAATATAACCTGTGGCGAAACCAAAAAAAAATTATTTGTGGGATGAAATAAAAAATAAAAAATACACGATTTTGTAATTTTTGGGGGCTTCCGTTTCTACGCAGTGCAATATTCGGTAAAAATGACACCTTATCTTTATTCTGTAAGTCTATACGGTTACAAGAATTTATATAGTTTTTATTTTATTTTAATACTTAAAAAAATTATAAACTAAATGCACCAAAATTAGTTAGTTTAAAATTGGCATCTTATGACCCCTTTAACTTTTTTATTTTTCCGTGTATGGGCCGGTATGAGGGCTTATTTTTGCGCCGTCATCTGTAGTTTTTATCGGTACCATTTTTGTTTTGATGGGATTTTTTGATCACTTTTTATTAATATTTTTATGGTATATGAAGTGACCAAAAATGCACAATTTTTAATTTGGTATTTTTTTTACGTGTACGCCATTGACCATGTGGTTTAGCTAACCTAATATTTTAATAGTTCGGACATTTACGCATGTGGCAGTACCACACATGATTATTTTTATTCTTTATTACATTATTTTATTTTTTTTAAAAAAGGGAAAAGGGGGGTGATTTAAAAAGGGAAGGGGTTAATGAACCTTTAAATTTAACTTTTAAATTTTAAATTAATTAAATGTTATTTTTTTTACTCTTTTTTTTTAGCCCCCATAGGGGCTAAAACATGCAATCTTCTGATTGAATACACTTATCAGTGTAACCGGTGACCTGCTGCTCTAGGCATGGAGCAGTAGATCGCCGATCGGACAACGGAGAGGCAACGGAGAGCAGCTAATAAGTACTGGAAGGATTAAGATTTTTTTATGGAAGTAATTTACAAATCTGTTTAACTTTCTGGCACCAGTTGATTTAAAAAAAAAAAAATAGTTTTCCATGGGAGTACCCCTTTAACCTCTTAAGGACCCATGACGTATGCATACGTCATGGGTCCCGGTCCTGCGATATAATGCGGGGTCACACGGTGACCCCGCATTATATCGCGGCGGGCCCGGCGTCATAGTGAAGCCGGGACCCGCCTCTAATAGCGCGCGGCACTGATCGCTGTGCCGCGCGCTATTAACCCTTTAGCCGCGCGCTCAAAGCTGAGCCGCGCGGCTAAAAACGAAAGTTAAAGTGCCCGGCTAGCTCAGGGAGCTGTTCGGGATCGCCGCGGTATAATCGCGGCCTCCCGAACAGCTGTAGCACAGGAGGAGGTCTCTTACCTTACCAGGCTTGAGCATTCAATCGCCGAAAACACTGATTGATCCATTCCTATGGAGATGGATCAATCAGAGTAAAAGATCAGTAAATGCAATGTTATAGCTCCTTATGGGAGCTATAATATTGCATAAGAAAAGTGTAAAAAAAAACTTTCAATTATCCCTTCCCCTAATAAAAGTTTGAATCACCCGGCATTTCCAAAAATAAAAAAAACATGTAAATAATAATAAAAATAAACATATCTGGTATCGCCGCGTGCGGAAATGTCCGATTTATAAAAATATACCACTTTTTTAACCGCTCGTTCAATGGCGTACGCGCAAAAAAATTCCAAAGTCCAAAATAGCGCATTTTTGATCACTTTTTATACCACAAAAAAGTGTGAATAAAAAGTGATCAAAAAGTCTGATCAGAACAAAAATGGTACCGCTAAAAACTTCAGATGACGGCGCAAAAAATGAGTCCTCAAAGCGCCCTGAACACAGAAAAATAAAAAAGTTATAGGGGTCAAAAGATGAGCATTTTAAACGTATAAATTTTCCTGCATGTATTCATGATTTTTTTCGAAAGTGATACAAATTCAAACCTATATAAGTAGGGTATCATTTTAACCGTATGGACCTACAGAATAAAGATAAGGTATCATTTTTGACAAAAAATGTACTGCGTAAAAATAGAAGCCCCCAAAACTTACAAAATAGTGTTTTTTCATCAATTTTGTCGCACATTGATTTTTTTTCCCGTTTCACCGTAGATTTTTGGGTAAAATGACTAATGTCATTACAAAGTAGAATTAGTGACGCAAAAATTAAGCCATTATATATAATTTTAGGTGAAAATTTTTAAGAGTTATCATTTTTTAAAGTTAAGGAGGAAAAATTGAAAATGAAAAAACGGAAAAAGCCCGGGTCCTTAAGGGGTTAAGAATCGGGGATGCAGGGCGTATGCATACACCCTGCATCCCAAAGAGGTTAAATTATCTAAATCCTCAAACTATTTATGTTCATTCCAGGTTGTGAGGCCTTTTGCAAGGCACTGTATGTCTCAACACTTTACCAAGAGTTAATATTTTTTTTTATAATTATTGTTATGTTATTACTATGTACAGTATGTTATTCATGGGTGTTATGGTACCTTTAAGAAAGGAGCAGTGTAAGCCCCATGTGACCCTGCCTGCCAATGGGAACCCCTAAATTCTTGTCCATAAAGTGTAGAGGGGGAGGAGTTACCCCAGTTTAGTTGAGTTCAGTGATGTCACTGTTGTGAGCACAAGTGTGGTAAAGGTGCGAGGTGTGTGTAGAAGCCTCAAGGGAAGGCCCAGATCAAATCTACTTTATCCGGTCATTCTGCAAGGATCACCCGCACGGTAAAACTTCATGCCCTGGCGGAGAAAGCTACAAGACATTGACAGAACCCTAGCTACCAGGATCATTCTACAAGTCTTTCAAGTCAATATCAATTTATTTGGTGAAAGAACCACAAGTCCCAGCAGGGCAACAGGGCTCCTAAGGGGTTATGCTGCATCCTCCCACTCTGCACCATACTGTCCGTGTATTATCATCTGCACGTGCTCAGTAAAGACAGTTATCAGTAACCTGACATCGGTGTGTTCCTTTACTCCTGTGTCTGGCCCAGGAGAAGCTCTCTCCAACCTCGGACCGTGTATAGGATAACAGTGCCCTGGCATCATTAAGTGATTAGGTATTTGCCTACACCACCCATGGTACCACAACTGTGTGGATTAAAAATGTACTAGGACATTACTATGTGTTGCTACTGTACTGACATCACTGTGTTGTGTTATAACACCTATTCATTTTTTTACCACTGTGACATCACTATGTGCTCCTCCCCGGAGCGCTCGCGGCGTTCCTCTCTCTGCAGCGCCCCGGTCAGACCCGCTGACCAGGAGCGCTGCACTGACACTGCCTGCGGGGATGCGATTTGCATAGCGGGACGCGCCCACTCGCGAATCACATCCCAAGTCACTCACCTGTCCCGGTCCCCGGCTGTCACGTCCTGGCGCGCACGGCTCCTCTCCTTAGGGCGCGCGCGCGCCAGCTCTCTAAGATTTAAAGGGCCAGTGCACCAGTGATTGGTGCCTGGCCCAATCAGTCTGATTAGCTTCCACCTGTGCACCTGTCTATATAACCTCACTTCCCCTTTCCGTCCTTGCCGGATCTTGTTGCCCTTGTGCCTAGTGAAAGCGTTTACAGTGTTTGCCTTACCAGTGTTCCTGACCTCTTGCTATCTCCATTGACTACGAACCTTGCCGCCTGCCCCGACCTTCTGCTACATCTGACCTTGCCTCTGTCTAATCCTTCTGTCCCACGCCTTCTCAGCAGTCAGCGAGGTTGAGCCGTTGCCGGTGGATACGACCTGGTTGCTACCGCCGCAGCAAGACCATCCCGCTTTGCGGCGGGCTCTGGTGAATACCAGTAGCAACCTAGAACCGGTCCACCGACACGGTCCACGCCAATCCCTCGCTGACACAGAGGATCCACATCCAGCCTGCCGAATCCTAACATGTGCGCTTTATGCTTGTGAGACAGAATATTTTGCATTATTTTCCAGCTGTATCATTGTGTGCCCAATCCTTGTACTGTGACACCACTGTTTGTATTATAACTGTACTATGACTTCTCGGTTCATAGTATTTCCATGCTGTAACACTGTGTGCATTAGGGTATGTTCACACTGAGGAATTTACTTGCATGATTCCGCATCAGTATTCAGCTCCAACTTCCCCTTGAATGATTTTTTTTCGCCGCTCTGTTTGCACTGAGGAATTTTCGTAGATGAAATCCTGACGTGGAATTCTATCCCGCCAGAAGATTGAAGGTGACCATTCCTCTTGCGGAATACACAGGTTAAAGCCCATTTAAGTCAATGAGATACATTTTTTCCTAACAAAAAGAATTTGGAGCGGAATTGATGTGGAATTTTCTCGCGGATCAAAACCCCTAGTAGCTGAACTTCCTATTCTGCAATATATTTGTTACAGTTGCGCTCCGCCCAGACTCGCCGGCCGTGAGCGCTTTCTGTCCCCGCTGCCGGCGGGGCTGAGATTTGCATCACGGGATGCGCCCGCACGCGAGTCTCAGTCGCTTACGGTCCTGTGTCTCTGTTCCTTGTGTCCGCGCAGCTCCGGCGCACGTGCCTCTGCCTTCTAGGGCTCACTTTCTTAAATGGCCAGCACCCAATTAGTTCTAGTACCTGCACCTGTTCCCTGGGCTATAAGTATCTGCTCCTCCCTGCTTTCCCTGCCGGATCTTTGGTATTCCTTGGTTGTCCAGAGTCTGTGTATCTGTTCCTAGTTAGGTCCTATCCGGTACCCGTGTTCCTGCCTGTCCTGTTGTCATCCAGCCACTTCCTGTCAGCCTTTGGATAGGGGATAAGAGGTCTAGGGGCGGAGTACCCCTTTAAGGCCACATAATCTTCTTTTCTCCCACTGTAATTCTTTGTCTTGCAGGGGTGGCTGTCTACAGTTATGTCGCAACTTAATGCAATCAGTAACTAAGACTAAACAAGGAATGCAGCTAACATATAGGCAGGAAGTTGAATGGCCTTTAAACGGCCAAGACAAGAGTAAGGGTGCCATAAATCCTAAACATGGAAACACAAACAATACCCCACATAAATGGCGGCATGTGATAATTAATTTACAATTATTTTTAGTAAATGGGAAATGAATGCTATCATTCCAAATAAAAACTAATAATCTGTAAATAAAATTTGACAATTCTTACCCCTTGAACCGGGCATCTTTGAATAACTGTGTTGCTATTTTCCACTTAAAAAAGTACATATAAAGAGTATTTTAGGATTTCTTGTTAAAAAATTTTAAAACTATTAAATGCAGATGTTTAGTTAAAAATAAATAAATAAATATTTTCCTTGTAAGGGATACAATTTGGATTTTGTAAAATAGTATCCTGCTTAACCCTTCTGAGTTTCGGTTGCTGGATCAAAACGCGTGGGAGAAGGGCTGTTTGTTCATTTGTATTTTTTTAAGTATATATGAAGGACAAATAGAAAATGCATCATGGATTTTAGACTTACTCTTACTTAAAGGGTACCTCTCATCAAATAAACTTTTGATACATTTTTAGATTAATGAATGTTGAATAACTTTCCAATAGCATGTTAATGAAAAATATGCTTCTTTCTATTGTATTTTTCCCGATCAGTCCTGTCAGCAAGCATTTCTGACTCATGCTGGAGTCCTAAACACTCAGAGCTGCCAGCCTGCTTTGTTCACAGCCAGACAGGCTGTGAGCAAAGCAGGCTGACAGCTCTGAGTGTTCTCCTTTGTGAACAAAGCAGACTGGCAGCTCGTAGTGTTTAGGACTCCAGCATGAGTCTGAAATGCTTGCTGCCAGGACTGGTAGGGAGACCCCTAGTGGTCATTTCTTCAAAGTGGAAAATTAAATAGAAAGAAGCATATTTTTTAATAACATGCAATTGTGAAGTTATTCTGCATACATTAATCTATAATATATCAAAAGTTTTTTTGATGAGAGGTACCCTTTAAAAGTGTTGCACTATGACTAGATCAGTGTTTCCTAACCAGTGTGCCTCCAGCTGTTGCAAAACTCCAACTCCCAGCATGCCCGGACAGCCAAAGGCTGTCTGGGCATGCTGAGAATTGTAGTTTTGCAACAGCTGGAGACACCTTCCTTTGGAAATACTCAACTAGATATTACATTGCTCTGTTAGTCTATAAGTAAAACCAAATTTTTCCTAAATTTATTTTTGAAAACATTTACAACGAATATTCCTTTGTGTAGATATTTGCTGTCACATACTGGCTATGCCTCCCCTTGGCATCAATGGGAGACATATCCAGTATGTGACAGCAATAACTGCGCAAAGGAACATTTGTTGTAAAAGAATCCTAAAATGAATTTAGGAAAAATGATTTTGATTCTTTTGGGTCCACCTTTTGTGACCAAGGCTGGTGGTCTCACCTCCAAGGTCCTCTTCTATAGGGCAGCGGAGGGATTCCTGCTATCCTGCAGCACATTCACACTACAGAATGTTCACCCCAAGAAATTCTGGGCGGACAGCTCGGACGTGCATCTTCACCTTTGACAGCAATGCACATCAGAGCGGATCCTCTGTAAGAATGAACACATTTATTCTTTCGTCTGAGTCCGGAATTTGTGCATGGTGCAGTAGAATCTCATTGAAAACAATGGGAGGCTGCTGCGGCCGAATTTCGGGGCAGAATTTCTGAGCATAATAGCATAGTGTGAATTCGCCCTAATAATTGACACTAGAAGGGCCCTCTTCTGATCAGCACCGGACAGTGGGGGGAACGTTCTGAAAGGGAATCCAAAGAACACCGGGTGGCATCATAACAAATAAGGTCTCGTTCACATTGCCAGCTCGCTCTTCTAAAGGGAGCGCTGCCACTGAGTGCATCGGAAGTACGGGAGTTGAGAGGATTAAAAAAATATATATACTTTGTGTACTATTGTTGTCTCTCCGCTTAAAGGAGTACTCCGGCACGCACATTTTTCCTTTTATCCCGTCCGGGCTGCAAAATAAAAGAAAACACACTTTCTCTTACCTGCCAACGAGCCCCCGGAGCTCCAGTACACTCCGGTACAGGTGTTCGGTCCCCGGGCTGTATTCTTCTTACTTCCTGTTAGCCCGGCACGTCACACGGAGCTTCAGCCTATCACCGGCCGCAGCGATGTCCCGCCTCGGCCGGTGATAGGATGAAGCTCCGTGTGACGTGCCGGGCTAACAGGAAGTAAGAAGAATACAGCCCGGGGACCGAACACCTGTACCGGAGCTCCGGGGGCTCGTTGGCAGGTAAGAGAAAGTGTGTTTTCTTTTATTTTGCAGCCCGGACGGGATAAAAGGAAAAAAGTGCGCGCCGGAGTACTCCTTTAACTCCTGTAAAATACCGGGTACCCGACGGACCCTATTCAAGTCAGTGGGATGTGTCGGGACCCGGCGGTGTCAGTTTCACGGTCCGTTTGGCAGAACATGACAGCCGTGAGAACTTAGCCTAACAAGTGCACAAAGGAACATTTTTGAAGACAATTCTAATTCAAATTAGTGTAAAATTAGTGATTAAGGGGGTGATTTTTCCAAACCTGTGCAGAGGAAGAGTGGTGCAGTTGCTCATAGCAACCAATCAGATTGCTTCTTTCATTTTTGAAAAGGCCTCTGGAAAATGAAAGCTGGAATCTGATTGGTTGCTAAGGGCAACTGGTTAACTTTTCCTCTGCGCAAGTTTTGATAAATCCTTATGTAGCTATGAAGTGTCTGCAAAAATCAATGGTGATCAAAGCTTCAAATGAAACTATATTCTCCTAGAGTCTTGAACTTTGGATGATATGCTTACCTTTAGGCCATGTTCTCACACTGTAATAAAAAAACAGCTGTAAATCGCAAAAAAATTTATGTTTTTTATGGTTTGTGAACATGGCCCTATATATAAACCTTGGTGGTCTGTAGGTATCTTAAAATGCCCTTGCATGTGTAGTCTTTATATACAGATGTGGTGTCTCGGGGTGTGAAGGTGAGGTGTATGGGGCAGATGTTGTAGCCCAGGGGCAGGTGTTATTAACCCCTAAATGTTCATGATGCCAGGGCGTTGTTTTCCCGGTAACCACCCGAACGGTAGTACCCCTATCCCAAGGTTAGGCAGGGCAATAATAGTCCAAGATCAGGTTAGGGTTAACGGTAGTTTTACTGAGGTAGACAGATGGCAACTCAAAGGTCCTTTATACATAACACACATAACACTATACATAATATATATTACTATGGGGGAGACACTGCAGGAGGGCTCCTAGGACACAGAGGGACTCAACCTGACAGGACCTAAGTACTGTACGGGACTATATCCCATACTGGGACATCACACAGACAAATTGAATTATCCAATCTAAGACAATGGGGATGTGGAGTAGGACATGAATAGGAATACAAAGATTGATATCTGTCCACAGAAGTCCTGAAGGAGCTTGTATGATTTAAAAGATCAAAATGGTACCTCAAAGGCTGTTCATATGGGGTCTTATTGCTTTGACCCCCCCCCCCCCCAATAAAAAAAAAAAAAAAACAAGAAAAAAACATAGCAGAAATTAAGCATTACATAATCATCGAGACAAATGGGCAATCTATGCAATCAGGTAAGACACTTTTTGCAGGCGCTATCTGCTCTGGTCATCAATAGGAGATTCTCCCCCATTAATTCCTAAATCATAAAATCCCTAAAGATGTTTGCGCATATCAAAAACAACATGTTTTTAAGTTTTGGTTATGTCATACTTTTAGTTATACTACTATCGCCGTTTTTTTGCCTCAGCAAATCCCTAACCACAGAATCCAGAATTATTTTTATCTATCGTCTTGCACATTACTTCCTGCCAGAAATAGGAACAACAACATGTAAACTTTGTTCCCCTTCCCCAATATTAAACTTAGGATGCAGTGATACGCTTTTCTAACCTTTTCTCCAGATATTTTCTGAAGAACATCTGGGAAAGCTCTAAGGACCTAAATGAGAAGATGAAGATATTGCCTTGGGGCACTTCATTAACGTGTGTATTCACATTATCCTGTTATGGGGAATTGTATGGAAAGATTCCAGTAACATATTCAATTATTTCAAATATGGCAGAGAAAAGCTGTAAAGAGCCAATGTGAGACATAATGTTTACTTCCAGAATGCTCACAGATTGTAAAAGACTTCCTCTGTATTTGAGGGGCTACATACTTTCATGTGGTATAGCATACAAGGAAGCATACATAAGATGCATCGCTGGAGATAGAAGGGGCCATTAAAATGATGTTAGAAGAGCGGCCTGGCCTCAGATCAAAGAAGGAATGAGGATGGAAAATAGAAGTCATGCTGTAATACTGACCCCCGCGCTTGCCCCCTTGTTGGATAAAGAAGACTGTGTGACAGGCGTTCATAAACTGGATGACGCTCTGCTGATGTGGGAACGGATGGCCAAGAAGATGTCCCATTTGATATATCATTTTAGATTTATGTAATTTACATTTTTCTTTGCTTTCCTTTACATCAAAAGAAGAGACAATTTTTCCACTTCACTGTTTACCCAGGAGCAGCGCTGTACGTTTGTTGCGGTTATGCCTGGGAAGACTGTTCATGTTAAATCGGCAACGCCAGGTATTAGAGGTGTACTTACTATTTCTACGGAAGGAAACAATGTATATGTGAATTTTATGTTTAAAGAGGACATGTCACTTTCTGAATCATTGGGCGGTCCCCGGTGGCTTCTCCTTGCCCCACTGTAGAAACATAGAATATGTCGGCAGATAAGAACCATGCGGCCTCTGCCCGCCAGCCTTGACTGATACATTTTTCCCTGTTTAGGCATAGGCAGACATCCATCATTAAAAGTTAATAGGGTGGGGAGAAGCCACTGGGGACCACCAAATGTCTCGAGGTTATGGCAGCATGAAAGTAATGAGAGGTCCACGTCTATAAAAGAAAAAAAATGAGATGTCCTCACATGATGGTACACCCTTAGACTTTCCAGCTTTCTTTGACTTCCAATTTTTCATTTTAATGTCTTCTATTTGCTTCTTTATTTGCCTAAATACATGACATAATGACATATTAGTAAGCTCAGTGAAATAAAGTAGAGGAGCAGGCTTGGCGCCAGGCCATTGATAATTCGCTGGCAGTAAATGAGTTAAGTGACATAGAATCATCGTATGTTGCAGCGATCATCACAGATGAAAACTATCTTTTTCTTACAGAGTGATCTCAGATGGTGTCCAAGCAGAATACTCTGTAATAGTTGTCACGAGATCTAAAGGATTGGAGTGTATATATTATTAGTGCCAAAATCCTAGAACACTGTTCATCTCATAAGAGGATTGTTGCCACTCAAGTGAAACACAAAGTGCGGGTAAAAAAACGACTCTTGGGCTTAAGGCACACGGCTTGATAGAAGTAGTGAATTTTATTGTGGTGAACCAGGAGAGTAGTGGTGTCTGGGGTGTTGCGGTAATGTAAATTCAGGGTCTGGTGGTATTAACCCTTAGATGTCGTGACGCCAGGGTGAGGTTTCCTTAGTGTTAATGGTCCTACCGCCAACCGTCCCGGGAACGGTAAGGAAAATAACGGAATGTCCACAGCAGACTTCATGAATAAACTGAAGAACTTTACTTGAAGATTTCATGCAACAACTCTATACATAACAGTCTCTTAAGAGGTAACCGGAATGCAGGTTCCTCACAGGTTTTGCTGGGACTTTGAAGCAATGAGCATTGATGCAGGCCACTGTGCTACTAATTATAATATTTTAGGTGGTAGTAGTCACACAGCATTTGATAGATTGAGCTTGGTAACTCACGGTTTAGTGGCTGCAGGTTCTTAGGCTTTGGCCTAGATGAATTGAGATTTCTGTTGAGATGTTTGTGCTTCTTTAGTGTCCAGGAGATAAGAGCTAAGAGAGAGAATTTAGTGGCTACAGCCCTTTATATAATAAGGGGCTGGACTAAGCTCATTGGTCAGCAAACCTGTAAGTCCTGAACCCAGTGAACTCTGGGTACATCACATGACCCATCACATGACCCTGAAAGGTCCTTAAGCAAGTATACATTACAACTGTACATCACGTGACCTGAGAAAGGTCCTATACATATATATTTCCTATACATTTATACAATCTATATATATTAAACAATATACTTAACTTATATGAGGCGACCAGGAGTAAGCCCTGCAGGAGAGCCCTATGGGAATGAAGGGACTCTGGCTGAGGGGACTTTAGACAGGGACAGGACCAGGTCCTGTACCGGGACACCACAGTATAAAACTGTCATGTAGCACCCATAGAAGTCTGTGGCTCCATACTGTACTTTCATGAGCCTCAAATTTCATATAGAATCATATGGAAACTGGCAGAAGAATTGTGGCATGTGGCACTGGATGCCATGTTACAGACATACAGTATTCTACTATAGAAGCATTTTGCTGTAGACTCTGTTTCATCATATTGATGCACAAATACTAAATACTAATACATCTACTATACATCACACTCTGACCTTCTACAAAGAAGGACACATAGTATTCTACAGCTGTCTTCCATTCATCCTTCTGTGGATGCCCATGTTACATCTATGATGTCAAAGAACCAAGGTTGTTGCTGCTGGCTGACTGGAAGACCCCCAAGTTTACTTAGTAACATAGTGGTAAAAATGTTCCAACCCTACATTAGTTAGTTTAGTCCACCCAGTAGTATAGCTGCATTAGTGTTACAATCTTTATGCTATTCTGTGTAGTAGTCCATTAGGGGCAGTTGCTTTGCAACCCTCACAGCTGATTCATTGTTTATTGTACAACTCATTAATATGTTCATATTATTGAATTTTCAAGCGGAATTCCACTCAGAAATTCCAGTGCAGAAGCCTCCCATTGTTTTTAATGAGATTCTGCTGAACTGTTTCCACTGCAGAATTTCAGCAGCAGAGAATTCCGGACTCTGGACCTGCGGAAAAAATTTACCTGTTTATTAATTTGGCATAAATCTGTGCAGACTGCATCGCCGTCAGTGGTGGCGGAGCATTTCCATGTGGTCCTAGCACCGAAGAATTTCAGTGGCGCACTCAGCAGACAGAATTTCTTCCAGGAATATCTCTAGACAGACATTAATTCCTGAAATGATTAGAGTGAAGTACAGGGAAAGATAAGGAACAGCAAATTGGGGTCAGACTTTTTCCTGTTAATTATCTTCTGCTTCATTTTTGATTCTATCACCACCATTCATTTGTAAAGTCATCATTCCACCATCTCATATTTACAACCGTAACAGGCCCCGTTCGCAATAAGGAGAATCTGCGCTGGTGGATAGACATGTGCAATTCGTTTCGGCACGAATGTCTAATTTACCGAATGTTACAGTTTTCGGGCATTTGGACCGATCCGAATTCACGAAAACATATTTTGAACATTCCCAAATAGCCACGATAATATGAATAGCAAAATAACGAATGCATTTGTTATTTAACGAATGCATGTGGTAAATAACGAATGCATTCGTTATCCGTAAATGAAAGTAAAGAATTAATCCTAATTTTTTTATTGGTCCTTGCGCTAACACTGTTGCGCTACACACTCTTTCTGTTACTGTTACCAGGGTGCCTCCAGCTGTTGCAAAACTACAACACCCACCCAGCATGCCCTGACAGCCAAAGGCTGTCTGGGCATGCTGGGAGTTGCAGTTTTGCAACAGCTGGAGGCACACTTTGGCAAACATGCGCAAAGCTTTTTAAGTCCTTTTCAAATTCCGCTCGCTTTTTTCAGAAATGGGTTAGTAGGTCAATGACATGCATAGTAATTGCCGTGGGAACATTTTTCATTCATAAAACCGCAGGCTTAATTGTATAATAGCCGTTTAAAATGTTGGGACCCCAAACGTTCTTAACGGCAATTATACAATTAAGTCTGCGGTTTTATGAATGAAAAATGTTCCTACGACAATTACTATGCATCTCATTGACCTACTAACCCATTTCTGAAAAAAGCGAGCGGAATTTGAAAATGAATTAAAAAGCTTTGCACATGTTTGCCAAAGTGTGCCTCCAGCTGTTGCAAAACTGCAACTCCCAGCATGCCCAGACAGCCTTTAGCTGTCAGGGCATGCTGGGTGGGTGTTGTAGTTTTGCAACATCTGGAGGCACCCTGGTAACAGTTACAGTGTTAGCACAAGTGACAAGACATGTTATACATAAATCACCCGACAATCAAACACATCGATCAAACACATAAATCATTCATACAGCATTCATTCATTCATTTACTCATTCATTCAACATTACATTATATATTAATAAATGATTAATACATAATGTAATGTTGAATGAATGAGTAAATGAATGAATGAATGCTGTATGAATGATTTATGTGTTTGATCGATGTGTTTGATTTTCAGGTGATTTATGTATAACATGTCATGTCACTTGCGCTAACACTGTTACTGTTACCAGGGTGCCTCCAGCTGTTGCAAAACTACAACACCCACCCAGCATGCCCTGACAGCCAAAGGCTGTCTGGGCATGCTGGGAGTTGCAGTTTTGCAACAGCTGGGGGCACCCTGGTAACAGTAACAGTGTGCACACACACGCTCCCGATGATGGTCCCCTGCTTAAAAAAGATTTACCCGAATGTACCCGAATATCAAATGCATCCGAAAGAAAATAAAAACCCGAATACCGAATGAATCCGAAAAATTAAACTGAACACCCGAATACCGAATGTATCCGAAAAATCAAAACCGAAAATATTACCGAACTGAAAATTTTATCCAAAACGAAACTAAAATTTTTCTTGTGCACAAGTCTACTAGTGGATATTCTTCAATTGATTCCACCTTCCAGTAGCCTCCCATTGATTTCAAGAGTAATTGGATTCCAGCGGAGGATGTTCAATATTCTGCCAGAATCTGCCAGAAAGTGCCATTTCTCAATGGGACGGCATCTCTGCCACCTTCATGGCAGTTTGCCTGTGGCATATCCGGGAGTAATTCTTTATGTAAAAGACTTATGTAATGTTCTGTAACAGAACGGTTTATGGACATTTTGCTGTAGTTGTTAAATATATATGCCATGTGAATATCTATGTGGTGGCCCAGTACCGGAGTTGCACCCCTGTACTCTTGTCGTCCTGTCTGGCGGACTCTATTGCAGTGTCCCCTGGGTCCACATCCCTCTTATGGACTGTCAAGTGTTCAATATGCAATATTTTCTTATGTTATGTGTTGGTTAATCTTTTGAGGCATGTGTGTCTTTAAATATTGTTGCTAAGCCTGTGTAACCAGGAAAGGTGTCAGTGACCAGTTGACTTGTGTGGTGACCTATAGGACTTCCCAAAAGACCTCCTATATAAACTAAGGGAGGAGCTAGTTCAGTCTCTTGAGTTCCAGTCTTGGCTGAGTACAGAACAGTCAAGACCTGAGAGTGTCTGGTGTCCTGAAGAGACCCAAGGCCTAACCACGCAGCCACGCTTCCATCACCAAGTGCCCACAGGTGAATGTCAAAGCCTGGTAAGATACACAAGGGGTGAAGTCTAGTCAGTCCTAGTCCTAGTTAAGTCAGTCAAGTCTGTCTAAATTCAGAGTGGGTCTGCAGCATTCTGTCCATTCTGTCCCCTACAAGTTCCAGCGAGCCCGCAAGTCTCCTAAGTGAATGGTCATCTCCTTGGGCCTAACTGAGCTGTAAAGACTATTCCATCTGTCTGCCTCAGTAAAGCTGCCATTGTTCCGTAACTTGGCATCAAAGTCATTATTTGCCCTGTGCCTAGCCCAGGATTCACCGGCCGTACCTCGGGTGGTGCAGAGGTTAACCACGCCCTGGCATCACAAATACAAGGGGTTAATGCCATCTGCCCCTAGGGTAGTAACATCTGCCCTCATCACACCCTCACCACAACTGTATACACTGTAAAATGTATACTGTGTTATTTTGTGCGCCTGCACTGTGTATAAAGTTGTAGCGGGTTGGCTGGTTATGTCACATAGCGGTACCACCATGGCCTGTGAGAGGAAGGTGGCCTGAGTTCTCACCAAGATGTGAGTGTTGGTGTGCCTGAGAAACAACAGTGCTGAGGGACAACTGAAGTTCTGACAGGGATGTATACTTGCATGTCAGAATGATTCAACTAAGATAATTCACATGGAATCAAGTTGTGCTCTTGCAAGAACCTGGACTGTGTGACCACAGGGTGGTCTCAGAGTTTGTGTTGTGTACATTTAAAGGGGTACTCCATTGGAAACAACTTACCCCCTATCCAAAGGATAGAGGATAAAATGTTAGGTCATGGAGGTTCCGCCGCTGGGGACCCACCTCAATCTCTGCTGCGGCACCCCATCATTCGGTGCAGGGAGCGAACTCTGCCTATTGCCCGATGACAGGCAATGCAAGCCGCCACGCCCTCTTCATTTACCTCTATGGGAGGAGGAGTGACGGCTATGCACTAGACATGAATGAAGGGGGGCGTGGCATGATGTCACAAATGCGGAAGCTGAAAGCCTCTATGGTGACCCACGGGTGTATGGCGGGACCATGGATGTAGTGGTGTGAGTGGTGGGATCAGAGGGTATTAATCCGGGGGCAAGATGTTGTTAACCCCTAGTGTTCGGGACGCCAGTGTGGTTTTATGGTTCTGGAACACCACACGCCCGGCTTCTCCGCTATCCCAGTTGCTTGTAGTGAAATGAAAGTCCACAACCAGTTATGGTCAAACGGAGGCTTTACTGAGTATAAGACAGATGGAATTATCTTCACAGCTAAGGCCAGATTTCCCAGAGAGGTGGCCAGGACCCAGAAGGACACAGAGGGACTGGACTAAAGCCCATTGGTGAAGCTGCAGGTCATAGGTTAAGCTGGTGCTATCTGGGAGAACATGTGACAACAAATCATGTGACTGCATAACATAACATGTGACAGACTTACACAGGTCCTTGAGACCTCCACAGGTCCTCTGTACTACCTATACATAAGGATACTGTCTAGGCATTAAAGTGATATATACAACATTATGGAACAACAGGGGGAGACCTTGCAAGGGAGCCTCCAGATCACTGAGGGGCTCAACCTGACAGGGCCTAAGGGTAGTACAGGACCATGTCCTGTACTAGGTCATCCCACTTCCGTGTTCCGGCCACCGCCACTGCGGGCCTAGAGATCGCGGGGGTCCCTAGCGGCGGGACCCCTACGATCTACCATGTTATCCCCTAGCCTTTGGATAGGGAATAAGAAGTTTCCAACGGAGTACCTCTTTAATGTTGGAAGTGGTTGGGAGAAAATCCATAGACGGTAGTAATTCTGTGGTCAAGTCCTCTGGAGGCCCTGGACAAGAGGACACAGAGTGGCTGAAGCAACATCAGAACTCCTAGGCCGAGCAGCCTGAAAGTAGTAAGAAGCCACTATGGATGCAGATTGACTCTTGGTGGACCAGTAAAATGTTACACATTTTCTAGTCCTGTGAAGAACCAATCAAAGAGACACAAAGTTAAGTCTTGAAACAGTTAAAGGGGTACTCTGGTGGAAAACAAGTGTTTCCACTCAACTGGTACCAGAAAGTTAAACAAATGTGTAAATTGCTTTTACTTAAAAATCTTAATCCTTCCAGTATTAGCTGCTGTTCGCTCCAGAGGAAGTTGTGTGTCTGCTGACACCTCTGTCCATGTCAGGAACTGTCCAGGGCAGGAGAGATTTGCTATAGGAATTTCCTCCTGCTCTGGACAGTTCCTGACATGGACAGAGGTGTCAACAGAGAGCACTGTGGACAAACTGGAAAGAACTACACAACTTCCTCTGGAGCGAACAGCAGCTAATACTGGAAGGATTAAGATTCTTAACCCCTTAAGGACTGAGGGATTTCACATTTTTGCATTTTCGTCTTTTGCTCCTTGCCTTTAAAAAATCATAACCCTTTCAATTTTGCACCTAAAAAATCTGTATTATGGCTTATTTTTGCACCACCAATTCTACTTTGCAGTGACATTAGTCATTTTACCGAAAAATCCACGGCAAAACGGAAAAATAAATACATGCAGGAAAATTTATACGTTTAAAATTGTCATTTTCTGAGCCCTATAACTTTTTTATTTTTCTGTGTTCAGGGTGATACGAGGGCTCATTTTTTGCGCCGTGATCTGAAGTTTTTAGCTGTACCATTTTTGTTCTGAACGGACTTTTTGATCACTTTTTATTCACTTTTTTGTGGTATAAAAAGTGATCAAAAATGCGCTATTTTGGACTTTGGAATTTTTTTGCACGTACGCCATTGAACGTGCGGTTTCAAAAGCTGCATATTTTTTATAATTTGGACATTTCCGCACGCGGCGATACCACATGTTTATTTTTATTTACACTGTTTTATTTTGTTACTAGGAAATGCCGGGTGATTTAAACTTTTAATTCAGAAGGGAATACCTGAAAGGGTTAACTTTTTTTTTTACAATTTTTTTTTGCTCCTATAGGGACCTATGAGCTTGCAATGGCTGATTGCATACACAGATTGTTGCCTTGCCATTGCATGGCAACAAGCTGTGTAATCGGCGGTTGATTGCTCTAGCCTGTAACTCAGGCATGGAGCAATCAATCAGAGTCGGGACGCCGACGGAAGAAGGTAGGCACCTTCTTCCCCCCCCCCCCCGGGTAGCTGATCGGGGCATCGTGATTTTATCGCGATGACCCCGATCAGCCCGACTGAGCAGCCGGGAAGCATTTGCTTTCACTTTCGATACGGCACTCAGCTTTGAGCGCCGCATCGGAAGGGTTAATAGCGCGTGGCCGAACAATCGGGGCCACGCGCTATTAGCCGCGGGTCCCGGCTGTGAATAGCCGCCGGGACCCCGCGTTGTAGACAGGGACCGGACTTAGGACGTACTCATACGTTCTAAGTCCTTAGGGAGTTAAATAAAAGCAATTTACAAATTTTTTAACTTTTTGGAACCAGTTGATTTGAAAATATTTTTTCCACTGGAGTTACTCTTTAAGTACTGTGCCTTAATGTGTACTAGACCTGATCATACCGTTTCCGAGTCCTTCTATGTAGGAGATCTTTGTTTCTTTTTCTGGGACTTTAAGTGTTTTCTCCAACTATCAAGCTTACATGCCACTCTGTTTGCGACCATCAAACTTATTGAGGGAGATTTATCAAAACCTGTGTAGAGGAAAAGTTGCCCAGTTGCCCATAGCAACCAATCAGATCGCTTCTTTCATTTTGCAGAGGCCTTGTTAAAAATGAAAGAAGCGATCTGATTGGTTGCTATGGGCAACTGGGCAACTTTTCCTCTGGACAGGTTTTAATAAATCTCCCCCATTGTGATGAAAATAAAGACTAGTGTTGATCAGTATACTCTGCGATCACTCTTTGAGAGGATCTCTGTCAATATCTTTTACATGCAGGCTGAGTTTGCCATCTATGCTATAAAAGAGTCAATTCTTGCTGCAGCTTTCTTTTTGGTAATCCCTGAATAAATTTCAGGGAAATTTAGGGTCTGGACAACCCAGGTGAAGAATTGCTTACGTAAATAATAGTAGCACACAATGTAGATACACTATACAATATTCTAATAATACCAGCATGCAGCCATAATTCATGCCTTACATAATCTAATAACAGTCCTATACAATGTCTAGATAATACTGCTTTAGGATACTTTCACACATACAGGATCTGCTGCATATTTTCTGCTGCTGATTTTGCATAGGCCATCCCTTTAAATTCCATACGCCATCCCTGTAAACTCCATAGGCCATCCCTGTAAACTCCATAGTCCATCCCTGTAAGCTCCATAGTCCATCCCTGTAAACTCCCTATGCCATCCCTATAAACGCCATAGGCCAGCCCTGTAAACTCCATAGGCCATCCCTTTAAACTCCATTAGCCATCCCTTTAAACTCCAAAGGCAATCCCTGTAAACTCCATAGGCCATCCCTGTAAACTTTATAGGCCATCCCTGTAAACTCCATAGGCCATCCCTGTAAACTCCAGAGGCCATCCCTGTAAACTCCATAGGCCATCCCTTTAAACTCCATTAGCCATCCCTGTAAACTCCATAGGCCATCCCTATAAACTTTATAGGCCATCCCTGTAAACTTTATAGGCCATCCCTGTAAACTCCATAGGCCATCCCTGTAAACTCCATAGGCCATCCCTGTAAACTTTATAGGCCATCCCTGTAAACTCCATAGGCCATCCCTGTAAACTCCGCAGGCCATCCCTGTAAACTCCCTAGGCCATCCCTGTAAACTCCATAGGCCATCCTTGTAAACTTTATAGGCCATCCCTGTAAACTCCATAGGCCATCCCTGTAAAATCCCTAGGCCATCCCTGTAAATTCCATAGGCCATCCCTGTAAACTCCATAGGCCATCCCTGTAAACTCCCTAGGCCATCCCTGTAAACTCCAAAGGCCATCCCTGTAAACTTCATAGGCCATCCCTGTAAACTCCATAGTCCATCCCTGAAAGCTCCATAGGCCATCCCTGTAAACTCCAAAGGCCATCCCTGTAAACTTCATAGGCCATCCCTGTAAACTTTATAGGCCATCCCTGTAAACTCCATAGGCCATCCCTATAAACGCCATAGACCAGCCCTGTAAACTCCATAGGCCATCCCTTTAAACTCCATTAGCCATCCCTTTAAACTCCAAAGGCAATCCCTGTAAACTCCATAGGCCATCCCTGTAAACTTTATAGGCCATCCCTGTAAACTCCATAGGCCATCCCTGTAAACTCCAGAGGCCATCCCTGTAAACTCCATAGGCCATCCCTTTAAACTCCATTAGCCATCCCTGTAAACTCCATAGGCCATTCCTGTAAACTTTATAGGCCATCCCTGTAAACTTTATAGGCCATCCCTGTAAACTTTATAGGCCATCCCTGTAAACTCCATAGGCCATCCCTGTAAACTCCACAGGCCATTCCTGTAAACTCCATAGGCCATCCCTGTAAACTCCATAGGCCATCCCTGTAAACTTTATAGGCCAACCCTGTAAACTCTATAGGCCATCCCTGTAAACTCTGCAGGCCATCCCTGTAAACTCCCTAGGCAATCCCTGTAAATTCCGAAGGCCATCACTGTAAACTCTGCAGGCCATCCCTGTAAAATCAGCAGGCCATCCCTGTAAACTCCATAGGCCATCCCTGTAAACTCCAGAGGCCATCCCTGTAAACTCCATAGGCCATCCCTTTAAACTCCATTAGCCATCCCTGTAAACTCCATAGGCCATCCCTATAAACTTTATAGGCCATCCCTGTAAACTTTATAGGCCATCCCTGTAAACTCCATAGGCCATCCCTGTAAACTCCATAGGCCATCCCTGTAAACTTTATAGGCCATCCCTGTAAACTCCATAGGCCATCCCTGTAAACTCCGCAGGCCATCCCTGTAAACTCCCTAGGCCATCCCTGTAAACTCCATAGGCCATCCTTTTAAACTTTATAGGCCATCCCTGTAAACTCCATAGGCCATCCCTGTAAAATCCCTAGGCCATCCCTGTAAATTCCATAGGCCATCCCTGTAAACTCCATAGGCCATCCCTGTAAACTCCCTAGGCCATCCCTGTAAACTCCAAAGGCCATCCCTGTAAACTTCATAGGCCATCCCTGTAAACTCCATAGTCCATCCCTGAAAGCTCCATAGGCCATCCCTGTAAACTCCAAAGGCCATCCCTGTAAACTTCATAGGCCATCCCTGTAAACTTTATAGGCCATCCCTGTAAACTCCATAGGCCATCCCTATAAACGCCATAGACCAGCCCTGTAAACTCCATAGGCCATCCCTTTAAACTCCATTAGCCATCCCTTTAAACTCCAAAGGCAATCCCTGTAAACTCCATAGGCCATCCCTGTAAACTTTATAGGCCATCCCTGTAAACTCCATAGGCCATCCCTGTAAACTCCAGAGGCCATCCCTGTAAACTCCATAGGCCATCCCTTTAAACTCCATTAGCCATCCCTGTAAACTCCATAGGCCATTCCTGTAAACTTTATAGGCCATCCCTGTAAACTTTATAGGCCATCCCTGTAAACTTTATAGGCCATCCCTGTAAACTCCATAGGCCATCCCTGTAAACTCCACAGGCCATTCCTGTAAACTCCATAGGCCATCCCTGTAAACTCCATAGGCCATCCCTGTAAACTTTATAGGCCAACCCTGTAAACTCTATAGGCCATCCCTGTAAACTCTGCAGGCCATCCCTGTAAACTCCCTAGGCAATCCCTGTAAATTCCGAAGGCCATCACTGTAAACTCTGCAGGCCATCCCTGTAAAATCAGCAGGCCATCCCTGTAAACTCCGAAGGCCATCACTGTAAACTCTGCAGGCCATCCCTGTAAAATCAGCAGGCCATCCCTGTAAACTCCATAGGCCATCCCTGTAAACTTTATAGGCCATCCCTGTAAACTCCATAGACCATCCCTTTAAACTCCATAGGCCATCCCTGTAAACTCCATAGACCATCCCTGGTTCCACAATACCTGGAGTCACAGTCTGGCAATTCATAAATAATGATGTATATAACTATAATTTTTCTCTCTTTTCTACAGTTTATGCTAGACACAATAATATCATGTGAACTGCAGCTTGTGATAGTCACACTGTCTCCAGCACTAACCCTGGCGTGCAGATTCACACATTTCAATGCTTTGTTAGCGTCTGTTTTGAAATAATCGCTTAGCAACTGGAACACTTTTGGCCACAACTTCAAGTATATTAATTTGACATTAAATCTTAAAATTACCAGCACTTCCCTATTGTTTGACAAACTTTTCTCGATGAAAACCACAGCTTTGCTGCACTGGCTGAAATCCTGGTGTCTTGGTTTTCTTCAATTCGTCAGCATTATAATACTTGTGAAACCGCGATGACTATACATCATCCATCATTTTAACATTACAGGGGGGTTGTGAGCAGGCCATAAATTGTATAGTGAATTTGTAGTAAGATTTGCAGCGCTTGAGTGCATCAAGCAAACTTTAATCTGTTAAATTTCATATATATATATATATAGTCTCATTGTCCCCTTACTGGTCAGGTCCTCTCACATGGCAGCAACTCAATGCATTTAGGCATGTGGATGTGGTCATCATGGTTGTTTGATGGGCTGGTCTGATTATTTCAGAAACTGCTGATCATCTGCGATTTTCATACAAAACCATCTCTAGGGTTTACATACAATGGTCCAAAAAATAGAAAATATCCAGTAAGCTGCAGTTGTTTGGACAAAAATGCCTTGCTGATGTCAGAGGTCAGAAGAGAATGGGCAAACTGATTTGAGATGACAGAAAGGCAACAATGACTCAAATAACCACTCCTTACAACCAAGGTATAAAGAATACAATCTCTGGACAATGGAAGACTAGACGAACATTGCCTGGTCTAATACGTCTGCGATATTTAGATGGAAGGGTCAGAATTTGGTTTAATCAACATGAAAGCATGGATCCATCCTGCCTTGTATCAAAGGTCCAGGTTGGTGGTGGTGTAATGGTGTGAGGGACATTTTCTTAGCACACTTTGGACCCCTTAGTACCAACTGAGCATTGTCTAAACATGACAGCCTACCTGAGTATTGTTACTGACCATGTCCATTTAAAACACTGCTTAGTGCCCCCAATGAAAAGTTAAAATACCCTCAGGATGGACCCTGTATACTGTAAATGTATATGGAGTTAACACTCCCTTTCCTAAATGGTATGGCTCTGCAGTGCCATCATTATAAGGTCCGTGCTGGTGTGTTAAAATCACTGAATTGACCGCCTCTACATGTTTCGCCGTCTCCACAGCGTTTTCAAGAGGCAAGAGTGGCAATCATGATATACATTTACAGTATACAGGGTCCGTCCTGAGAGTATTTGAACTTTTCATTGGGGGCACTAAGCAGTGTTTTAAATGTATACAATAAAAGTTAATTTTTAAGGGGTTGATTTCAAAGGTTTTTTTTACCCCGGGCTTCTGCCCTGGGGTTAGGTTTTTGTCAATAATAAGGGCCCCTTTCTGCCCTAGGGTCATTTGGTTCTATTGACCTTGTCCATCCCCTTATGACCACTCGTGAATCTCCGACTCTTTCATGGAGATACATGGAGGGGGCATATCAACTACTGCTCCATGCATGAAGCGGTAGTCACTCTGTGTAAGAGGAGTGCTGGAGCACAGGGCAGGAGATCACAGGGGGGCCCCAATCAGACACCTAACTTTGGATTGGGGATAAGGAGTTTCCTTTTAACACTGAGATTGTTTGTAGTGCTTTTTATTACATTTTTAGAATTGCGCTTTAAACACTCCTTCAATAAGAAAAAATAGTGTACATGCTTGTCGTTATGGAGTGAAGACAATGACTAGAGACAGGCCGGGGGCATCCCGATGTAATGGCAGAATCCGGGAATATCCTCTTGACTCAGACAGTGAGCAGGTCGGGTCTGTGTTTTGTAAATCCGTATAATATATACTATGCAGCCACTCTTGGGTTCTTTCCAGAGTTACATAAGTGGTTTCCAATGTTGTCTTTTTTTGGATGATGGTCTCGAAAGCAGAGATCCCAAAGTAGGACAAAAGCGAAGCGTAGTCTGAATGTACATCATTTTTAAGAAACGTGTCCAGATTACTGTGCATTAGTCATGTAATAGGAGTGAGACATCCACAGGCGTACACAGCGAAATGCATTAGTGACCCTCTAACAGGCCTTTGATGCCTATTCATTTCTATGTAGCCAGATGTCTCTCAAACAACAAGGACACTGCATTGTCATTTATACTGTCATTAACTAATTCAGCATTATCCCAAGTGCTCTGCCCAAGGGTGACGTTATTCCATTAGTCTTATGTAAAGACATGCGTTACCTACTAAGGAGATGACGTGCTAGCACTGGGGAAGCCTGGAAGAAATCTGCCAGCTCCATTGTCCTCATTTTATAATTACAGAGAAATAGAGAACAAATGTTTAGTTGCTCTTCAGACTCCATTTAGATACAGAGCTTTTGCTAATAGTCCAAAGCTGTTAGTGCAGATTTTTGTGCTCCAGAGCTGCCTTTCCTGATATAACTTAGAACATTAGGTCATAGGACACTTTAACCCCTTAAGGACCGAGCCCATTTTCACATTAAAAGGGTACTACGCCCCTAGACATCTTATCCCCTATCCAAAGGATAGGGGATAAGATGTCAGATCGCCGCGGTACCGCTGGTGGGGAGCCCCAGGATCGCCGCTGCGGCACCGCGCTATCATTACTGCACAGAGTGAGTTTGCTCTGCACTTAATGACGGGCAATACAGGGGCCGGAGCATCATTACGTCACGGCTCCACCCCTCGTGATGTTACGGCCCGCCCCCTCAATACAAGTCTATGGGAGGGGGCGTGGTGGTCGTCACGCCCCCCTGTCATAGACTTGCATTAAGGGGACGGGCCGTGATGTCATGAGGGGCGGAGCCATGACATCACGCTGCTCCGTCCCCTGTATCTCCCGTCATTACGCACAGAGCGAACTCGCTCTGTGCAGCAATGATAGAGCGGTGCCGCAGCGGCGATACCGGGGCTCCCCAGCAGCGGGACCGTGGAGATCTGACATCTTATCCCCTATCCTTTGGATAGGGGATAAGATGTCTAGGGGCGGAGTATCCCTTTAAGGACTGGAGCATTTTTTGCACATCTGACCACTGTCATTTTAAGCATTAATAACTCTGGGATGCTTTTACTTATCATTCTGATTACGAGACTGTTTTTTCATGACATATTCCACTTTATGTTAGTGGTAAATTTTAGTCGATACTTGCAAAATTTCTTGGTGAAAAATTCCAAAATTTATGAAAAAATTTTACATTTTGCATTTTTCTAACTTTGAAGCTCTCTGCTTGTAAGGAAAATAGACATTCCAAATAAGTTATATATTGATTCACATACACAATGGGGGAGATTTATCAAAGGATTTAGACAGTTTTTTCCTGTCTAAATTTGTCGCACAGAAAGTCGCAGTCTAAATATGTGCGGCTTTTCTGCGACTTTTGCTGTAGAGGATTTTTAGAACATGATGCATGCAAGTCTATTTTAGACGGAAATGCATTGGAAAATGCATAGGTGCTGAATTTATCAAAAGCGACTTTTGTGCGACAAGTCACATCTGTTCAAAATACGCTGAAATGTCAGACCATGTTGGAGCAGGTCTAAATGCAGTTTAAGCTGTAGACCCTGAAGTCTGAGCACAGAATTTATCAAGGGATGTGAGACCTTTGATAAATTAGGAGCACAATAGACAGGAGACTACCACATACGCTGGTCTATAAGCATACCCAGAATAGACTAGATTAGTAAATGTCCCCCAATATGTCTACTTTATGTTTGCATCATAAAGTTGACATGTTTTTACTTTTGGAAGACATCAGAGGGCTTCAAAGTATAGCAGCAATTTTCCAATTTTTCACTAAATTTTCAAAATCGGAATTTTTCAGGGACCAGTTCAGGTTTGAAGTGGATTTGAAGGGCTTTCATATTAGAAATACCCCATAAATTATCCCATTATAAAAACTGCACCCCGCAAAGTATACAAAATAACATTCAAAAAGTGTGTTAACCCTTTAGGTGTTTCACAGGAATAGCAGCAAATTGAAAGAGGAAATTCAAAATCTAAATTTTTCACACTCGCATGTTCTTGTAGACCCAGTTTTTGAATTTTTACAAGAGGTAAAAGGAGAGAAATCTTCCTAAAATTTTTAACCCAATTTCTCTTGAGTAAGGAAATACCTTATATGTGTATGTCAAGTGCTCTGTGGGTGCATTACAAGGCTCAGAAGGGAAGAAGCGTGGGATTTTGGAGAGTGAGTTTTTCTGAAATGATTTTTGGGGGGCATATCACATTTAGGATATGGTGCCAGAACAGCAAAAAAAAAAATAAATAAAAATAAAAATAAAAAACATGGCATACTATTTTGGAAACTACACCCCTCAAGGAATGTAACAAGGGGTACAGTGAGCCTTAACACCCCACAGGTGTTTGACGACTTTTCGTTAAAGTTGGTTGTGTAAATGACTTTTTTTTTTCACTAAAATGCTGCTTTTCCCCCAAAGTTAACATTTTTACAAGGGGCAATAGGAGAAATGCCCCCCAAAATTTGTAACCCCATTTCTTCTGAGTATGGAAATACCCCATGTGTGGACGTCAAGTGCACTACAGCGCACTACAATGCTCAGAAGAGAAGGAGTCACATTTGGCTTTTGGAAAGCAAATTTTTCTGAAATAGTTTTTAAGGGCATGTCCCATTTAGGAAGCCCCTATGATGCCAGGACAGCAAAAAAAAAAAAAAAAGACAAAAAAAAACAAAACACATGGCATACTATTTTGGAAACTACACCCCTCAAGAAACGTAACAAGGGGTACAGTGAGCCTTAACACCCCACAGGTGTTAGATGACTTTTCGTTAAAGTTGGATTTGTAAATACATTTTTCCCCCTACCTGCCTCCTGGTGTCTGATCGCGGAATGACTGCTCAGTGCCTGAGAGCCAGGCATGAGCAGTCAAGCGGCAGAATCATTGATCAATGGTCTCCTATGAGAAACCACCGATCAATGTAAAAGATCAGTGTGTGCTGTGTTATAGGCTCCTATGGGGGCTATAACATTGCAAAAAAGAAGTGAAAAAAAAAAAGTTGATAAAGATCATTTAACCCCTTCCCTAATAAAAGTTTGAATCACCGCCCTTTTCCCATTTGAAAAACAAAACAGTGTAAATAAAAATAAACATATGTGGTATCGCCGCGTGTGGACGAATTATAAAAATGTATCATTAATTAAACCGCACGGTCAATGGCGTATGCGCAAAAAAATTCCAAAGTCCAAAATAACGTAATTTTGGTCACTTTTTACATCATGAAAAAATGAATGAAAAGCGATCAGTAAGTTCGATCAATACAAAAATGGTACCGCTAGAAAGCCCTCATACTACCTCATACATGGAAAAATAAAAAAGTTACCGGGGTCAGAAGATGACAATTTTAAACATATAAATTTCCCTGCATGCAGTTATGACTTTTTTGAGAAGTACGACAAAATCAAGTAGGGTATCATTTTAATCGTATGGACCTACAGAATAAAGAAAAGGTGTCATTTTTACCAAAAAAATGTACTGTGTAGAAACAAAAGCCCCCAAAAGTTACAAAATGGTGTTTTTTCTTCAATTTTGATTGTTTTTCCATTTTGCCATCGATTTTTGGGTAAAATGACTGATGTCCTTACAAAGTAGAATTGGTGGCGCAAAAAATAAGCCATCATATGGATTTGAGGTGCAAAATTGAAAGAATTATGATTTTTTAAAGGTAAGGAGGAAAAACGAAAGTGCAAAAATGGAAAAATCCTGGGTCCTTAAGGGGTTAAGCTAAGCTGAGACTCTGTATTATGTACATGTCACTTCCCAGCAGACTCCTCCTTATCATCACAGATAGGAGTACAGTGAAAGGTGGCACCAGTAGAGAGATAAGACAATGGGTGATATTCACAGTTTAGCCTCTCCCACACCTCTGAAAAGGTCACATTGTCAGTGTAGGGACTGCCCACAGTTGAAAGCCTTTACCTAGAAAAAATTGCCCAAGAAGGTAGGGACAATGATGCTGGTTGAGCTTATTCTGGAGCAAAATGTGATGCCCAGTGTCAAGATGCTTGGTCTTGCAGATCATGGATCCTCCAACAGGATAATGACCCAAAACACACAGCTAAAAACACCCAAGAATGGCTAAGAGCAATTCTATGAGCCCTGATCTGAATCCTATCAAACATCTGCGGAAGGAGCTGAAACCTGCAGTCTGGGAAAGACACCTTCAACCCTGAGACAGCTGGAGGAGCAACTTATGAGGAATGGGTCAAGATACCTGCAGTCTGGAGAAGACACCTTCACACCTGAGACAGCTGGAGCAGGATCTCATGAGGAGTGGACCAAGATACCTGCAGTCTGGAGAAGACACCTTCACACCTGAGACAGCTGGAGCAGGATCTTATGAGGAGTGGCCAAGATACCTGCAGTCTGGAGAAGAGACCTTCATACCTGAGACAGCTGGAGCAGGATCTCATGAGGAGTGGACCAAGATACCTGCAGTCTGGAGAAGACACCTTCACACCTGAGACAGCTCGAGCAGGATCTTATGAGGAGTGGCCAAGATACCTGCAGTCTGGAGAAGAGACCTTCATACCTGAGACAGCTGGAGCAGGACCCTATGAGGAGTGGCCAAGATACCTGCAGTCTGGAGAAGACACCTTCACACCTGAGACAGCTGGAGCAGTATATTATGAGGAGTGGCCAAGATACCTGCAGTCTGGAGAAGAAACCTTTACACCTGAGACAGCTGCAGCAGGATCTTATGAGGAGTGGGACAAGATACCTGTAGTCAGGAGAAGATACCTTCACACCTGAGACAGCTGGAGCAGGATCTTATGAGGAGTGGGACAAGATACCTGTAGTCAGGAGAAGACACCTTTACACCTGAGACAGCTGGAGCAGGACCCTATGAGGAGTGGACCAAGATACCTGAAGTTCTGAGAAGACACCTGAGACAGCTGGAGCAGTATATTATGAGGAGTGGCCAAGATACCTGCAGTCTGGAGAAGAGACCTTTACACCTGAGACAGCTGGAGCAGGATCTTATGAGGAGTGGGACAAGATACCTGTAGTCAGGAGAAGACACCTTCACACCTGAGACAGCTGGAGCAGGATCTTATGAGGAGTGGGACAAGATACCTGTAGTCAGGAGAAGACACCTTTACACCTGAGACAGCTGGAGCAGGATCTTATGAGGAGTGGGACAAGATACCTGTAGTCAGGAGAAGACACCTTCACACCTGAGACAGCTGGAGCAGGATCTTATGAGGAGTGGAGCAAGATACCTGCAGTCTGGAGAAGAGACCTTCATATCTGAGAAAGCTGGAGCAGGACCCTATGAGGAGTGGACCAAGATACCTGCAGTCTGGAGAAGACACCTTCACACCTGAGACAGCTGGAGCAGTATATTATGAGGAGTGGCCAAGATACCTGCAGTCTGGAGAAGAGACCTTTACACCTGAGACAGCTGGAGCAGGATCTTATGAGGAGTGGGACAAGATACCTGTAGTCAGGAGAAGACACCTTCACACCTGAGACAGCTGGAGCAGGATCTTATGAGGAGTGGGACAAGATACCTGTAGTCAGGAGAAGACACCTTTACACCTGAGACAGCTGGAGCAGGACCCTATGAGGAGTGGACCAAGATACCTGCAGTCTGGAGAAGACACCTTCACACCTGAGACAGCTAGAGCAGTATATTATGAGGAGTGGCCAAGATACCTGCAGTCTGGAGAAGAGACCTTTACACATGAGACAGCTGGAGCAGGATCTTATGAGGAGTGGGACAAGATACCTGTAGTCAGGAGAAGACACCTTCACACCTGAGACAGCTGGAGCAGGATCTTATGAGGAGTGGGACAAGATACCTGTAGTCAGGAGAAGACACCTTTACACCTGAGACAGCTGGAGCAGGATCTTATGAGGAGTGGGACAAGATACCTGTAGTCAGGAGAAGACACCTTCACACCTGAGACAGCTGGAGCAGGATCTTATGAGGAGTGGGACAAGATACCTGCAGTCTGGAGAAGAGACCTTCATACCTGAGACAGCTGGAGCAGGACCCTATGAGGAGTGGCCAAGATACCTGCAGTCTGGAGAAGACACCTTCACACCTGAGACAGCTGGAGCAGTATATTATGAGGAGTGGCCAAGATACCTGAAGTCTGGAGAAGAAACCTTTACACCTGAGACAGCTGGAGCAGGATCTTATGAGGAGTGGGACAAGATACCTGTAGTCAGGAGAAGATACCTTCACACCTGAGACAGCTGGAGCAGGATCTTATGAGGAGTGGGACAAGATACCTGTAGTCAGGAGAAGACACCTTTACACCTGAGACAGCTGGAGCAGGACCCTATGAGGAGTGGACCAAGATACCTGAAGTTCTGAGAAGACACCTTCACACCTGAGACAGCTGGAGCAGTATATTATGAGGAGTGGCCAAGATACCTGCAGTCTGGAGAAGAGACCTTTACACCTGAGACAGCTGGAGCAGGATCTTATGAGGAGTGGGACAAGATACCTGTAGTCAGGAGAAGACACCTTCACACCTGAGACAGCTGGAGCAGGATCTTATGAGGAGTGGGACAAGATACCTGTAGTCAGGAGAAGACACCTTTACACCTGAGACAGCTGGAGCAGGATCTTATGAGGAGTGGGACAAGATACCTGTAGTCAGGAGAAGACACCTTCACACCTGAGACAGCTGGAGCAGGATCTTATGAGGAGTGGAGCAAGATACCTGCAGTCTGGAGAAGAGACCTTCATACCTGAGAAAGCTGGAGCAGGACCCTATGAGGAGTGGGCCAAGAAACCTGCAGTCTGGATAAGACACCTTCACACCTGAGACAGCTGGAGCAGGATCTTATGAGGAATGGGCCGAGATACCTAGAGACAAGTGCAGAAGTCTCATTGAGAGTTACAATTTTCATCACTTAATTCTCAGTAATTTTTTTTTATTTATTGTGGGTTTTTCTGTCTTTAACCGAAGGGTACCAGCAATTATGTCCATGTTTTTGTATGAGAAAGATTGAGAAGAGAGACAAGCACAAGATATAAATAAATAGATATGTTATCTGCACATGATATTTTATAAGTGAAATAAAACATGTCTTTAAACCTACAACTAATAGAACACTTACTCAGATGAACTCATACCAAGTGCAAATGCCAAATAAATGTCATGATGGTAATCCAGGCCTCTTCCCAGTCGCAGTTATATTTCACCTTCAGCTCCCTGGAATTGCTTACACCTAGCCTGACATAGTGGGCGGAGGTGGAGTTGAACGGTTCCAGTCGCTTTTTAAAAATTCATTTCTAAACAGATCTATACAAGAGCCAAGTCAGGTACTGCCCCCTCCATCCATCTGGTTCAGCTATGTGCATTGTGCTATGTAACCGACCTCTGCACAGAATTCATCTGAGGGATATATTTATTTTACT
Source organism: Hyla sarda (assembly GCF_029499605.1). Taxonomy (NCBI): domain Eukaryota; kingdom Metazoa; phylum Chordata; class Amphibia; order Anura; family Hylidae; genus Hyla; species Hyla sarda. The sequence goes on from NC_079193.1 coordinate 336,010,280, forward strand.
TTGATGCTATTGGTTAAGTTGATGCTATTTGTTTTAGGAGAATTGGTTGACATGTTTATTATCTGCAGTTTTAGCTGGAATGTTCTCAATGCATTAACATTGGATAGAGACTCCATTACTATATGTTTTGCAAATTTAAAATATACACATCTTTATAATATCTTTTTATTTCTCAGGACGGTAGGCTTAATGGTTTCAGCTGTAACCAACTGGAGGGGAGGGGCCCCTATCTACCCACTGGAGGTGTACAGCGGAAGGGGCATCCTAAATAAATATTGGGTATGTACAGGGGGAAGGTGGCTCCTATCTACCCACTGGAGGTGTACAGCGGAAGCATCCTATATAAATATTGATGTGTACAGGGGGAAGGAGGCTCCTATCTATCCACTGGAGGTGTACAGCGGAAGCATCCTATATAAATATTGGGTGTGTACAGGGGGAAGGAGGCTCCTATCTACCCACTGGAGGTGTACAGCGGAAGGGGCATCCTAAATAAATATTGGGTATGTACAGGGGGAAGGTGGCTCCTATCTACCCACTGGAGGTGTACAGCGGAAGCATCCTATATAAATATTGATGTGTACAGGGGGAAGGAGGCTCCTATCTATCCACTGGAGGTGTACAGCGGAAGCATCCTATATAAATATTGGGTGTGTACAGGGGGAAGGAGGCTCCTATCTACCCACTGGAGGTGTACAGCGGAAGCATCCTATATAAATATTGGGTGTGTACAGGGGGAAGGAGGCTCCTATCTACCCACTGGAGGTGTACAGCGGAAGGGGCATCCTAAATAAATATTGGGTATGTACAGGGGGAAGGAGGCTCCTATCTACCCACTGGAGGTGTACAGCGGAAGCATCCTATATAAATATTGGGTGTGTACAGGGGGAAGGAGGCTCCTATCTATCCACTGGAGGTGTGCAGGAGGAAGAGGGCCCATTCCTACCTAAAAGAAGTGTACAGGGGAGGGGGCTGCCCTTTACCATCTGTGAGTGTACAGGATAGGGGTCCTCCTGTCTACCTATTGGGTCGTGCAGGGGAGGTGGGCTCCTGTCAACCTAATGGTGGTCCACAGGACAAGGGTCTCCTGTTTACCTAATTGGGGGGAGGGGGGTGTAGAGGAGTGGGACTGGGTTCTGTCTACCTAATGGGGCTGTGCAAAGGGAGGGGGCTTTTTTCTACCTAATAGGGGTGTACAGAGGAGGGGGGCTCTTGTGTACCTACTGGGGGTGTACAGGGCAGGAGGCTCCTGTTTATCTACTGGAGGTGTACAGGGGGTAGGTGAATTCTGTCTACCATCTGGGGGTGTACAGGGGAGGGGGCTCCTGTCTTCTTTCTCACTGGTGGATGTAAAGTGGAAGATGCTTCTATCTTCCTAGTGGGGGTATACAGGAGAGGGGATCTCCTGTCTACCTACTGGGGATGTGCAGTGAAACAATGAACAACATGGGCACTCAAATATCAGTGCCGCCCTGATTTATCACTGCTGTGACAGCTAAGAAAGTACCCAGGGCCAAAGGTCTCACTTCTGTTGCCATATGATAATAATAGCGGTGACCACAAATACCACAAGTCCCAGCTGGCATCTGCATGTTTCTGGCTGCTCGATTTAATGGAATGTTGGGAGTTCTTATCTTACAAATTGATCCTTTTGTGTTTTAATTTTAATACCAAATCAGAAGAACTAACCTTGGCCCGAAGTGTGGTTGGGTGGTAAGTGATAGAGGTTTGAGGCATTTTCCTGACTGCTCTCCCTATAATGTGTCTCTGCCTATAGGAACTTTCTGGTGGAGTCTTTAAGTGGGTGCTTGTCATTTACTTTGCACCTAGCAACCACAATTAATATTGCCTCTTTTACCAAGGCAGCCCATTGTTTACCGGCTTGGTGCCAGGAGTATGGACATCTTAGGTGCTTACTGCTTCTCCAGTAGCTGCTGCTGTGCTGCCCCAGTCATTTCCAGTAACATACAGTGGTAAAAATACCTTTCATGCATCATGTCCTAAGCTTTTTTTGTCACCTTAGTTTATACCATATGTCAATATAATTGCTTTCTGTGGCCTGTAGTTTATTAAAGTGCAATGCATTCTGACCACTACTATAAACATCCATATATCTACAATGGAAAACCACAGTGTAATAGTTAAAACTTGGTGTATAGGTGATATAAAACTTCACAGCTAGGGCATTGCTACACAACAATTCTTGTATTGTGATACCCAGTGCCAGCATGTTATTTAGAGAAGTCTTACATTGTCAGGGCTCGTGTGTTATTTCCATCACTGTGCAATTCTGTAGTGTCAGTGTTCCGTATGTGGTGACTGGGGTATTGCAATGGTGAATGAAGGGTCTGGTGGTATTAACCCTTTATTGTCGTGATGCCAGGGTGAGGTTTGCTTAATAGTAATGTTCCTGCCGCCAAGCTGCCCACAAACGGCAGGGATAATAAACTAAATGTCCACAACAGATTTTATGAAGTAACGGGAAAACTTTACTTTAACTGGTATGCAACAGTCTTTACAATTATGCAGTCTTTCGGAGAGAACCGGGATGCAGGTTCCTCACAGGTTTTGCTGGGACTGGAAATAATTAGCTGTTTATGCAGGCCACTGTGCTACTAATTAAAAGATTTTAGCTGGTACTAGTCACACAGGATTTGATGGGTTGCGCATGAAAACTCATGGTTTTAGTGGCTGCTGGTTCTTTCACGCTTTGGCCTAGATGAATTGATTGAAGTTATGCTGATTGTGCTTGCTTGATAGTCCGGAACTAAGAGTGCCGGAACTAGAGAGAGAATTTAGTGGCTACAGCCCTTTATATATGAAGGGGGCTGTACTAAGCTCATTGGTCAGCAAACCTGTAAGTCCTGAACCCAGTGAACTCTGGGTACATCACATGACCCAGGAAGGTCCTTAAACAATTATACATCACAACTGTACATCACATGACCTGGGAAAGGTCCTATACATCTATATTTCATATACATTAAATAATATATCAATACAATTTATATGAGGCGACCAGGGGTAAGCCCTGCAGGAGAACCCTATGGAAATGGAGGGACTCTGGTTGAGGAGACTTTAGACAGGGACAGGACCAGGTCCTGTACCGGGACAGCACAAACCCCCTTACCTGAGAAAAGTCATCCTCGACGTAGGTCCCTCTGTGGATTTTTTAAAATGTCCATACAAGCTCCAACAATACTACACAAACAGAATGGTTGTGGATTAGTTCACAAACTGGATCATTGATAGTTAATTCTGCCTTCTTAACAGGATGAACAGGATATGAGAAGTTTATCAGTATACCTGTTGATATCTCTACCTTATTATTATTATTTTATTTTGTTTATTTTTATGAAGTTATGCATTTACTGACTATGCATGAAATTAAATAATAACTGACATTGGACTGATATTTGACTTTTTTTTTCCGACTGACAAATAAACTGATACTCGACTAGAAGTATGCATACTGACTGTAATGCTACTACATACTGTAATAAATCTCACTTTCATTTTTTTCTTTTTGACATACATTAAATATTATACCACATATTATTTTCTTTTTCATGTTATACACTGGTTGTGGATTGGGTTGCCTGAGGCTTTCTGCCCAATGCCTTAGCTACTAGGGTCTATCGGTATTACACACTTACCCCCTAGAACTCTTTAACGTAGATAACAATTAAGCATACTGTTACCTTACTGGATGTGTGCATTGTTTATTTAGCTACAGGAATATCTGGTATGAAGCACAGGCTGGGACAAAGTCCAGAAAGTGAGGGTGGTACCAGCACTCCTCTGTGCTCACTTCTGTCGTATCAGACTGCAGCATGAAATCAAACAGGAGGGAATTACAGAGCAGCCAGCAGTGATGAAGAGACCCAGCACAGCAGACTCAGGGAGAAAAATAATTCACGCAGAGTGCGGACACGCCCCTTCCATAGCCTGTGAGCTGAAATATAGGTGCTAGACACATAAATATATGTACATAATCAGGATTAGCTACTGAAAAACATAAATATATATATATATATTTTTTGTGGGATATGCCAGGTACTCTTTATCATACCGGTACTTTTTATTAAAGGGGTGCTCTGCCCCTAAACATCTTAGCCCCTATCCAAAGGATAGGGGATAAGATGTTTGATCGCAGGGCGTCCGGCTGCTGGGACCCCCTGCAATTTCTGGTGAGCTGGCACCACAGCATTCTGAACACGGAAGCTTGGCTAGTACATAGCCGTCATGCTTCCTCCTATAGACCTGAATGGAGAAGGCTTGACAGCTGCAATCATGCGTCATTCGGTATGGAGCGAAGTTTGCGCATGAATGAGGTGCTGTGCTGAGATCGCAGGGGGGTTCCCAGCGGTCGGACCCCTGCAATCAGACATCTTATCCCCTATCCTTTAGACATCCACTGCTCAGAAAGGGGCAAGCACTGCATGTATTCACTTCCTCCCTGAGTCTGCTGTGTTGTGCTGGGTCTCTTCATCCAGTCACTGCAGGCTGTTCTGTAACTCCTTCCTCTCTGTAACTCCTTCCTCTCTTTTTATGCTGCAGTCTGATAGGACAGGAGTGAGCACTTTGGACTTTGTCCCTGCCTGTGCTTCAGCTGGGACAAAGATGATGCTGCAGCTGGACAGGATTATGTTCTGGAGGATATGCCATGATTTCTATAAAAAAAGGAGATACATTTGTTTTATGATGTATATTAGAAAGGTTTACGTTTTTCAAAGATGTACAACACATAAAAATGTTTTAATCTGACAGTGCCCATTTAAGGGCTTTAAGGGCATGTAGAATCTATACAGTGCAGTTGTGGAGTGAGGCTTTATTTGGTAAAACAAATGAATATACATAATGCTCCAAACCTTTACATTATTGCCCTTTGTACAAGGCATCCAGGCATGGTAAATGTTACAGAGCAGACTGTATATACAGTGGTCCCTCAAGTTACAATATTAATTGGTTCCAGGACGACCATTGTATGTTGAAACCATTGTATGTTGAGACCATAACTCTATGGAAACCTGGTAATTGGTTCTGAAGCCACCAAAATGTCATCCAAAAATAGGAAAAGATGAGGATTAAAGAAAAATAAGTAGATAACTAATATAGATAAAGCAAATCCTTCCATATAAAAGTAAGAAAGATCTGCTGGGAGCTGTAATCACTGTCTATGTCAGTGTTTCCCAACCAGGGTGCCGCCAGCTATTGCAAAACTACAACTCCCAGCATGCCCGGACAGCCATTGGCTGTCCGGGCATGCTGGGAGTTGTAGTTTTGCAACAGCTGGAGGCACCCTGGTTGAGAAACAATGGTTTATGTAGAGGACAGGAGCTTCTTCAGGGTCCTATACAGTACACACAGTGTTCCAAATGGAGCCGCACTTACTTGGGTGTCCAAAGGAGCAGCTAACCCTGGTACAGGTAAGGAGTAGTACAGAACTTGTAGTTCCTCCATGTACTGTAGGGGGCGCTACCAGACAGCCAGTCAGTGCATGCACTTCAGTAATACAGGTGATTTACCAGTAAAATGCCCATTCTGATTGGTCAGTTCCTCGAGTTGTGACGCGTTTCACAGATCTGGACTTTCCGTAGCATTGTATGTTGAGTCTGGTTTCAAGTTACAATGGTCCAGAAAAGTCCATTGTATGTTGAAACTATTGTATGTTGAGGCCATTGTAAGTTGAGGGATCACTGTACCTCCAGACTATGTACCACTCAGTAAGGCTAATGTGAGCTGAACTACAATTTTCCAGGCAGACACCTGCTTAGCTCTTGAGACATAGAATGAAATGTAATATTTCTATTATTATCTCTATCGCTACTGTATGTTCATGCAATGCTGAGTGCCGGGAACACGTCTACCCAAGGTCTGAAAAAATAGGAGATTTGCTTAAAAAAAACTTAAAAAAATGATGGATACCAAGTTGTAATAAAACTGAGACTCACACTCCATAATTCCTGCGAGCTGTTTATCTCTACAAGATATGTCTCAATCTCTGTATGTCAGGCTGTGGAGGGAACTGGAAAGTTTATGTCTAACCAGAAGTGTGGCCGACATACGTGAAATCTTGTTACAGCTTCGAGCAGCATTTTGTATTATTCGATTGAGGTCTAAAAATCCTGTAGTGATCAACTTAGTAATAAATCTTTCTAGCAGTCAAAACTTTGTTTTCCTGATACTGAGCTCCAAATCCGCTGGCACAGACAGAACATAGGAGTTTACTGCAGACTGTTTATATGTTGAATAGAGATGAGCGGTTACAGATGAGATGAGATGAGAAGTTACAGTGATTCCATTCGTCACGAGACCTAGGAGACTCTCCTAGGACTGTATCCACCGGCGAGCTGCGATGGTTCGTGACGAATCAAATCACTGTAACTTCGCTCATCTCTAAGGTTGAACTTGGTGCCAGAAAGTTATACAGATTTGGAAATTACTTTTATTTAAAAATCTTAACCCTTCCAGTACGTATCAGCTGCTGTACAGTACAGAAGAAGTTTTTTTCTTTTTGGATTTCTTTTCTGTCTGACCACAGTGCTCTCTGCTTTCTGCAGCTATTAGATAGTGAGCACTAGTGTTGCTCGCGAATATTCGCAATGCGAATTTAATTCGCGAATATCGCATATTTGCGAATTTGCGAATATTCGCGAATATAGCACTATATATTCGTAATTACGAATATTCGTTTTTTTTTTTCACAGTACACATTCACAGTACCACCCCTGGATACACTGTGGATTTACCTGTCTGTATTGGAAGTCATACTGGTGAATGGACTTACATAATACAGAGTGTTGGAGCTGTGCCGAGTACTTTTTTCCAGGATTGCTGCTGGCCTTGAAGACTTCCACATACGGTAAACAAAGCTGATCACCCCTCTCTGTTTCCAGCTTGTGTGGTGTAAAGAAGGCTCTAATACTACTGTGTGAGACCGCTGGGCGAATTAGCATATGCGCATTTTCGCTTATGCAAATTTTTGTATATGCCAATTTTCGCATATGTTAATTTTCGCATACGCGAATTTTTGCATATGCGAAAATAAAACGAGAATATTACGAATATGCAAATTCGAATATGGCCTATGCCGCTCAACACTAGTGAGCACCACCCCTGGATACACTGTGGTTTTACCTGTCTGTATTGAACCCCGACGTCCTAGGGACTCTGGCTATGGGGACTTATATACAAAGGTACCGGATAGGATGCGGTACCGGGACACCACACAGCAATAGTAACAGTCCAGATTACAGAGTCTCTATAGATTTATCTGAGCAGCGATTGACAGTTGGTTGGGATCAGCTAAGCTCAATTTAGTTTCTTAGAGATTTTGTAGCATAGAACCGCTGGATTTAAGGGTGCGTTTAGGTCCAGTGATCTTGCGGGGAGTAGCAGGGAATTGCTTAAGATATCCGCTATGTTAGAGGCCGAGGCCGCAAGGCTATGGCCTAGTAAACCATCTTGTAAGCTGCGGAGGTCCTACCTCTTCCAGAATCAGCAACCCAAGAGAGCGATCAAGATGGCGCAGGTCCCTTATATGGACAGGGGCTGGCCGTTTTGGATTGGTCCATATTACTGTCACTCACCGTTACATTGCATTGTGGGTGAACACGTCATGGGAACCTCCAAAGGTCTTGTAGCAAAACCATAGAGTTCTAACCTAATCACGTGACCCGCAGGTCCTGCTACGCTGAACAGGTAGGCAACTAAATATATACATATATCTATACTTATATTTATAAAACTTCTATACAGTCATAGACTAACTGAGGGGTGACAAGGGGATAACTATAGAAGAGGGACTGCGACGTTCCTAGGGACTCTGACTATGGGGACCTCTACAAAGGTAACATATGAAATATGGTACCGGGACACCACAGGCAGGACACTTATTTGCTTATTTTATCACTCCTGGCATACCCACCCCTATCCTTCTGTCTGCTCTTCCTGTCAACCAATGACGGTGAGATGGCCATCTACCTCCAACCCACCAATGGTATAGAGGCATTACTGGTTCAGTTTATGCTTAGACCTCTGGGCTTTCTTGAAGTTCACCTGTAGTTTTTAAAAACTCCTGACATGTCATAGTAAAGTTTTAATCAGTACAGGCCCAGTTGATTAGACCCCCACAAAAATTGCTGTGACAGGTCCCTTCAGCTATTGTTACGCCGAGCGCTCCGGGTCCCCGCTCCTCCCCGGAGCGCTCGCAGCGTTCTCTCATTCGCAGCGCCCCGGTCAGACCTGCTGACCGGGTGCGCTGCGATATTACTCCCAGCCGGGATGCGATTCGCGATGCGGGACGCGCCCGCTCGCGATGCGCATCTCGGCTCCCGTACCTGACGCGTTCCCCGTCTGTGTTGTCCCGGCGCGCGCGGCCCCGCTCCTTAGGGCGCGCGCGTGCCGGGTCTCTGCCATTTAAAGGGCCGCTGCGCCACTGATTGGCGCAGCAGGCCTAATCAGTATTCTCACCTGTGCACTCCCTACTTATACCTCACTTCCCCTGCACTCCCTCGCCGGATCTTGTTGCCATTGTGCCAGTGAAAGCGTTCCCTTGTGTGTTCCTAGCCTGTGTTCCAGACCTCCTGCCGTTGCCCCTGACTACGATCCTTGCTGCCTGCCCTGACCTTCTGCTACGTCCGACCTTGCTCTTGTCTACTCCCTTGTACCGCGCCTATCTTCAGCAGTCAGAGAGGTTGAGCCGTTGCTGGTGGATACGACCTGGTTGCTACCGCCGCTGCAAGACCATCCCGCTTTGCGGCGGGCTCTGGTGAATACCAGTAGCAACTTAGAACCGGTCCACCAGCACGGTCCACGCCAATCCCTCTCTGGCACAGAGGATCCACCTCCAGCCTGCCGAATCGTGACAGTAGATCCAGCCATGGATCCCGCTGAAGTCCCACTGCCAGTTGTCGCCGACCTCACCACGGTGGTCTCCCAGCAGTCGCAACAGATAGCGCAACAAGGTCACCAGCTGTCTCAACTGACCGTGATGCTACAGCAGCTATTACCACAGCTCCAGCAACAATCTCCTCCGCCAGCTCCTGCACCTCCTCCGCAGCGAGTGGCCGCTTCCGGCTTACGATTATCCTTGCCGGATAAATTTGATGGGGACTCTAAGTTTTGCCGTGGCTTTCTTTCGCAATGTTCCCTGCACTTGGAGATGATGTCGGACCAGTTTCCAACTGAAAGGTCTAAGGTGGCTTTCGTAGTCAGCCTTCTGTCTGGGAAAGCTCTGTCATGGGCCACACCGCTCTGGGACCGCAATGATCCCGTCACTGCCTCTGTACACTCCTTCTTCACGGAGATCCGAAGTGTCTTTGAGGAACCTGCCCGAGCCTCTTCTGCTGAGACTGCCCTGCTGAACCTGGTCCAGGGTAATTCTTCTGTTGGCGAGTACGCCATCCAATTCCGTACTCTTGCCTCCGAATTATCCTGGAATAATGAGGCCCTCTGCGCGACCTTTAAAAAATGCCTATCCAGCAACATTAAAGATGTGCTGGCCGCACGAGAAATTCCTGCTAACCTGCATGAACTTATTCATCTTGCCACCCGCATTGACATGCGTTTTTCCGAAAGGCGTCAGGAGCTCCGCCAGGATATGGACTTTGTTCGCACGAGGCGGTTTCTCTCCCCGGCTCCTCTCTCCTCTGGTCCTCTGCAATCCGTTCCTGTGCCTCCCGCCGTGGAGGCTATGCAAGTTGACCGGTCTCGCTTGACACCTCAAGAGAGGACACGACGCCGCATGGAGAACCTATGCCTGTACTGTGCCGGTACCGAACACTTCTTGAAAGATTGTCCTATCCGTCCTCCCCGCCTGGAAAGACGTATGCTGACTCCGCACAAAGATGAGACAGTTCTTGATGTCTACTCTGCTTCTCCACGCCTTACTGTGCCTGTGCGGATATCTTCCTTTACCTTCTCCTTCTCTGCTACGGCCTTCTTGGATTCCGGATCTGCAAGAAATTTTATTTTGGCCTCTCTCATCAACAGGTTCAACATCCCGGTGACCAGTCTCGCCAGACCCCTCTACATCAATTCTGTTAACAATGAAAGATTGGACTGTACCGTGCGTTACCGCACGGAACCTATCCTAATGTGCATCGGACCTCATCACGAAAAAATTGAATTTTTGGTCCTCTCCAACTGCACTTCTGAAATTCTTCTTGGATTACTGTGGCTTCAACGCCATTCCCCAACCCTTGATTGGTCCACAGGAGAAATCAAGAACTGGGGTACTTCTTGTCACAAGGACTGTCTTAAATCGGTGCCCAGTACTCCTTGCCGTGACCCTGTGGTTCCCCCTGTATCCGGTCTTCCTAAGGCTTATATGGACTATTCTGACGTTTTTTGCAAAAAGCAAGCTGAGACTTTGCCTCCTCACAGGCCTTATGACTGTCCTATTGACCTCCTCCCGGGTACTACCCCACCCCGGGGCAGAATCTATCCTCTGTCTGCTCCAGAGACTCTTGCAATGTCGGAGTACATCCAGGAGAATTTAAAAAAGGGGTTTATCCGCAAGTCCTCCTCTCCTGCCGGAGCTGGATTTTTTTTTGTGTCCAAAAAAGATGGCTCCCTACGTCCTTGTATTGATTACCGCGGACCTAATAAAATCACGGTAAAAAACCGCTACCCCTTACCTCTTATCTCGGAACTCTTTGATCGCTTACAAGGTGCCCACATCTTTACCAAACTGGACTTAAGAGGTGCTTATAATCTCATCCGCATCAGGGAGGGGGACGAATGGAAGACCGCATTTAACACCAGAGATGGACACTTTGAGTATCTGGTCATGCCCTTTGGCCTATGCAACGCCCCTGCCGTCTTCCAAGACTTTGTTAATGAAATTTTTCGTGATCTCCTATATTCCTGTGTTGTGGTTTATCTGGACGATATTCTGATTTTTTCTGCCAACTTAGAAGAACACCGCCAGCATGTCCGCATGGTTCTTCAGAGACTTCGTGACAATCAACTTTATGCCAAAATGGAGAAATGTCTCTTTGAATGTCAATCTCTTCCTTTCCTAGGATACTTGGTCTCTGGCCAGGGACTACAAATGGACCCAGATAAACTCTCTGCCGTCTTAGATTGGCCACGCCCCTCCGGACTCCGTGCTATCCAACGTTTTTTTGGGGTTCGCCAATTATTACAGACAGTTTATTCCACACTTTTCCACTATTGTGGCTCCTATCATGGCTTTAACCAAGAAAAATGCCAATCCCAAGTCCTGGTCCCCCCAAGTGGAAGACGCATTTAAACATCTCAAGTCTGCCTTTTCTTCCGCTCCCGTGCTCTCCAGACCTGACCCATCTAAACCCTTCCTATTGGAGGTAGATGCCTCCTCAGTGGGAACTGGAGCTGTCCTTCTACAAAAAAATTCTTCCGGGCATGCTGTGACTTGTGGGTTTTTTTCTAGGACCTTCTCCCCGGCGGAGAGAAACTATTCCATCGGGGATCGAGAACTACTGGCCATTAAATTGGCGCTTGAGGAATGGAGGCACCTGCTGGAGGGATCAAAATTTCCAGTTATCATATACACTGATCACAAGAATCTCTCCTACCTCCAGTCTGCGCAACGACTGAACCCTCGCCAGGCTAGGTGGTCGTTGTTCTTTGCCCGTTTTAACTTTGAAATCCATTTTCGCCCTGCTGACAAGAACATTAGGGCCGATGCCCTCTCTCGTTCTTCTGATGCCTCTGAAGTAGAGGTCTCTCCGCAACACATCATTCCTCCGGACTGTCTGATCTCCACTTCTCCAGCTTCCATCAGGCAAACTCCTCCAGGGAAGACCTTCGTTTCTCCACGCCAGCGTCTCGGGATTCTCAAATGGGGACACTCCTCCCACCTCGCAGGCCATGTGGGCATCAAAAAATCCTTGCAACTCATCTCTCGATTTTATTGGTGGCCGACTCTGGAGACTGATGTTATTGATTTCGTGCGGGCCTGTACTGTCTGTGCCCGGGATAAGACTCCTCGCCAGAAGCCTGCTGGTCTCCTTCATCCTCTGCCTGTTCCTGAACAGCCTTGGTCACAGATTGGTATGGACTTTATTACGGACTTGCCCTCATCCCGTGGCAACACAGTTGTTTGGGTGGTCGTTGATCGATTTTCCAAGATGGCACATTTTATTCCTCTTCCTGGTCTTCCTTCAGCGCCTCAGTTGGCAAAGCAATTTTTTATACACATTTTTCGCCTTCACGGTTTGCCCACGCATATCGTCTCAGATAGAGGCGTCCAATTCGTGTCTAAATTCTGGAGGGCCCTCTGTAAACAGCTCAAGATCAAATTAAACTTCTCTTCTTCTTATCATCCCCAATCCAATGGGCAAGTAGAAAGAGTTAATCAGGTCCTGGGTGACTATTTACGGCATTTTGTTTCCTCCCGCCAGGATGACTGGGCAGATCTTCTACCATGGGCCGAATTCTCATACAACTTCAGAGTCTCCGAATCTTCTGCTAAATCCCCATTTTTCGTGGTGTACGGCCGTCACCCTCTTCCTCCCCTCCCTACTCCCTTGCCCTCTGGTTTGCCCGCTGTGGATGAAGTGACTCGTGATCTTTCCACCATATGGAAAGAGACCCAAAATTCTCTTTTACAGGCTTCATCCCGGATGAAAAGATTTGCTGATAAAAAAAGAAGAACTCCCCCCATTTTTGCTTCCGGAGACAAGGTATGGCTCTCCGCTAAATATGTCCGCTTTCGTGTCCCCAGTTACAAACTGGGACCACGCTATCTTGGTCCTTTCAAAATCAAGTGCCAGATCAACCCTGTCTCTTACAAACTCCTTCTTCCTCCTTCTCTCCGTATTCCCAATGCCTTCCATGTCTCTCTCCTTAAACCACTCATCCTTAACCGCTTCTTTCCCAAAGTTGTTTCTCCCACTCCAGTTTCCGGATCTTCTGACGTCTTTTCTGTGAAGGAGATTCTAGCATCCAAAACGGTCAGAGGTAAAAGATTCTTCTTGGTCGACTGGGAGAATTGCGGCCCTGAGGAGAGATCCTGGGAACCTGAGGACAACATCCTGGACAAAAGTCTTGTCCTCAGGTTCTCAGGCTCCAAAAAGAGGGGGAGACCCAAGGGGGGGGTACTGTTACGCCGAGCGCTCCGGGTCCCCGCTCCTCCCCGGAGCGCTCGCAGCGTTCTCTCATTCGCAGCGCCCGGTCTGACCGGGTGCGCTGCGATATTACTCCCAGCCGGGATGCGATTCGCGATGCGGGACGCGCCCGCTCGCGATGCGCATCTCGGCTCCCGTACCTGACCCGTTCCCCGTCTGTGTTGTCCCGGCGCGCACGGCCCCGCTCCTTAGGGCGCAAGCGCGCCGGGTCTCTGCCATTTAAAGGGCCGCTGCGCCACTGATTGGCGCAGCAGGCCTAATCAGTATTCTCACCTGTGCACTCCCTACTTATACCTCACTTCCCCTGCACTCCCTCGCCGGATCTTGTTGCCATTGTGCCAGTGAAAGCGTTCCCTTGTGTGTTCCTAGCCTGTGTTCCAGACCTCCTGCCGTTGCCCCTGACTACGATCCTTGCTGCCTGCCCTGACCTTCTGCTACGTCCGACCTTGCTCTTGTCTACTCCCTTGTACCGCGCCTATCTTCAGCAGTCAGAGAGGTTGAGCCGTTGCTGGTGGATACGACCTGGTTGCTACCGCCGCTGCAAGACCATCCCGCTTTGCGGCGGGCTCTGGTGAATACCAGTAGCAACTTAGAACCGGTCCACCAGCACGGTCCACGCCAATCCCTCTCTGGCACAGAGGATCCACCTCCAGCCAGCCGAATCGTGACAGCTATGATTGGCTCTGATGTGATGTGTCTATGAACTTTCTATGAGCCAGTTCACCACTAACTTTTTCCAAGGGTCAACTTATCACAGCCGATGGGGCGCAGCACATACAGTACTTCTGCACCTTTATTCCAGTGATAAGTAGGGGTCTCAGCACCAAGTTTCTCACTCAAATTTTCAGACGTGACACTATACCATGTCATAAGTTTTCACAAATTACAGATATACTTTTAATGCTATATCAAACATATATAGTGCTACTCAGAGGCAGCCCTACCATAAGACGAGTTAGGCAGCTGCCTAAGGCCTCTCACTGGCAAGCGCCTCGTAGCCACCTAACTCGCCCTTCTGATAACAGACATATGCATTGCCACTCAGCTCTTGTACATTACCACTGCCGCCGCTTCTTCTCCCGGTCCTGTGTCTATTGCAGCGCAGTGCTTCTAATGCAGGCCACACGCGATGAGATGACGTCACTGTGCGTAGCCTGCAGTAGAAGCACTGCGCTGCAATAGACACAGGACTGGAAGAAGAAGCGGTGGTAAGAATGTTATTGCAGCCCCTCCCGCTACTGACAGCAAGCCCGACTCTAGCGGTGGGAGGCGGCACCACAGCGTTTACTGACCCCCCATCTCCCAACACAGCCGCTAAACCCCATAATCTGCCACCCTCCCAACCCCAGCACAGGCACCTACATCTTCTCCTAGTGGCTGCAGCAATGGGCATCCATTGTTGCAGGAGCTGGGGAGCCAGGAAGGCATGTTAGATGTGTGTAAGCTATGTATGATGTGCATGTATGCATGTATGATGTGTGTATGTATTGTGCGGGGCAAGGGACGTCCGGAGGCAGCATGTATTTGTGTGTGTATGTATGGTGTGTGTGTGCATATGTATGATGTCTGTATGATAGATGTGTGTGTACCTAAAAGGCGCTGCTGCTACTACTACTGCTACTACACCTACCTAAAGGGGGCTAATACTACACCTACCTAAAGGGGCTTCTACTACTACTTCCTAGGGGAGCTGCTGGTACTAAATGGGGGCATCTTCTACTGTACACCTTTCAGACATGCTTAATCAGGTTTGTTAATCCACAGTCTGGTCCTGGTGGCCTGGGGAAGACGTGCACTCTACATTATAATGCACCTTTTAGTTTTGTGCTTACATGAAGATTACAACCCATACCATATATTAAAATCTAATTCAGTTCCTCATAATGGAGGAAAATAGGGTTGTAAGGAACTGAATTAGATTTTAATGTATGGCATGGGTTCTAATCTTCATAAAAGCACAAAACTAAAAGGCGCATTATACTGTAGAGTGCACGTCTTCCTCAGGCCACCAGGACCAGACTGTGGATTAACAAACCTGTTTAAGCATGCCTGAAAGGTGTACAGTAGAAGAAGCCCCCATTTACATAGTACCAGCAGATCCCCTAGGAAGTAGTAGTAGAAGCACCTTATGTTCACTACCAAGAGGAACAAAATGGTATATTAATGCATGGTTGTGGCAGTAATCTCCATACCACCCGCTACTCAATAAAATAGTCGCAGTGTTCTCCAAACTGCGGCCTTCCAGCTGTTGCAAAACTACAACTCCCAGCAGCAACAGCCCCTCTCACTCCAAATCTCCCACAGGCAGTCATTGGCTCCAGCAGCAGTTGGTTACAACAGGAGAGGAATATTAAATTAAGGGGGATAGGAAAGATCTGTCAGGGGGAGAGAAGGACAGGTATTTAAAGGAGCAATCCCCTCCATGCCCCCTCCATGCATCCCGTAAAGAAACATGCAGGGGGTGTGACAGCCGCTGCTTTGTGCGGGAGTCAACACAACTCCTTTCATGGTCCTGGTGTGGAGGTATTACTTTGTTTCTTTACCCCAACCCTTGGGAAAATCCTGTGTGCGCCCCTGGTGAACAGCACTGCATGCAATGCATGCATTCAGGGGTGAAATTAGATCCCCAGCTATCCCACCTAACAACCACAGAATCGGAGACCCCCACAGGAGGCCTTCTGTTTGGCGACTCTTTTATAAAAGAGATAATCAAATATGTAGGCTTATTCTCGTCCCTAGATAGAGCCCAATCCTCTCTAAAAAAGGTTTTCCCCAGTAGAATTTTTGGCAGGGCTAGAAGAGGAAGGGGACCCTCTTCCAGCCGTATTAAACAACCCAGTCAATACTACAGAGGTCCCCCTAAACCAGAGAGACAGGTTTACCCAACCCCTCCAGTCCAATCCACCCCCACCAGAGGATTTCATGGTTTTCCCAGAACCAGAAACCCTACAGATGGGTCCGAATCCAATATCTTCTTTCCAAATTCCATTAGGTGGAAGACTAATTTATTTTTCACATAATTTGGAAATGATTACTTCTGATTCATGGATCCTCAACAGAATCAGAAGTTATCGAATAGATTTTGTTTGCTCTCCACTCCAACTTCTTCTTCCCCATTCCGTCCAATTCTCTATCCTAGATCAGAACCTAATAGATTTGGAAATCAAAGAGCTTCATTCCAAAGGAGCTATAACACCAGTTCCTCTCCAATTTCCAAGTTTTCTGAGCAACCTCTTTTTGGTAAAGAAAAAAGATAGAGGTTTTTACCAGTTAGAAACCTAAAAATTCTGAACAACTTTGTCAGTTATTACCACTTCAAGATGGAGGGGATCCATCTTTTGAAGGATCTTCTCCTTCAAGAAGATTGGCTGATAAAAATAGATCTAAAAGACGCTTATCTTACAGTTCCTATCCATCCTTCACATCAGCCATACCTTGAATTCATCTGGAGGAATCAAAAATGGCAATTCACTTGCCTTCCCTTCAGACACTCTTCAGCCCCCTGGTGTTTCACAAAACTGCTGAAACCAGTTGTGGCTGCATTGAGAAGTTGGGGTTGTTCGTCTAATAATCTACTTAGACGACATTCTCATCATGGCTCATTGTCTTCCTCTTATCCAACTCCCCCTTCAATGGACATTGTCACTTTTGGAAAATCTAGGATTTTTGATAAATCACAAAAAGTCAATTCTGTCAGGTAGAATTTCCAGGTTTCATTGTAAACACTCACTCTGCCCTTTTGAGTCTTCCTGTTATGCCCGGCGCTCGCCTGCTCTGTCCTCATCTGCCGGCAGGGCTGGGATTTGCATCATGGGACGCGCCCGCATGCGAATCTCAGCCCGTCGCTCACCTCTCTTGCCTGCTGTCCCTTCCGTGCTCTGGCAGTCCAGGCGTGCGTGCCCCCACCTCCTATGGCACGCATGCGCTGGAGCTCTAAGATTTAAAGGGCCAGTGCACCCGTAATTATCACCTTCACCTGTACCTTTGTTATACATTTTTGCACTTCCTCCCACTCACTGCCGGATCTTTGTTTGCCATTGTGCCTTAGAGAAAGCTATTCTGTGTCTTGCCTTGCCGTGTTCCTGATACCTCTGTTCCGTGACCTGACCTTGCTCCTGTGCCACCTGCCTATAGACCTCCTGCTTCGTTCCTGTCTACCCACCTGTGCCGCCTGCCCTGACCTTCTGCTATCCTTGTTACGCTGAGCGCTCCAGGCACCCTGCTTGCCTCAGTGTGCTCACAGCGTGTGTCCCCAGGCAGCGCTCCGGTCACGCGGTCTCGGTGTGCTCGTCCCCGCTCTATAGGGCGCACATGTACCGGGACTCTTAAATTTAAAGAGCCAGTGCACCAGTGATTGGTGCCTGGTCCAATGTGGTTAATTTAGGGTTAAAGGTTTCTGCTTTGACTTAATTAGGCCTGCACCTGTGCACTGCCTGTAAGTACCATCTCCTCCCACAGCCTCCTGCCGGATCTTTGTTGCCTTGTGCCCGAGCTAAAGCTTTCCTTGTTCCTGTGTTACCCTGCCTGTTGCCGAACCTGTTGCTACTGACTACCGCCTGTGAACCGTTGCTGCCTGCCCTGACCATTAGCTACGCCTTTGCCTGATCCTCTTGTACCTTGCCTCATCTCAGCAGCCAGAGAGGTTAAGTCGCCACTGGGTGGAACGACCTGGGGGTTACCTGCCGCAGCAAGACCATCCCGCTTTGCGGTGGACTCTGGTGAAAACCAGTAACCCCTTAGACTCCAATTCCCTAGTACGGCCCACGTCATCACCTCTCTGGCACAGCGGATCTACCACCAGCTCTTGCTACCTCCTGCCAGTCCGGATCCTGACAATCCTGACCATGACTTGCCGTATTCCTCCTGTGCCTCATATCTCCTCAGCCGCCAGTGTGGTCGAGTCGTGCCAGGGGTAGTGACCTGGGTGTCCCTGCCGCAGCAAATCCATCCCGCTTTGCGTCGGGCTCTGGTGAAAACCAGCGGCAACTTAGACTCCACTACCTGGCACGGCCCACGTCATCTACCACACAGGTCCAGCGGGTTTACTACTACCGTATGTGTTACAGGCTACTGCCGTGAGTCTTACACTTCCTCAAAAAGACGATTCAAAAAGACATCTGTTCCATTTTAACCCCTTAACGACCAAGGACGTATATTTACTTCCTTGGCCGACTCCCACGATATAACGCGGGGTCACGCGGTGACCCCGCGTCATATCGGGTCCGTCCCGGCATGTATCTGAAGCCGGGACCCGGGGCTAATATCGCGCGGCAGTGATCGCGGTGCAGCGCGCTATTAACCCTTTAGACGTGGCATTCAAAGTTGAACGTCGCGTCTAAAATGAAAGTGAAAGCTGCCCGGCTGCTCAGCGGGGCTGATCGGGACTACCGCAGTGAAAATGCGGTGTCCCGATCAGCTGGGACACGAGCGGAGGTCATCTTACCTGCCTCCAGCGTGTCCCCTCGGCGATTGATTGCTCCAAGCCTGAGATGCAGGCTTGAGCAACCGACCGCCGATAACGCTGTGGCTTTGCAGTGAACAGTGCTGGCAATCACTGTGTGCAGTGTTATAGGTCCCTATGGGAGCTATAACACTGCAAAAAAAAAAGTGTAAAAAAAAAAAGTTAATAAATGTGATTAACCCTTTCCTTAATAAAAGTTCAAATCACCCCCCTTTTCCCATAAAAAAAACACCATGTAAATAAAAATAAATGTAAACATATGTGGTATCGCCGCGTGCGTAAATGTCCCCAAAAATTCCAAAGTCCAAAATAACGTCTTTTTGGTCGCTTTTTATACCATGAAAAAAATGAATAAAAAGCGATCAAAAAGTCCGATCAATAAAAAAATGGTACCGCTAAAAACGTAAGATCACGGCGTAAAAAATTTGCCCTCATACCACCCCATACGCAGAAAAATAAAAAAGTTATAGGGGTCAGAAGATGACAATTTTAAACGTATACATTTCCGTGCATGTAGTTGTGATTTTTTCCAGAAGTACGACAAAATCAAACCGATATAAGTAGGGAATCATTTTAATCGTATAGACCTACAGAATAAAGAGAAGGTGTCATTTTTACAGAAAAATGTACTGCGTAGAAACAGAAGCCCCCAAAAGTTACAAAATGGCGTTTTTTCTTCAATTTCATCGCACAATGATTTTTCTTTCCGTTTCGCTGTAGATTTTTAGGTAAAATGACTGATGTCACTGCAAAGTAGAATTGGTGGCACAAAAAATAAGCCATCATATGGATTTTTAGATGCAAAATTTAAAGGGTTATTATTTTTAAAAGGTGAGGAGGAAAAAACGAAAGTGCAAAAAACGAAAAACCCTCAGTCCTTAAGGGGTTAAACTAAGATCTTATTTCCCTTCAATCCATAGCTCAGATTGTGGGGTTACTTTCAACTTTCATCCAGGCAATATTTCCATCCCCTCTACATTACCAAGCACTTCAACGACTAAAAACCCATCACCTGAGAAACAGATTAGGATATTCAGACAAAATTTCCCTTTTTCAGGAGTCCAGAGAAAAGCTACTCTGGTGGCTTCGTCACATCCAGGAATGGAATGGAGAAAAGATTTTCCACTCCAAACCGGATCTCATCATTGAATCCGAAGTGAGCCAATTAGGTTGGGAGGAAAATTGTCTGCAAACTAATCGCAGCTACGTATCAACTGTCTATAACAACTAGGAGGTTCTTTCAAACTCAAGAGCTTTGCGAAGGACAGATCAAACTGTTGCATTCTGTTATGGATGGACAACATCTCAGCGGTTCAATATGTGAACAGACTGGGAGGTACAAAGTCGAAACTTCTTGCAGACATCTCAAAAGAGTTTTGGTATTTTTGTCTGAACAAAAATATAATCCTGAAAGCGGAATACTTATCAGGACTTTCCAATTCGGTAGCAGATTGGAATTTTTGTTTCTTAACAGATTCCAGCGATTGGAAACTGGATCCGATCATCTTTCAACAAATCAACTCTCTTTGGGGTCCATTATATTTAGACCTCTATGCATAAAGACATCAACTATAATGATTTTTCAGTTGGAGACCAGATCCTGAAGCATCGGGTCTAGATGCATTTCTTCAAATTTGGCCCCCACAGACTCTTTATGCTTTTCCTCCATTTGCAATGATTTCCAGAGTACTATTACAAACCCTGAATCAGAACTCCACACTAGTTCTTATCACCCATGGTGGCCGACACAATCATGGATCCTTCAGATTCTGGGAATGACAATCGACTTTCCAAGAATCTTACCATCCTGCCATAATCTTCTTCAAGATCCTTCAGGGAATCCTCACCCGCTGATCATCTCGGGTCAATTGTCCCTAGTGGCTTGGTTAATATCAGGACAACAGAACCTGATTCATCTACTAGAAACGTTTTGGCAGAAGCCTGGGCTCCAGGTACCAGAACTGCTTACAAGTCAGCCTGGAAAATTTGGGCTCATTGGTGTACACAAAGGAATCTGGATCCCGTTCATGCCCCTATAGCTCACATATTAAATTTTCTCTCTGACTCATTTGATTCAGGGAAAGCTTATAGTACAATAAATGTTTATCGTTCGGCCATTTCTTCTGACCATGCCCCGATTGAATAAATTCTTAGTTCCTTTAGTTTGTAGACTCATGAAAGGCATTCGTTTCAAAAGACCTCCTTTACCAAAGTATCTTTCAACCTGGGATGTGAATAAACTTTTAGACTTATTTATATCTTGGGAGGATAATGATTCCTTATCCTTAAAATTTCTTTCCTTCAAACTCACCACTTTACTTTGTTTAATCTCCATTAAAAGAGTGTTTGATGAGGGCGCATGCGCGTGGCTCATGAGAGAGGACGCATCCCCTGTGAGCTTCGTGCCACCTGAGGGAACTTAGCCCTATTAGTGTCGATTTATTGGCTTCACAGCTGCGAAACTCCACACACGGACTACCCTCATGGCTAACCAAGACCTGACCCGTCCGGGTCTGTCTCAGAGACTGCTATCACAGACTATTCCTGAGATATTTCTACAGGCCCGAAGTCCAAGATGGTGCTGGCCCCAGCGCGTTCTCCAAGCCCGGAGCTGGTGGACGAAGAAAGCATAGCCGACTCACCTCCTCTGGCTAAGTCCAGAAGACCCGCTCACCCCAGCTGACCTATTCCGCTCCATACAGGGTATGTTCAAGACTGAACTCGCCAAGGCAGTCGCTGATTTTACCAAGCAGATTGGGGAACTAGGCCAGAGAGTGGCTGACCTGGAGCTGAAGGCTGATGACCTTGCGAAAGCACTGGACACTGAACGCCTGACTAGTGCGAATCATGCCAACCGCCTAGACATGCTGGAGCTTAATATTGAGGATCTGGAGAACAGGTCACGGCGGGCCAACATCAGGGGTTTACCTGAATCTCAATCGGATCTCCCCCGGTCGTCACAGGCCTGTTTCAAGCCCTTTTACCTCAAGTGGAACCCAGCCTCTTTCGTATGGACCTTATTCACCGGGCGCTAGCACGTCCGAAAAACCCTGACACCCCTCGAGATGTCGTCCTACGCTTGCATTACCCCGAAGTGCGGGATCACATTCTACAAGCAGCCCCCTCCGTGCACATCTATGCTGACCTGGCTCCTTCTACCTTGGAAAGGAGAAGACATATGCGCCCTGTTACCATGACCCTGCAAAAGGCGCAGATCCGCTACCATTGGGGATTTCCATTTAGTTTGCAATTCCAGCTTTGTTCCACCCTCTTCACTGCCCGGACACCACAGGAAGCCATGAAAATTCTATGCCGGGAGAATGTGCTGTGTGAAGACCCTGTGCCCCTTCCACAATGACTGGCTAAGGTCCAGAGAACATGGCAGAGAGTTGACTCTCCGTACAAGCGTCTCCGTCCCCTTCCACAGACGCCTGGATGATCAACATATTTTGCTGTGAAGGTCTGTCTATTGTTCCTTTTTTCTTCTACCCCCATTTTTTCTGGAATGGAATGCTTTCCTGCCTTTCTGACTTACCAGTGACTTTTGTTTTGTTTTATTTTTCATTCCGTTATTCATCCCCACCACATTGTGCCCACTGGGACTTGGACAGTCCACCTGTTTCCCCTGATATGTGAACATTAACCCCTGTTGGGTTCCCGGCTATTTTTTACCTCCCTCATTTTATTGAAGCCCGTGAAGTAGAGACACCGTTCACTATTGTGGTGGCTTCACTTCTCCCGCGGGTGATCCCGTCGGTGGACTACCTTGTTGCTCTACTACCTGATGTGTTGGGGGTCATGGGGGACTGAGTGCCCTTTGGGGTCCCCCCTGGCTGCCTCCCTCTGGATACTATTGAACAGTATTCTGATTGTCTCTTGTTTGTTATTGCTGTTCCTTCTGCTTTTGTTTTATGCAAGTTCCCACTCCTTGTCTTCTATAGTGTTGAGCGGCATAGGCCATATTCGAATTCGCGAATATTCGCGAATATATGGACGAATATTCGTCATATATTCTCGAATATTCGCATATTCGTAATATTCTCGTTTTATTTTCGCATCTGCGAAACTTCGTGTGTGCGAAAATTCGCGTATGTGAAAATTAACATATGCGAAAATTAACATATACAAAATTAGCATACGCGAAAATTCGCGTATGCGAAAATTCGTATATGCGAATTTTCGCATGCCAATCTCACACAGTAGTATTAGAGCCTTCTTTACATCACACAAGCTGGAAGCAGAGAGGGGTGATCACTGTGATGTGTACTGTGGAAAAAAATAAATAATAAAAACGAATATTCGTAATTACGAATATATAGCGCTATATTCGCGAAATTCGCGAATTCGCGAATATGCGATATTCGCGAATAATATTCGAATTGCGAATATTCGCGAGCAACACTAGTCTTCTACCCTATGTCCTGTGCTCCCCTAACTCCCCCCCTTCCCTTTAGTCTTAGTGTTGTTCCGCTCAAGCATTTGGTCGGTCTTGGTATGTCTAAACAACTCCCTACTCTTCCCTCATGTGTCGTGTAATGTCCCATAACGTCCGAGGGCTGAATTCTCCGGTGAAGCGCAAAAAGGCTATGCAGGATGTTTGCAGGAGTCACACTTCACCCCCTCCTCTTTTCTGAAGCATATTAACTCCGCTTACACCCGCTTCTATATGGGCTCCTTTATAACCAAATCTAGGAGGGGGTGGTTGTTTTGTTGCATAATTCTTTTCCATTTACCCTGGTCAAACTTCACACGGATCCAGAAGGCAGGTACTTGATTCTCGAGGGTCTCTATCAGGAGTCTCAGATGTGTATCATTAACTCTTATGCCCCTAATGATGATCCATTGGACTTCTTTGTATCCATGGCATCGAAATTACACTCCCTCACTTATGATTACCTTATCTGGTGTGGTGACTTTAATATGGTCGTTAATGGGGTCCTCGACAGATCTCACACCAGGGCGTTTAGACGGTCTGGTACACAGCAGAGACTCCTCCTGGATACTTTTGCTACTCATGACCTGGTGGATTCGTGGAGGGAGCATAACTTGACACAGAAGGGGTACACATATTATTCTCCAGCTCATGCACTCTGTACCAGGATAGATTGGATACTCACGTCTACCTCCTCTTTGCCACATTTGCTTTATGCACGACATATTCCATGTGCGTGGTCCAACCACGATGTGGTATTAGCTCAATTTCATTTTGCTTCTAGATGTTGCACCCCATATTCTTGGAGGCTTAAAGGGGTACTCCGCCCCTAGACATCTTATCCCTTATCCAAAGGATAGGGGATAAGATGTCGGATTGCCGCGGTCCTGCTGCTGGGGAGCCCTGGGATCCCCGCTGCGGCACCCCACTCTCATTACAGCACAGAGCGAGTTCGCTCTGTGCGTAATGACGGGCTATACGGGGGACGGAGCAGAGTGACGTCATGGCTCCGCCCCTCGTGACATCACGGCCCGTCCCCTTAATGCAAGTCTATGGGAGGGGGCGTGATGACCGCCACGCCCCCTCCCATAGACTTGTATTGAAAGGGGCGGGCTGTGACATCACGAGGAGCGGAGCCGTGACGTAACGATGCTCCGGCCCCTGTACTGCCCATCATTAGGTGCAGAGCGAACTCGCTCTGTGCTGTAATGAGAGCGGGGTGCCGCAGCAGGGATCCCAGGGCTCCCCAGCAGCGGGACCGCAGAGATCTGACATCTTATCCCCTATCCTTTGGATAGGGGATAAGATGTCTAGGGGCGGAGTACCCCTTCAATGAGTCCCTTCTCTCCCGCCCCAATGTTCGTTCTGCTGTAGAGGAGGCTATCTCCTCCTTCTTTTCCACTAGCTCTGTTTCCCCTGCAGACATTGGCTGGACCTGGATGGCTCACAAGGCATTCATACGAGGTAAGATTATTGCCTTGGCGTCGGGAATAAAGAAGGAACGCACTAGGACTCAATCCTCTTTGGAACATAAGTTGTCTAGATAAATTATTGCCCATCAATTAAACCCTCAACCCTATCTCTTGCAGGCTGTCAAGACCACTAGATTTCAACTGGATGCGGTCCTTACTGACCGCACTGAGAAGGTGCTGCGCTTGACGCAGGCCACCTACTATAAGTGGGCTAACAAGCCTTATAGCTTGCTGGCATCAATGCTGCGCCAGAAGCAGCGCCTCAACAGAGTACACACCATGCAGGTAAAGCCTGGAGTGCCCACCTCCAACCCTTCCCATGTGTATGATGTCTTTCATTCCTTTTACTCTTCCCTTTATAAGAAACGTGTCTCATACCCCTTTACAGCTGCTATTAATGCTTTTCTTGCCTCTGCTTCTTTGCCCTCCCTCTCCTCCTCTGCTAAAGACTCCCTGAACCTTCCGATATCTCTGGGGTGGAACAAACTATCTCGGACTTGAAATTAGGTAAGGCACCAGGTTCGGATGGACTGTCGTCTTTATATTATAAAAAAATGAGTCCAATTCTCATCCCCCATATTACATATCTATGCAATTAGCTGATGTCGGGCTACCCATGCCCCCTGAATTCCTCACGGCCTCTATAGTATTCAATTCTAAACCTCAGAAAGACCCCCTCCTTCCCTCTAACTACCGCCCGATTTCCCTCATTAATTTGGATACCAAAATTTTCACCTCCATCCTAGCACGTAGACTGAATAGCCTCCTTCCAGGCTTGATCCATAACGACCAAGTGAGATTTATGCCAGGACGACACGCCCCTGACAATACTCGCAAGGTCTTAGACATTATCAAATGGTCCTCCTCTACGTCTACACCCTTGACTCTTCTTGGGCTGGATATAGAGAAGTCCTTTCACACGGTTTCCTGGCCCTATCTTTTTGGAGTCCCCTGGGCCTTTTATGGAGGCTCTCAGGTGCATCTATTCTACGCCCCGGGCTTACTTGAAACTCCCCTCCTCTTCCCCAACCCCTATTGTTATTCAGAGGGGTACTCATCAGGGGTGCCCTCTCTCTCCGGGACTTTTTGCTTTGGCAATGGAGCCCTTGGCGAGTATCCTTCGAGTCGATCCAAATGTCTCTGGAGTCCCTATCGCTAATTTCGGTCTTCGGTCATCTTCTTCCTATCTTCCCTATCTTGGTGTCTCCCTTCCAAAGCACATTTCTTTTCTTTATGGATTGAACTACCCCCCTTTATTTAAATCGATACGCAAGGACTTGACTCGCTGGAATTTGCCTCATATATCTTGGCTTGGCCGCTTGCACTCTGTCAAGATGGTTGTCTTACCTGACTCCTCTACCTCTTTAGGACTCTCCCCATCCCCATACGTATGGCTTACATCCAGGCACTCCAGGCTTACCTTTTTTGATTTATCTGGCGGGGACTTCACCCTCGTATTCCGCGCAAAATTATGTATTATCACCAAAGGGTTGGGGGCTTATCTGTCCCTAATCTTCTGAAGTATTATAGGGCTGCACGTATAGCCCTACTCCTGCTCTGTAATGTGGGCGGGGACAGCCCTAGATGGCTTACACTGGACAATGAACTCCCGTACACGCTCTGTTCTCTAATGTGGTCATCCAGTCCAGTCTGTTCGCTACTCCCTCCCTCTGCTTTACTTTCTCGCTACTCTCTCATTCTCTGGCGCTCTGTCAGGTTCAAACTAAAACTTCAATCTCCTCTCTCCCCTGTGTTACCCCTCTTTTCTAATCCATCCTTCCCACCTGAACTGCATCCTTCGGCCTTCAGCTGGTGGATCTCTAATAATCTTACATATCTCCTTAAGTTCCTGGTGGGAAGGAGGATTAGGAGTAAAACCTCCTTCATCTCTCAATTTCACCCCCTTCCATCAGAATCCTTCCAACTCACACAAATCTTTTCTTTTCTATCCTCCCTTCCACATGCCTCTTCTCTGCTTATCCCAACATCTTTTGAAGCTATGGCCCTCTATACTCCAGCACGTCCTGGCTCCCTATCTCTCTTGTACTCCCTGTTTAACATCCCCCCCCCCGATACTAAATTGCAATTTATGTCCCAATGGGAGGATGACCTCCGGGTCTCTATGTATTTGCTGGACTGGCATTCATGTTGTACCCAGCTTTAGCAAAGGTAATTGGCAAGTGTACCTCACCAAAATAGCCTTAAAGATTTTACATAGAACATACTATGTTCTGGCTTGTCTTCGTGCTATTTACTACGGAGGTCTCCCCCCACTGCTTTCGGGGTTGCCCCGACACAGGCTCCATGCTCCACGTTTGGTGGACTTGCCCGGTGGCCTCCTTGTTTTGGGAAGGGGTGGGGGATCTCATGTTCTCCATTATATCTTACAGGATTCCTCTATCACCAGAAGTTTAACTCTTGGGATGTAAACCCCCTGGATTGCCTGCAGCTTTATTTAAGTTAGTTCAGTTTATCTTTCTAGCGGCACATATTCATGTTGCCTCCAAGTGGAGATCTGCAGTCTTTTCGCTTCCCTTGGTGATAACACGAATCAATAGGATCTTGGTGTCTGAGAAGTTGAATGCCTTGAGGGGAGATACAATGGAATTGTTTGATAAAGTTTGGGAGCCGTGGCTCTCTTCACCTCATGCCCAGGATATGTCCTATTACTTGTCTCTTTGATTCTACTCCATATGTTCTCGACCTGATGCAGTATACTAAGATTTTGTGACATTATCTTGCTACCCTTACCCCTCCTGTCCCCGTCCCCCCCCTTCCCCTCCTTTGTCCCCCATCCCTCTCCTTCTTTTTATGGGAACTGTGGTTCTACCGATTTTCTGATAGTTTTCTGTACCTTCATTATGTACTTATTGCACCTGTACTGTTGCACTGTTGTTTCCGTTTTTTTATATCTGTCAATAAATATATCTTTTGGCACTAAAAGAGTGTTTGATGTTAGAGCTCTAGACATTTTTCATAGGCAAAAGTTCCCTCCAAGGTGTTATTTTCAAGACAAAAACTAATTTACATTCAGTATTTTATCCTGCATTCTGTTATCATGATAAATTATGTGTAGTACGTTGCCTAAGATCCTACGAGAAAAGAACAGAATCCCTCAGAAATCCTTCTTTTTCACAATTACTCATTTCTTATTGTCAACCTTATTTACTTGTTTCTTCACCCACCTTAGCCAGATGGGTCAAACAATCTATGACCTTAGCTTAAATTGACATATATATGTCCACTAGTCCACCAGTGACATATATATATGTCCACTAACGTTTGCAGGGAGGTGTTTCTCTCTCTGACACCCTTAAGGCAGCCAATTGGTCTTCTGAGTCTACTTTCAAAATCTTTTACTTTAAACCTGATTCTTATTTTTCCATGTCTATACTCTAAAGTTTATTTGTCTGTTGTAATGTTTACTATACTAGCTTTAAAATTGCATACTATGAAGCCTCCTGTCTGCCATAAAATTGAAGATTTTTCTAGCCTTGGTGCTGGAAAAGCGAATATTATCCCACCCATTTACCCAACCCAATACATATTACTATTATTTTATATATTTTGTATTTTTCAGCCTTCTAAATAGTGATGAGCGGCAGGGGCCATATTCGAATCTGCAATCTTTCACGAATATATTAACGATTATTCATCCTATATTCGTGAAATTCGTGAAAAATTTGAAAATTCGCATAAAATTTGCATGTGAAAAAAAGCAAAAAAAACGAATTTTCGTCATTAAGAATATATAGCACTATATTCTAAATATTTGCAAAATTGCGAAGTGCCGATATTCGCGATAAAAATTTGCATTACGAATATTCATGCTCAACACTATTCTAAAATCCTTTTGATGGGACGGATACACCGAGAGGTCTTCAAGCTTCTCTTCTTCGTTTGAAAAGTTATATTCAACGCTGTTCTGTTATTCTAATCGACAATGAAAGAGGAAGTTTTACAAGAAGGGACTCATTAAATCAACTCTGCTTCATGTTGATTAGTTATGTTACTCATTTACATATATGACATCATTCTCATTATATTTTTTCTTTTCATCTGTTTGATTAACTATTGCAGCTCTGAAGTAGTAAATGAAAGACGTAAGCATAATATTCGCCTCCTGTCTTTAATAAAATCCATATTTTCCAGCACCAAGAATAGGAACATCTCCAATTTTTATTAATTACTGTTGTGAACATAAGTGTGTAGTGTCTAAAGTGTACATTATACATTAGCAAAAATGAAACCATGCTGTTAATCTAGCCTTATGGTGCAGTATTCTAGGAAACTTCCATCTATTTAAATAACTTTAGCCTTAACTTTGGCTTCTCTCGTTCTTCAATCTCACAATACATCTGTCTTTTTCTTTCAAACCTTTTTTCAGTCCAAGCTAATAAGAAAGTCCCAAACTCCCCGCACAGCATTGTTTGCTATTAATAAATTCCATCTCATACAACATTCCAACTTGTTTTTCGTCAGATGTGAGATATTTTTTTGCATATATTTATCTCATATCTATCTGTCTATCTATCTCATATCTATCTATCTATCTATCTTTCTATCTCATATCTATCTATCTATCTATCTCATATCTATCTATCTATCTGTCTTTCTATCTCATATCTATCTATCTCATATCTATCTATCTGTCATTCTATCTATCTATCTCATATCTATCTATCTACAAAATAGCAGAAAATCTGGGCAGCACTACGGTATTGTAAAAACGTGCCAGCTGTGTAAAGACATAAGTCCAAAAGTCCCACAAATTCATATACACAGAGGAACAGCAGCACTCCAATTAGCGTGGCTTTTTATTCATCAAACATCAGTGCGACATTTCGGCCATCTCTCACGGCCATTGTCAAGCATCAAATGACACAAAGTGAACTAACACAGAAGCGCAGTGTATTCAGTCCTTCCGGTAACCGGAGAGGAAGGGACGTCATGTGAAACTGGTCCGCACACAGTGGAAGCTGCATACACGCATGCGCCCGCTCATGATGTTAATAGTGGACACCATATTAGTGAAGGGCAAGACCCATCTTTCACTTTAGATCCTGCACACAAGAGAAATCGGCCAGCCTTCTCGTGCTGGGTGGTGGGTGGTGGGGATGAGCCAAAATCAGGAGCACGTGCCACGATCTGCAGAACATACACATATCTCACTGACATGTCAACCTCAGTGCAGCCTCTACCCGATCCACATAGTTGAATGGGTTTCACTGCTCTAATTGTGGCTTCCACACGTCCCACCTTTGCAAAAATTAATTACCATGCTTCATAGAAGGATTTTTTTTTCTTTTTTCTCTTATTTGACAGATAATACTCTGTCTATCTGCGAGCTCCTCGCGCTCCATTGCTACACGAGGACACCAAAGTTATTATCTGCCATGGAGCAGAGAGCCATCACCATTAATTTGACCTACATGGACCCTCAAGGAGACAGCACTACATCACCGCCACATCGGAGTTGTGCCGACAACTCCAGGAGCTGTAAGTATCCTCTGCTATACCTGCACCAAGGCAAAACCGGCTTCATTCAGCCTGGACTAACAGAGCTGCGCCGCCGACTCCAGCAACTGCGAAAATCACTGCCAAGATCTATACTCCCGGCTCCCGCTTTTAATCAGAGGGAGAGGTGCATAGCACCACCGTTTTTTTATTCACTGCCACAAAAAACAAGTTCGAGTTATCTCCTTGCCGGACATAGGTGCACAGCACCGCTGTACATTTCTGCAGTTACATTGTTACAAAACCTCTAAAGACATTGCAGAACAGTTACAATAACATTTCTGCAGTTGCATTATTACAATACTCCTATAAGACATTTTTGTTGCTGGACTAAAAGCATCTGCAGGTCATTTTGCCGGATTAAAGGACATTTGAATTTTTTTGACTCTAATTAGAGACTATTGCATCAATCATTATTTGATTGTGCAAAATACTACAAAATACTTTATAGTGATATAAGAATTGCATTTTAATTCAGCAGCAGTCCTCAATATATTTTATTTGATATGCTTTATTGTATTGTATGACTTGCTTATACGTCACCATATAGCTTGAAGTAAGCCACAAGGGCCCTGTGGCTTTTCCAGACAGCTATATATACATATATAACATTGATATTTATTTTTAACAGCTATGTTTATTGTGATTCTTTAATAAATAAAAAAAATTTAAAATACATTTATTTTTCAATTATTGAGACCCAGTATCCATTTCTAGATACGGTGGTTCAAATTGAAGAATGCTGTTTAACCACGGATCTGTTTACAAAACTGACCGATTGCAACTCGATTCTTAGGTATGATAGCCAACACCCCAAACCGATGTTACGTTCATTACACCTAGTCAGATGTTGCGTGCCAGAAGCATAATCAGCTCAGATAGCAGGTTTCAGCCAGCTCTTGATAAAATGGCATCCAACTTCTCTGAACGGGATTATCCACGGCAACTTACTGCATACTGTAATGTAAAAATGCAATACTTGGTCGGCAAAGAACACAAACCTGTATAAAGAAAAAAGACTCTTCTCCTAGATTAGCCTTTGTATCCACCTTCTAGGGACTTTCTAGCAGGTTGTTCGGTGTTCTGAGAAAACACTGACATATCCTGAGAAATGGCTTTGGGAACATCCAGGACTTCAAACTTTTACCAATTATGGCATACCGATGGGCAGGAAACCTGAAGGACCGCTAAGTGAGAGCCGATGTATCTGTAGCGGTTCCCAGACAGGGATTTATCACCACAGCGAGCCTGGGGTCATTTCCGTGTGGGTTGTGTATAAACTGTCATTTTATTTAAAATGGTAATCATTTCAAACATCCTGAGACAGGAATGGAATATAAGATCAGACATTACCTCACATGTAACTCAACATGTGTCATATACGTGTTGTGGTGCCCCTGCAGACTCCTGTATGTTAGGGAAACCATGTGGGATTTTAAGACCCGCATAAACCATCACAAGTACACCATTCGCAAGCAGAGACAGGATCTCCTGGTAACAAAACATTTTAGTGAGTGCGGACATTCCGAGAAAGATCTCCGCTTCATGTTGATCGACCATGTTCTCCCATTGAAAAAGGGAGGGGACAGGGACGTTCACCTGAAGAGGAGAGAACTCAAGTGGATATACACTTTAAATTCTCTAAAACGCCACGGCTTGAACGTTGAATTCAAGGTAAATCATAAGATATGTAAGCTGTAATCTTTGTTATTTTTCGCGAGCATTGCCCCAGTTTATTACGCCTGTGTAGCATGTGGTGTATGGTGTGGTAATATGTACATATATCTAGATGTGTATTTTAAAAAAAATTCCTTGTGACGCAGATGGAAACTCCATCGAGACGCTTGAAGTACCCTACGTGACCACGGAGACACCTCTTTGATACCTGCTGATAAGATCGTTTTACACATATACAGAAAAACGGATGAATACAGCCTTCTATGAAGCCTGGTAATTCATTTTTGCAAAGGTGGGATGTGTGGAAGACAGGATGTAGCCATATAGGGGGAGATTTATCAAAACCTGTGCAGAGGAAGAGTGGTGCAGTTGCCCATAGCAACCAATCAGATTGCTTCTTTCATTTTCCACAGGCCTCTTTAGAGGCCTGTGGAAAATGAAAGAAGCAATCTGATTGGTTGCTATGGGCAACTGCACCACTCTTCCTCTTCACAGGTTTTGATAAATCTCCCCCATGGTGTGGGCAGATTAGAGCAGTGGCACCCGCTCAACTATGGGGATCGGGTAGAGGCTGCACTGAGGTTGACATGTCAGCGGGATATGTGTATGTTTCGCAGATCGTGGCAGATGCTTCTGATTTCGGCTCATCCTCACCACCCACGATGCACTGGTATAACCAGCACTGCCAATGTTGACAAGCTATTATTATAAACAAGAAGGCTGGCCAGTTTCTATAATGTGCAGGACTCATCTTAAGTGATAAATGGGTCCTGCCCTTCGCTAATATGGTGTCCGCTATTAACTGAATACACTGCGCTTCTGTTTTAGCAGCCTGGCGTCCCATGTGGTACAGTGTGTAGTACATGCGTGCACATACTCCTCCCTGCTTCACTAAGGTATTATTAGTTATCACGGACACCTGTGCACTTATTGATATAGAAACGTATACGGACTGTTTTCATTGTATTTATTGTATTTGGCAATGATATTTGTATTTGCATAGCGAGGGCTCCCTACGGGTGTGCTGTGGTATTGATGTTAACCCGAACTATGTAATCATAACTGCACAAAGTCTGTATAATTTTAAACACTGTAATTATTATGTCACTAATTGTAAACCAATTTGTAAACTATTTATGCTCTTCACTTTGTATCATTTGATGCTTGACCATGACCGTGAGAGACGGCCGAAATGTCGCTCTGATGTTTGGTGAATAAAAAGCCACATTTTTTCACGCTAATTGGAGTGCTGCTGTTCCTCTGTGTATATCTATCTATCGAAAAAAGAAGCAATGCTGCAGCACTAGATTAAAGTGAGTAAGTGGGTAGCTTTATTCCATCCAACAACAAAAAATGCAACGTTTCAGCTGCCCATGTAGCCTTTTTCACGCATGCTTGAAGAAGGCTGCATGGGCAGCTGAAACGTTGCATTTTTTTTGTTGTTGGATGGAATAAAGCTACCCACTTACTCACTTTACTCGAGTGCTGCAGCATTGCTTCTTCTTTGGATCCAATTTAGCTCTGGACCTGAGCCTTTTAACTCTGCCTGCACCACCTTACTGATTATTGCTGTTAGAGATGATCAAATTTTTGAAAAATTCGATTCGGCTGATTCGCCAAATTTTCCCAAAAATGTTGTTTGGTCCGAATTTATTTGTGGCGAATCGCTATTAAAAACGTCTATTTCTTGGCTTCAGAGAGCCTCAATAGGGGTGTAGAACACTTTGCCTTGGCGTAACACGCATAGGGAGTGTGCTGTGTTAGTGAAATAATACTGTTATTCAGTATGACATGCAGATTGTTTTGGAAATGTCCTTCATGCCATGAGAATGTAGTGACAAGAAGTCTGTTGTTCATCTTCCAGGCATATGATGTCTCATAAAAGCAGCTAGATTTAACAGCTTCTATGATGTCGGCTGTAGAAGGTACGGAGGTTGTTTTCTACCTGGATGCAATAAGTGTCCTGTATGCTATCAAAATGTGACATAACGGTGTCCTGAAATTTGTGTCTGCGTTGGGTAGGCCTATATTTAATAGTGCAAGTTTGTTGGATAAGGAAACTGATTTGAGTGTTATTAGTTGTACCAGCTCATCTACACCTTTTTTCAATGCATGGAGGGCAGGACACGTCCAGAAGATATGGCTTATAGAACCTGTTGAACCACATCCTCTCCAGCATAACTGGGAGTGAGAAGGGATCATGTAATGTAATTTGGCTGGAGTGTAATACCACATAGACATCATTTTGAAAAACTGTTCTCTGTGACCTATACAAGATGTAGCCTTCTTAAGAGATTTGAGAGCTTGAGCCCATTCATAGTTAGAAATGATTAGATTTAATTATTTTCCCATTAGGAGTGTTGAATTCCATTGTTGACATAGAAGTCAATTGTTGTAAAACTGATATAAAGGTTTAAGGGTGAGTTTTGAGATAGAATCAGAGGATATGTTCATTAGATCAGTCAAAGTTTGAGGTATTGATACTGTAGTTGAGGGAAAGCTTTCAAATGTTTGATAATGGCTGTGACATCACAGCGATGGCTGACTGCTGATAGACTGCATCCTGCATGTGATTCAGGGTCATCCCGCCTACCCTTGTTCCCGCCTTCCCAGGATTCCTTGCCCCATGTCCTCATATATGGATCCACCATTTTAGATGCCCTGGAGCCTGGACCGCACTAAATGGAGTTTAATGAAGTGATTAGTGCAATCGAATCACAGCGATATTCGGATTCGTTGCAAAGTCAGTTTTTCCTGAGATTCGTAAAGAATTCGGATTTGTCAAATTCGATTCACTCATACCTAATTACGGTTATGCTGCTCACCCTTGTACCTATCTATCTCATATCTATTTATCTATCTGTGGTAGCCTCGGGGGTATGTAGGGTAATTGGGGTGTTGCTGTTCTGGATGATAAAGGGCGCTGTTAACCCTTGTCACTCGTGACGCCAGGGTGAGGGTTAAATACTGAAATGGTGCTGGGCCTATCGTCACACTTCCCAAGAACGATAGGTGAATGAGTAATAAATGGATTGTCCACAACCACCGTCAACTGAAACTTGCAGGAACTTTTACTGAAGATTTTCAGAAGCAGACAATAGCAATAACAGTCCATGAACAAAGTCTATTTATATTTGAGCAGCGATTGACAGTTGGTTGAGATCAGATAAGCTCAGTTTAGCTTTAGAAAGATTCCCTTGCATAGATCCAATGGATTTAGGGGTGCGTTTAGGTCCAGTGATCTTGCGGAGAGTAGCGGGGAACTATATATCTATCACCGCTGTGATGTAGGCCGAGGCCGCAAGGCTTTGGCCTAGTAAACGTACTTGAAAGTTGCGGAGGTCCTACCTCATTCAGTGACAGCAACCCAAGAGCAATGATACTGCTTGCTTAGCAGCGCAGGAACAAGAGAGAGATTAATGGCTGCAGCTCCCTTTTATGGGCAAGGGCTGAGCCGTTTTGGATTGGTCCAAAACAACTGTCACTCACCGTTACACGGCATTATGGGTGAACACGTACTCAAGAACCACCTAAGGTCCTTCAACATACCATAGAGTTCTGAACCATGTCACATGACCCGCAGGTCCTGTGACGCTAAAACAAGTGAGTAAGACCATATACATAGTTACAAAGATAATATTCATAAATATCAAGTTACTAGGGGGTGACTAGGGGCTTATTGGGGAAGCGAACCCCGATAGTCCTAGGGACTCTGACTTTGGGGACTAATAACCAAGGCACAGTATGAAATACGGTGCTGGGACACCACATATCTATCTCATATCTATCCAGCTATCTATCTCATATCTATCTATCCTCATATCTATCTATCTCATATCTATCTATCTCCAAAGTTGAAGTCAAAAGTTTCCACATATGCATATGCATTAAAAGGGTTATCCAAGGTTATAAAAAAAAACTCTTATGAAAAAGCCAAATGCATTTCGTAATCATTATGTCACATTGACATATTGACGCATCCATGAAATTAGAATTCTGTGACTATGGAGGGTATCTATCAATGATTTTTATGTAGGTTTCATGAGAAAACAATTTCAAGCAAATTTAGAAATCCCTTTTTTCTAGTTTTCTAGAAAACCAGTTTTCTAGGGACAGGATTGACACATTCCCTCTAATGTTTCTGAAGGAATCGGTCTGGGATTTTTGCATTTTTTATTACAATTATTAGAACTCATCTAGGCATTTGTATTCTGCATAGAAAGATGGGTAACAACCACTATGGTCACCATTACAGCTTCCATACTTTAATGGTAAATCTGCCTTCTGAAGCAGTGATAAACCCATCCTCCGCTAGACTATTACACATACATCATAGGTCAAATATTTTACCGATTACATAGGCCCATGCCATAAGACCAGAACATGTGACTGCTATTTACGTTTCAGTGTTCAGCTTAAATTCTCTTCAAAAATAGATGAAACTGATGTCATAGGAAAATACAAAAGTGACTCTGGATCTGCCGTATGATGCAAAAATTAAGGTTTTCTGTTTTCGTATTGCGATTTTCCCTTTTCCATTAGCATTTCCTGCCAAGAGACACACATAACTCTGGCTCTTGATAATATGACTTAATTGTCACTGACCCTTCTGAATGGAAAATGTGAGTGTACAGCAGCTGAGAGACATCGCTCCCCTGTCTCTCCCAGAATCCAGCTTGGCTCATTCATTGCACAAAATGCTCCAAACAACAATTCAGCTCCGGAAAATCAACCAGAAAGATTAACATCGGCCTCATGAAGACGAGCGCTGTGCATTGGGAATTTATCAACTTTACATAAGCTGCCGTCACATTTTCCACCCCGTGCTTGTGAGTTTTTTTTAACGTGTTACTAGCAAACCCGAAGCTTGACCTCAAAGTCACAATGACTTTTCCTATTTACTCCGTGGGGACTTGTAACCACAGTCATGAGGCACAAAGTTCCTGTTATTAATAAACGTACATTTTCCAATTTGACGTCGTAGTCATATGAACGTAAATATAGTTTTCATCTGATTTGTCAATTGCCTCAGGAACAGACATTGACAGGCGGGGGCTTCTGCTTAAAGGGGTATCTGCTGCTCAGCGTTTGTAAAAAAAAATAATTTCTGAACAATTAGAGCTGGCGCCGGGGACTTGTGACGTCATGGCCCCTCCCTGCCCCGCCCTGCCCCCATGCCCCCTCCCATAGACTTGCATTGAGGGGGCATGCCGTGACGTCACGAGTCCCCGGCACCGGCTCTAAATGTTCGGAACATTTTGTTCCGAACGCTGAGCAGCGGAGTACCCCTTTAAGAACGATCTATGGGTCTTAGCGTCCATCACAAGCACCTGAAGCAATGTTTACCTGACAGGATGCACTCCGGTGCTGGGACACCACAATTGGACTATTCTGAAGTGGCTTCTCTTAGCCCTGATCTGAATCTAAGGCCATGTTCACACGATGGAATTTCCATGTGATATTCCACAGAAGAATTCTGCACGACCATTCCACAGCATCAGAGTCCTATTGATTTTAATGGGATTCTACTGCACTGTTCACAAGGCAAAATAGTATAAATTTGGTATCTCTGTAATCATATTGACTTAGAGAATAAAGATAACTTGTCATTTTTACCTTTAAGTGCCCTGCCCAAAAATGAACAAAAACAAAAATCCCAAAATTGTGGGGTTTTTCTCAATTTCACCCTACCAATATTTTGTTTCGGTTTTGCCATAGAGTTGGTGGCAAAATAAGTAATTACTACCGTATATACTTGAGTATAAGCCGACCCGAATATAAGCCGAGGCCCCTAATTTCACCCCAAAAACCCAGGAAAAGTTATGGACTCGACTATAAGCCTAGGGTGGAAAATACATCATCCCCCCATGTCATCATCTACTCCCCGTCATCATCACCGCCTGTCAATCCCTTCTCAGTGGTCTTCAACATGCGGACCTCCTGATGTTGCAAAACTACAACTCCCAGCATGCCCGGACAGCCATCGGCTGTCCGGGCATGCTGGGAGTTGTAGTTTTGCAACATCAGGAGGTCCGCGGGTTGAAGACCAC
This sequence comes from Hyla sarda, assembly GCF_029499605.1. Taxonomy (NCBI): domain Eukaryota; kingdom Metazoa; phylum Chordata; class Amphibia; order Anura; family Hylidae; genus Hyla; species Hyla sarda. Next base: position 336,048,007 of record NC_079193.1, read on the forward strand.
TGAGAAGGGATTGACAGGCGGAGATGGACGGCCGGGACCATTCCCTCACAGCTAAAGCCAGAAAAGTTTTTTGTTTTGTTCACTCGAGTATAAGCCGAGGGGGGAATTTTCAGCACGAAAAATCCTGCTAAAAAACTAGGCTTATACTCGAGTATATACGGTAAGTACAATTGGTCCCACGTAAAACAAGCCCTCATATGGCACTGTAGATGGAACATTTAATAGTTATTACTTTTTGAAGACGAGGAGGAATAAATGGAAACGCAAACATGAAAACTGGCTGCGTCATGAAGAGGTTAAAGGACTGAATGGCAAGTGTAAGAAAACCTCTAGAAGGACGTGCTCCTTAATGTCACAGCAATCTAATCATTTCTGCACAGCTACTTGGTATTAATATTAAATCATTATCTTTTTTTCTGAAGAGGTCAAAAATCTAATGGAAAAGAAAACAGAACAAAAATAACATTTTATGAAAACAGACTAGTAAATGATATTACATGGCTCAAGGCAATGCTCCCATTGGAAGAAGGATTAGAGACATTTTCATTTGTTATTTGATGAAGTTAGACAGAGGGAAAGAACGGTCAATTTATGTAATGAGACTGCACGGTGGTTCAGCAAAGACTTAACTGGAACTCAAGAGAGCGAGCTAGCTCCTCCCAGGGCTTATATGGGGGAGACTAGGAGGGGTCCCATAGGTCACTCTTCGGTCACATGGTCACTGACACCTCACTGGGTTACAATTACATGACAGATGTTCTTAAAGCTACAACATTGTATATATATTACATAGCATAACAATAACTGTACAAGGAGATCAGATGCAGGGGGCCCAGGTGACACTGCAGGGAGGCTGCCTGACAGGGCAGCAAGGGTATAGGAGTATAACTCCTGTACCGGGCAACCACAAACTCCCCCTCTTAAACACAGCCGTCCTCTGCGCCCAGTCCTGGAGGGCAGACGATGGAAAGTGGCCACTGGGGCCTAGTGCTGACAAAAGTTCCTGGGGCATTAATCCCGAATGCCCTTCACAGGTCTGGGTAATGAATACTATAACTGTGGACGAGTCCATGTGGCATTTTTCAACAATGTCCTTACATGCTCCTTTGGTGACGGAAGTACAAATATGTGGGATTTATGAACCTTGTAACTGCATACGTAACACATTTTACACAGCTGATTCGGATCTGGCTGCCGGAGGCTCTCTACCCGATGCCTTAGCTGCTGGGGCCCCTTTGGAGCTACTTCTCCCCAGAACACTATACATACTTTTGACATTAAAACAACATTACCATATCATCACTATACATGCTTTTCTTTTATCTCAGGGGAACCCTCTTGCCAGTAGAGTACCCTGTACACAAGGACAGGAAAAAGGTCAGACATATGAACATGAGTCCACAAATATGAGTATTTGTGGACTGGAAATATACTTTTTTTTTTTTAGCTACAGTCCTAGACTTTTCATTAGCTTATACACAATACACGATGTACATCACTAAACTAGGTAGATATTAGCATTAACTATGCTAGACTGACTACCACTTTTTACAAGGTACTATGATTCTTCTCTGTACCTGGCTGGTAGTTGTCCCTGGCATTGAGGCAGTGAATACGTTTTTCCTGACCTGATCAGGATATCTCCTATATAAATCGCCATGGACACAAAGAAAATATCTCAGACATCCTTGTATGTACACGTTATATACACTTCATGACAATGCACCTGAAACAAGAGAATACCTCATTTGCATGTCCCCGTGCAAAAGTGGGATAAACAAAATATATTACTCTGGCAATAAAGTACCGCTCCACAGTTCTGGTACACTCTAGAGTTCTCAGTAAAGGTTCACGGCTACAAGCCGGGCACATGCTTACGTATGTGGTTGCGAATAAACTTCTTGACAAGTTCATGAGGCACTTCTTCTTAAACGTTGCTAAACCTGAGAACAACAATAATGCCTTCGCAGAAACACAGTTAGTCTTTTTGATTCAAGAAGTAAGACAAGATTCAAGCACTGCAGCCTGGTAACTTTTCATCCCAACTTTGTCAGTCAGTTTGCTTTCTAGGTTGTGACATGTACCTGGGACCACAAGATTGTGCCCCCTCCATAGGGCTAACATGTGTATTCCATGCCACATGCCACAAACTGGAATCAGTGATGGTCGGGCTCACTGTGACCATCACTTGTACAGCAGCAGCTTTCACCACTGGGGGATCATGTGTTGGTGCCTGTTGGGCCGGCCAAACCTCCTCCTCAGCAGGAGTAGGCTGAGGCACTTTGGTTGGTGCCCGCTGGGTAGGCCAAACCTCTGCAACAGCAGGATTAGGCCTGGGCACATCTGTAGACAACCCTCAACGCAGATACTTAGGATCCATGACAGGTGACTCAGGATACCATTCTTCTTGGACGACTTGTCCCTTGACACTTGGTAGCAGGAGACCAAATGACTCCCAATCTTTAGAGGGGAAAGTAGGATTCTTGGGCCTGGTGACGGCTGCTGCCCATTCCCCTCATGTGCTCTGTACAGGGGTGTATTCTACAATGTCCCCACTCTATAGGGAGTGTAGAGGTATAGAGAAGCAGTCTCTCTTCACCGCTCTCCTATTGACCAGAATAGTGCCACCGTGGTGGCAGTCCATCAATGTGCCGTACCCCCTGACTCTGTCAAATTTAAGAACCGTGGCTCTCCGTCGCTTCAGGGGTGGCTCTCCCTCTCGAGGATGCTCTAGACTTCTGATGTATAAGGCCTCGAGACTCTTAGTGTCCTGTTGTTGTGCTTGACACACTTCATAGGGCATTTGTTTAGGGTCATACCCCTTCCTCCTCTGCACCCTCATTTCTTCAACTATGGCGGCTACTTCATTTGGCCTCTCGGTTGGCCCTTTCGGACTGGACAACTGGGACTGGAGGATGGGACTTCCCTGGCAGGGGTAGGAGATGGTTCCTCATGTATTGGATAAGTGCTGGCTCATCGCCAAATAGCCATCGTGACAGTGGGGGTGACTGGGAACATGCTGGGGGCTGCTGGACCTGGGGCGCAGGCTCTGGACTGGGGATAGATGGAGGGGTAGAGAACACGGCTTCGGCCAGGGTACTCACTTCCGACTCCTCCATGTGGATCTCTGCCCAGGATCCCCAGGTCCGATGGTGGGGAGACAGCCTCACCGGCGATGATCCACGCGATGATGCGGGCGTTCTACCTGCTGGAGTTGCAGGCCAGTCTCCATCATCCTCAGGCCCCGATGGAGAATCTCTGCAGATGATTCGCTAACTCCTGGAACATCTGCGCCGTGGCCTCTGGCGCCATCTTGGGACTCTCTGACCACATGTTCTACTGTACTTCTGCCATCTTCTTCTCATTAGGAACTTCCGCAAGACTGAAAAGGCCCGACTCCGCTCCGCCTCTTATGCAGGTCTCCAAAAAAATGGTCGCCGACCGGAACTTCGTCATCAGCAGGGCCTGGTACCGGAAGTGACTCAGCGGTGCGTCCTCTTCTTCCATCCTCCCGGCAACAAGGGGCAGACCTTTCAGGTTCCACGCCCAGGGGCGGGATGCTGGCTTTGGCAGGATCCCTTCGCGCGTTTTTCTTCACACAGATTAACCCTTTCAGGTATGGCGGTAGACATCTTGGCACGTAACATAGCTTCAGCACGAATTTTACACATAGTATTCACAACTTCAGCATTGTTCCCAATGGGAGGCAATAAACTTTTCTTCACCTCCTCCTCTATTTCACAAGCACCTCTTGACAGAAACTTTTCACAGACAAAGTCCCGTACACTTTCTAGCACAATTTTTGTCGTGTTTTACTCTGCAATGCTAGACTCAGTTCAGACTGGGGGATACTTTAGGCATAAGGCACACACCCGTATCCTGTTTGTGATGCCAAAAGTTGTGGTAGAGGGTGTGATGAGGGCAGATGAAATTGCCCTAGTGGCAGATGGCATGTTTGTGACACCAAAAGTTGTGGTAGAGCTTGTGATGCAGGGCAAATGGAATTGCCCTAGGGGCAGATGGCATTAACCCCCTTATGTTCGTGATGCCAGGGCGTGGTTTATCCTCCATAACACCTGAAGGTATACCGCTGGATCCTGGGCTAGGCACAGGGGCAATAATGACTCCGACGCCAAGTTATGGAACAACGGTAGCTTTACCGAGTTAGACAGGTTGAATAGTCTATACAGCTTTGCCAGGCCCACGGAGGTGACCAGTGACTTCAGAGACCGTAGGGCTTGCTGGAACTTGTAGTGGACTGGGACAATTTTGATGCAGGCCACGCTGACTGAAGACAGGTTGACTTTGACTTGACTGACTATACCCCGTTTATAGCTTCCCAGCTCTGACTTGGAACTGGGGGTAGGGGACTTGTAAACTTGTGGCTGCTTGACAGACTTTAGGCCTCCTCTGGACTCCAGACACACACATAGGACTTGACTGCACTGTGGTTCAGCAAAGACTTAACCCCTTAAGGACTCAGCCCATTTTGGCCTTAAGGACTCAGACAATTTAATTTTTACGTTTTCATTTTTTCCTCCTCGCCTTCTAAAAATCATAACTCTTTTATATTTTCATCCACACACTAGTATGAGGGCTTGTTTTTTGCGCGACCAGTTGTCCTTTGTAATGACATCACTCATTATATCATAAAATGTATGGCGCAACCAAAAAACACTATTTTTGTGGGGAAATTAAAACGCAATTTTGCTAATTTTGGAAGGTTTTGTTTTCACGCCGTACAATTTATGGTAAAAATGACGTGTGTTCTTTATTCTGAGGGTCAATACGATTAAAATGATACCCATTATTATATACTTTTATATTATTGTTGCGCTTAAAAAAAATCACAAACTTTTTAACCAAATTAGTACGTTTATAATCCCTTTATTTTGATGACCTCTAACTTTTTTATTTTTCCGTATAAGTGGCGGTATGGGGGCTCATTTTTTGCGCCATGATCTGTACTTTTTTTTGATACCACATTTGCATAGAAAAAACTTTTAATACATTTTTTATAATTTTTTTTAAAATAAAATGTATTAAAAAGTAGGAATTTTAGACTTTTTTTTATTTTTTATTTTAATAGTTCGGACATTTACGCACGCGGCGATACCAAATATGTCTATAAAAAATGTTTTTTTACGCTTTTTGGGGGTAAAATAGGAAAAAACGGACGTTTTGGGGGAGGGGATTTTTCACTTTTTTTTAACTTTTACATTTTTTTACTTTTTTTTTTACACTTGAATAGTCCCCATAGGGGACTATTCATAGCAATACCATGATTGCTAATACTGATCTGTTCTATGTATGGGACATAGAACAGATCAGTATTATCGGTCATCTCCTGCTCTGGTCGCCGCACGGAGGAAGGAGAGGGGACCTCCGTGCAGCGTTATGAATGATCGTATCCCCGCAGCAGCGCTGCGGGCGATCCGATCGTTCATTTAAATGGCGAACTGCCGCAGATGCCTGGATCTGTATTGATCCCGGCACCTGAGGGGTTAATGGCGGACGCCCGCGAGATCGCGGGCGTCGGCCATTGCCGGCGGGTCCCTGGCTGCGATCAGCAGCCGGGATCAGCCGCGCATGACACGGGCATCGCTCCGATGCCCGCGGTTATGCTTAGGACGTAAATGTACGTCCTGGTGCGTTAAGTACCACCTCACCAGGACGTACATTTACGTCCTGCGTCCTTAAGGGGTTAACTGGAATTCAAAAGAGCGAGCTAGCTCCTCCCAGGGCTAGGAGGGGTCCCATAGGTCACCCTTCGGTCACATGGTCACTGACACCTCACTGGGTTACAAACACATGACAGATGTTCTTAAAGCTACAACATTTTATATACATTACATAACAGAACAATAACTGTACAAGGGGGACAGATGCAGGGGGCCCAGGGGACACTGCAGGGAGGCTGCCTGACAGGGCAGCAAGGGTACAGGGGTACAACTCCTGTACCCGGCCACCACAGTGTCAAAAGTGCATAATGGTAGGTTATGAAAAATTGAAATCTTGTAACCATAAGGTGCAAGAAACTGCGAAAGCATGGCAGTAGGCATAACGTACGGAATAGTGAGAAAAGTATATGAGTATTGCAACAAAGAGAGAGCATTAAAATATATCAATTTCATTACATATCGTCAGGACTGGTTATACAGTGTTGCAAACTGGGCCATTGCCTCCAGGATCCCTAAATCAAACCTAAAGGGGTATTACCTTCTCAAACACTTATTAGATGCATGTCCCTCATCTGGTACCTGAGCATATTTCTATAACAAGGGCCCCATGGCTTCATCAGGCTTGTTTGCTAAGCCCAGGAATAGTTAGGTCTACTGCATACCTATGGCCACCCTGTTGAGTAGCCGAATCCTAAAAAGTTAACCCATTCAAACAGTGTTCTATGGAATCCATGTGTAGGGATGCTAAGAATGAGGAGCAGGCTTCACCTAAGAAAAGGGATGAAATGAACTTGCAGTTATGTTACAAAAGCTATCTACTGTATATGCCAGGTTGTCCACAAATCTGATGTGATGGTGGATAAAATACTAGGTGGTGGCTGGTGAGGACATGAATTTCCAAATGGTACAGGTAGTCTGCTGAGAGACGTGAGCAAAGTGGCAAAGTAAGAAACAGAGGAGAGAGGAGCACCAAGGAAGGCCTCAGAGCTGGTGATATCTAATTTGTCTACATATGGGATAAAGTAGACTTACAAGATGGCCCTAAGGTAAGATAGTAACACAGTCCTAGAGTCAAGTACCCAATATTTTATCTTGAGGCCAGATTTAAACATTATTTCCACTACCACTTTTCACAACCCCTAAGTAGGAGCCCAGCTACTACGTTGAATGTAAGACTCTAATCTTAGGCCTCAAACAATTTGTTGTTACTGCTGAGGAGGCTGTAAGGTAAGTACTCACTTCAAATAATTTCTTTTTAAGGATACATGTAATTTAAAAAATAACTTTTGACGTCATAAAGTTTAATTGGTCGGGTCTGGGTGCTGAGACCCCTACTGATCACTGAAATAAAGGGACTGGGGGCTGTGCCCTTTGTTTACTATTGGCTTTCCTCAGAGAGCTGAGCATGTGGTGGATAATAAGTCTGACACAAAGAGGCATGATGCTTAGCTCAGCACTTCTGTCCCTTCGTTTTAGGGATTGTTGGAGGTCTCAGCACCCAGACCCCCACCGATAAAAACTTCTGATAAGTCATTATGAAGTTTCTAAGGTTTTTTAAATGTTAAGTATCCTTCAAAGGACACCAGCGCTGTCCATGACTTACCGTATATACTCGAGTATAAGCCGAACCGAATATAAGCAGAGGCCCCTAATTTCACCCCAAAAACCAAGGAAAAGTTATTGACTCGACTATAAGCCTAGGGTGGAAAATCATCCAGACCCCCGTCATCATCCCCCCCCTTCATCATCACCGCCAGTCAATCCCTTCATCAGTGGTCTTAAACCTGCGGACCTCCAGATGTTGCAAAACTACAACTCCCAGCATGCCCGGACAGTTTGGGAGTTGTAGTTTTGAAACCTCTCGAGGTCCGCAGGTTGAAGACCACTGGTTGACGGTCCCTGCAGCATAGATGGCCCGGACCAGCTCACCCTTCCTTCCCACCGAGGGGAGGTGAGTAGAAAACTAAAGGGGGCATGCTTGGAGTTGTAGTTTTGCAACATCTGGAGGTCTGCAGGATGAAGACCACTGATGAAAGGATTGACAGGCGGAGAGTTCACTTGAGTATAAGCGTTTTCAGCACGAAAAATCATGCAATAAAACTCGGCTTATACTCGAGTATATACGGTATGTCTGATATTGCAACTCAGCCCTATATACTTCAGCTGTAATACCAGACTTAGCCCATAAACAAGAGTGGTTCTGTTTAAAAAGGCAGTATAGATCTCTCTAAGCGTTACCTTTAAGATAGTGTCTCACTCTGACGGACATTCCCCACTAGAAGATGTGGCTGAGTGTTTTCCTCTCAGAGATGAGCAGCAGGCACTGGTTTTGTATCCTCCAGTTCATGGGGTTTTGTTGATACAAGACATTCTCTGATCTCACTTGCCAAATCAACACAGCATAAACAGGGGTTGAAGACAAATGTAACTTAACCATTACCGCTTAAAACAGTCTGAATGTAGCAATGCTTCTGTCAATAATTTTTAAGTTTATTTAGATATTCTGCAAAACAATGCAGAGATTTTAGCTGTATGTTGTTGTTTTTTTGGCTGTGGGAAAAAAACTGTTCAACACAGGAAGAACATACAAACTCTTTGCAGATGTTGCACTTTAAATTGGCTTGAACCCAGGACCCCAGCTCTGCTAACTTGTGATGAGCTAGGTTAAATGGCATTGTGGTGGTGGTGTAGGGTGGTGGTGTAGGGTGTAGTAACAATAGATAGTCACTCGTGACGCCAGGGTAGCGTAACTCACCAGGCTCCAGGGTGCAGCAGTCCTCCTGGGCCAAGCACTGAGGTAATATGTTCTACAGACGCATGGTAACGGAAAACTGACTGAGGATCAGGACAGATGTCACAATCCTTCACAATGCAGATTGGAACAGGGCGGATGCAGAGGAACCCAATGAATCCTAAGCCTTGCTTGGACTTGTAATAGATTTTCTCTTTACACTTGACTTGTCTAGACTTTAGTTGCTTGCAATTATTGACACTTGTTACAGGAGATGACTAACCCTGACTAGGGTTCTGCAGAATGTCCACTTAAAGGGGTACTTCGGTGGAAAAAAAATTTCGACTGGTGCCAGTAAGTTAAAATAATTTGTAAATTACTTCTATATAAAAATCTGCTACCCCACTATTACCTCAGCTCTCCTCCACTACTAACTAACTAACTAACTAACTCCTCCCCCCTACACTACTTAAGGCACAGGCCATCCCATGGAGTGGGCATCCCATTGGGCATAAAGATCACATGACTTCCTCTGAATTATAACCCCTTAAAGGCATATAAACATTTATTAAGGCAATAGAACACACACATTAGAAATCATCGTACAGTAAATCAGAATATACAATAAAACAACACCCTGAGCAGTGAGGCCCAGGACAGGCTTTTGCTGGAGCACCTGAGGCAGAATTTACCTGACAGGGCCATATCCTGTACTGGGACACCACATAACCACTGAGCTACCATGCCTTGCCGCTCTTGATATCTCCTTATTGACAAGAATTGACATACAGATCTAGTATCCATGGTTATCTTGATGTTAAAGCAGCATGTTTACTTTAACGCCATTGAATGTCTTAATTCACCAGAGATTTTAACGTTATTATTATTATTGATTTTTATCACACCCTTGGTACCAGTAACTAAGAAATAATGTTAAAATTAGTAGAAGTGAAAAGAATTGCACTCACCACAATGACGATCCCGAAACATAGGCTCTTTATTCCAAGAAGCAAGTGGAGCAGCATACATGGGAACAAGCAATTCCTTGGAGCGGGGAGTGAGAGCAGCCGCTCTCGAGATGCAGGGGGACACAGGAGGAGTGGCAACAAGTTTCACGTCAGCCGACGCTTCTTCCGGCCAGGTGTGTGCGTCTCCTCCCAAAGGTAGTAACGGTTTTACAGACAAAAAATACACATCATGTGAATAGTGTCATACATTAACAAAAATGTGCACAAGTTTGTGAAAAACAAGATTAAAAAAGTAAACAGTTAAAACCAAAGTAGAATGAAGGAGAAAACACAAACATGCGAACTCACAAAAAAAGCTGAAAAATCATTGCGTTCATTTAACCCCAGGGGGCCAGTGGTGTCAAGTTTAATTATCCAAAGCGCCTCTCCGCGTAGAAGGTATGACGATCTACTCCCTCTGGGGTTGTATCTATGCGTTCGAGTCCTGCAAATTTAAGATCCTCAGTTTTACCTCCATGATATTCAATCATATGGGAGATAAAATGGGGGGATCCTTTTTTAGTTTTTAAAGAATAAAAATGCTCACGTATATGAATAAACAATTTTCTTTTAGTTTTACCAACATAAAAAAATTTGCATGGACAAATAACGCAATAGATAATGAACGTAGATTGACAAGTAATGAATTGGTTAAGGAAAATATTTGTGCCACCCAATACAAAGTGGCAAAATTGAAACTTTTACAATGAAAATTTCCTTTCGGCAAACAATTACTCAACCAAGTTTCATTTTTTTCAATCTTTTGTTTTCCTTTTTTAATGAAGTCACCAGTGGTACGAGATTTTCTTAAGTTGATAATCGGCTTCTCTTTTGCTTGTGTCCCCAAAACGGCATCTTGTTCAATCATGAACCAATTATCGTGTATCACTTTTGTGATCATGTTGTTCATGGGGGAATTTGCAAAAGAGAAGACAAAACGGGTGTCGACTGATGTTCTAATATTTTTATTTCTAGGCATAAGTAATTCTTCACGTGTTTTTTCTTTGTTTTATTGAAGGCTTTATTAAGGACAGCAGAGGGATAACCTCCCTCAAGGAGACCAGAGGTAGGTGTTTTAGCTTGTTCAAGAAATTTATTATTGTCGCTATTTGCTCGTTTTATTCTCAAATATTGATATTATTTTTAATGCAACTGGAATGTGAACTTTGATAATGCAGTAAGGAATTTTTAGCTATGTCTTTTCGAAAACTGGAAGTGTGTAAAGTATTTGAAATAATTTCTAACTGAATGTCCAAAAAATCAAGGGGCTTTCCCCCAAAATGACTCGTAAAGAGCATATTAGCTGTATTTATATTGTTCAAAAAAAATCACAAAATTAGAGGTCGTCAGAAGGGCTCTCCCATACAATCAATACGTCATCAATGTATCTTAAATAATATTTAATGTGTCTACTGAAAGGATTATTTGAGGAGAATATTTATTCTTGCTCAAAGATAAAAAGAAAAATATTTGCATAAGTGCAGGATACAGACGTGCCCATGGCCGTGCCATGGGCCTGCCAGTACCAATGCTCCTCATGCAAAAAAAGTATTATTGTTCAACACAAAATGTAGAGACTCGCTGACGAATTCAATGAAACTGTGAGTTAGTGCCACTTAGAAAGGTGGACATAGCCTGTACACCCGCATCATGGGGGATGCGGGTGTACAGGCTTTCAATGTCGAGAGATACCAACTGAAAGAGGCTTGCCAGAAAAAATCGTCAAAAGCCATGAGTAATTCACTCGTATCTTTTAGTAAAGTGGGGATGCCTCTAAGTAATGGAGAAATAAGCCATTCTAAATAGCTAGATAAAGCTTCAGTTAGAGAACCGATGCCAGCTATAATGGGCCTACCATAGGATTTTTAAGGTTCTTATGTACTTTAGGTAGGACGTATATCTTGGCTGGTTTAGGGTGAGTAGGAACAAGTTTTTCGTCAGTTCTAAAACTGATAGTAGATTTTTCTGCATGACGGCGTAATAGAGATCTAAGATGATCTAATATACGTCTGGTGGGATTAAGGAGAAGGTTTTCATATGTAGAACTGTCATTAAGGTGTCAATGTAACTCATTATTATAAGCTGTAGTGCTCCAAACTACGGTGGTGCCTCCCTTATCTGCCTTAGTGATGTGTAAAGCCTCTTGAGAATTGACCCATTTCATGGCTGTCATTTCATTGCTAATAAAATTTTCAACCGGAGTTGGGTAAATTAAAGCTTGTGCATCTATTAAGATAGCATTATGGAAGAGAGCAATGTTGCTGCCTGGAGTGACTGGAGGGTTAAATTTAGATTTATTTGCGCCTTGAAAATAGGCAACACTAGTGCTGTCATGAAAAACAGAAGAAGTGGTAGTATTAACTCCCATTAATTCACAAAGGGCAGCAACATTCTCCTCATCAGTGCCTGTACAATCACGAATTATGCTAAAACCAAGTCTAGAGACGTTACAAGGGGTTTTACCTTCGAGAAGATCAGTAACACATTGCTTTTTATTTTTATTGGCACCTGTAGAAAAAAAAAAAAATTATATTCATTTTTCTTATAGCTTTCTCCAAGTCCACATGGAACATTTCCTTATTAAATTTTTCATGTAGACTGAAGTTGAATCCCTTAGCTAAGACTGACAAGCAGTCGTTGCTATGGGAAATGTCCGTCAAGTTAATAACATTATCATAACTATGCTGGACTGTCTCTATTGGGACTTCCAAGTGATGGACGTCCTTTTCTTCGATCTTCTGTGCACGTCTTTTCGTTCTCCCTCGGCCTCTCCTTGTTTTACCCCTAAAGGGGCTGCAATTGTAGTAGGTGCTGTATTCACATTTGACGATCTTGCAGTTTGGCCTTCATCATAGGTGGTATCGGATGGGCTTAAATCTATTTCTGTTGTAAGAAAATCTGTGGACTTTTTTTGCTTGTGTCTTGGCTGATCGGTTTTAACCCTTGCGCGCCAGTTTTTCTTACTATAGTTACGCATAGTCTGTGAAGAGTTTTTCCACGAAAAGATCTGATCTTTTTCAAAGTCACTTTTATCACGTACATACTTGTCACGTTTTTGTTCTTTTATTTAGATTTGTAGTGTGCCAAGCTTTTTTTATAAGACTTTCATGGATGTTGTAAATTTATCTTATGCTATTCGCGTTTTAAGTGCGTTTTTAGCTCGTCATAGTTCTGCAGTTATTTTTTCATATTCACTTTTATTTTTATTGAGGACTAATATTTGCAGCTTGTGAAAATGTTCTAAATATGCCTGCTGCCAAACCTCTACAAAATCTTTATCAAATTGAGACGGTGGTTTGTAAACACGTAGACCTCTCGGAACTCTGTTGCTCTCTACGTAAGCACTGAGTGATTAGACAATAAAGTTGAATTTCCTTTTCAACTAAAGTATGCACTTGAAGTACATAAGGTAAGTAAATCATCTTGTGAATCGCAAGACGAGAAGTATGCCCCTGCGTCTACTCGACCCGCGTTGATAATGGTATCAATACTGGCAGATACATTTTCATATTTCATTTGTGTGGCTGTAGTATGTGGCTCTGGCGTGCTCATGGTAGCTAAAGACTAGAACGTAGCCCTGTATCATAGACACATAAACAGAAGAAGAAAGTGGCTAACAGGCACTGCTGAGCATTCAAAACAACCGATAACGTTAGATGGATAGTCTAGATAGTTAGAAGTCTAGATAGTTAGAAGTATAACACCTGCTGCTCTAAGAGGGGTGATGGGCGGTGCAGCTTCGGCACAGTAGTGCTGGTACGTAAGGTAGAAAACTTCAAAGGCAGTAGAAATGAAAAGAATTGCACTCACCACAATGACGACCCCAAAACATAGGCTCTTTATTCCAAGAAGCAAGTGGAGCAGCATACATAGGAGTAAGCAATTCCTTGGAGCGGGGAGTGAGAGCAGCCGCTCTCGAGACGCAGGGGCACACAGGAGGAGTGGCAACTAGTTTCACGTCAGCCGACGCTTCTTCCGGACAGGTGTGTGCGTCTCCTCCGAAAGGTAGTAACGGTTTTATAGACAAAAAATACACATCATGTGAATAGTGTCATACATTAATAAAAATGTGCACAAGTTTGTGAAAGACAAGATTAAAAAAGTAAACGGTTAAAACCAAAGTAGAATGATGAAGAAAACACAAAAATGTGAACTCACAAAAAAGCAGAAAAATCATTGCGTTCATTTAACTCCAGGGGGCCAGTGGTGCCACGTTTAATTTTCCAAAGCGCCTCTCGGCGTAGAAGGTGATTATGACGATCTACATCCTCTGGGGTTGTATCTATGCGTTCGAGTCCAGCAAATTTAAGACCCTCAGTTTTACCTCCATGATATTCAATCATATGGGAGAGAAAACGGGGGGATCCTTTTTTAGATTTTAAAGAATAAAAATGCTCACGTATACGAATAAACAATTTTCTTTTATTTTCACCAACATAAAAAAATGGGACAAATAACGCAATAGAGATAATGAACGTAGATTGACAAGTAATGAATTGGTTAAGGAAAATATTTGTGCCACCCAATACAAAGTTTCTCTTTGATATATTATGGTGCCAAAAATTGCAACTTTTACAAGGAAAATTTCCTTTCGGCAAACAATTACTCAACCAAGTTTCATTTTTTTTTCTTGTAGCTTTTGTTTACTTTTTTTAATGAAGTCACCAATGGTACGAGATTTTCTGAAGGTGATAATCGGCTTCTCTTTTGCTTGTGTCCCCAAAACGGCATCTTGTCCAATTATTGTGTATCACTTTTTTGATCATGTTGTTCATGGGTGATTTGTATTGGGTGGCACAAATATTTTCCTTACCAATTCATTACTTGTCAATCTACGTTCATTATCTATTGCGTTATTTGTCCATGCAAATTTTTTTATGTTGGTAAAACTAAAAGAAAATTGTTTATTCATATACGTGAGCATTTTTATTCTTTAAAAACTAAAAAAGGATCCCCCCGTTTTATCTCCCATATGATTGAATATCATGGAGGTAAAACTGAGGGTCTTAAATTTGCTGGACTCGAACGCATAGATACAACCCCAGAAGGAGTAGATCATCATCGTCATACTCACCTTCTACGCCGAGAGAAGCTTTGGAATAATTAAACTTGACGCCACTGGTCCCCTGGGGTTAAATGAACACAATGATTTTTCAGTTTTTTTGGAAGTTCACATTTTTTGTGTTTTCTCCTTCATTCTACTCTGGATGGTGGCCTGTACAGATGGTAAGATGAGGTGAGATGATCCGAGCCTGCAGGAATTGCTCTGCGAGCTCTGATTTCCTAAACGAAGCTGACCAAATTCAACAATGGTTACTGGCAAGAGGATATCAGATATGGCATATAGAGAGAGGCAAAAATCGGGCATTACATAAAGATCGTAATATATTGATTGAGAATAGTAATAATCCAACCTCTCTTCATAAACCCAAAAATAAATTAGCACCTATCATTTTTTCAACTCAGTACAGTCACGAATTTCTAAATATTTGCAGCATTTTGCATAAATACATGCCAATTATCACAAGTTACCCGGCCTTTACGGATGTATTCCCTGATGACAGACAATAGGACAAAAAATTTCACCTAGTTTGTTCTTGGACCAATCAGGTCCACAGAAGAATAAAGCAGCGTGGCTGAGACACCTGGGTTCGTATAAATGTGGACACGTCAAATGCTTATGCTGCAATATTATGTGTAATTCCACTTCTATGAAATCCTCCTCTGACGACCGTATGTATCAAATAAAACAATACATCAATTGTAATACTCCTTATGTAGTGTATGTGTTACGCCGAGCGCTCCGGGTCCCTGCTCCTCCCCGGAGCGCTCGCGGCGTTCTCCTCTATGCAGTGCCCCGGTTGGACCCGCTGGCCGGGAGCGCTGCACTGACATTCATGATGGGGATGCGATTCACATAGCGGGAAGCGCCCGCTCGCGAATCGCATCCCAAGCCACTTACCCGTCCCGGTCCCTGGCTATCATGTTCTGGCACGCGCGGCTCTGCTCTCTAAGATTTAAAGGGCCAGTGCACCAGTGATTGGTGCCTGGCCCAATCAGTCTGATTAGCTTCCACCTGCTCCCTGTCCATATTACCTCACTTCCCCTGCACTTCCTTGCCGGATCTTGTTGCCTTAGTGCCTAGAGAAAGCTACTACTGTGTTTACCGTAACTGTGTTCCTGACCTCCTGCTTTTACTATTGACTTCGAACCTTGCCGCCTGCCCCGACCTTCTACTACGTCTGACCTTGCTTCTGCCTAGTCCTTCTGTCCCACGCCTTCTCAGCAGTCAGCGAGGTTGAGCCGTTGCCGGTGGATACGACCTGGTTGCTACCGCCGCAGCAAGACCATCCCGCTTTGCGGCGGGCTCTGGTGAAAACCAGTAGCATCTCTAGAACCGGTCCACCGATACGGTCCACGCCAATCCCTCGCTGACACAGAGGATCCACATCCAGCTAGCCGAATCATAACAGTATGTTTTTACATGTCGCGAGTGTGAACTGCAGCATGTCAGATGTACCGCTAATCCACTCAAAGTACGAGTGAGGAAACATCCATCCGTCATACTGCACTTCAACTCGCAACATGTATCTATGGTATCCAGGCACTGTGCAGAGAAACATGCAGGGAGCATTGCATGGCTCTCTGTACAGGGCCTGGAAAGAATAACGATGCCAGTCAGGGGAGGGAACATTAGACAAAAGCTACTGGACCGAGAAGTCTATTAGATTTTAAAATTAGGAAGTCGTATGCCAAAAGGTCTTAATGAGAGACTGGATACCATATTACATTATTAAGGCTATAATTTAGCAATCCATATTGAATCCATAGTTTATCATTTGTTGGTTTTATTTTGATTGTATAGCTGACCCCATTCCCATTTGTTTATTCATTTTTGGATCACAAGCATGCATGATCAGAATTCATATTATGGTATAGCATAGTGTGAGCATGAAGTCTTGCTGTATTGTAATTAAGCTTCCATCTTTATATATTAAGGAGATGTATAGCAAACTTCGGGGAGGATAGGAATTCCGGCGCTGACCAAGGAGGAGATAATAGAGCCAGGTGTGTAGCGAACAGATTTAATCCAATGTGATGCGTTTCACCGCGCAAGCGCGGTGAAACGCGTCGCATTGGATTAAATCTGTTCGCTACACACCTGGCTCTATTATCTCCTCCTTGGTCAGCGCCGGAATTCCTATCCTCCTCGAAGTTTGCTATACATCTCCTTACTGTTTTTAGGAAGGCTGCAGACCAGGATCATCTTATCAAACGCAAATCCTGGTTGTGTGGGAGTGCACACAACCTGGCAGGGTGAGCCTTTACTTTTTCCCTCCCCTCCCACACACCTGTGATCCCGTTGATTCTCCACAAGGGAGCGCCTGTTTTTCTTTGTCTTACAGATCTTTATATATTGTTATTTGCGCACATCTACATCTACAATCTGGTTTGAATATGCGCATATACATTACTGTTGTATATTTGTACATTTTATAACCTTGCTTCCCTATTTTGACTCATGTGTCTGCATCACAATAAAACCAACATTTACAACCCTAGTGGTTATACGGTATCTTTTGTTATACAAAAATATTATGTCAAGATAATTTACACTGGAGTTGTTCTATGTTGATTTTCGGGCCTTACAAGCCCGTTCGCATTATGCGTCTAGTCAGACAATATGTGTTCCCTGAGTGATAAGGCAGAGGCATAAATAAGTCTCTATTCATATACAATCATTTTTTATATTATGTTATTATTGTGCTTTGCTGTCCACCTTCAAGCAATTCATGCCTATGAATTTAGACGGAACTTGTGTGTTTTTATTTTTTTGGTGATGAAGTGAACCTGTTGCAATGCCAAATAAATGGTTAAAATCTCCTCCCCTGTGTATACCTGTGTGCATGCACCTGGGATGGGAGGGATGTTGCTCCAGGGACTTGGTGGGAGGTCACACCCTCCCACCCCTATATAAGGTTTCACTCTGTCCTTGTTTGTTGTATGACTAAGGCCCTTTGATGGTCTGAAACGCGTCACCTGTGTCTACCTGGTCTTTGTGTACCTGTGGTATATATGCTATAAATAAAGAAGTACATTTTAACTGGAGCAGCACTGGACATTGGTTCTTTTCTACATTTTATATATCAACTGGTTCCAGAAAGTTAAACAGATTTTGTAAATTACTTCTATTAAAAAATCTTAATCCTTTCAGTACTTATGAACTTCTGAAGTTAAGGTTGTTCTTTTCTGTCTCGGGAAACGCACAGTTTAGAAGCAAATTCCCATAGCAAACCTCTTCTAAACTGGGCAGTTCCCGAGACAAGTGTCATCAGAGATTACTTAGACAGAAAAGAACAACCTAAACTTCAGAAGCTCATAAGTACTGAAAGGATTAAGATTTTTTAATAGAAGTAATTTACAAATCTGTTTAACTTTCTGGAGCCAGTTGATATATAAAAAAAAGTTTTTTTCTGGATAACCCCTTTAATGTATGACTCTATTCACATGATGTGTATTTTTTGTCTATAAAACCGTTACTACCTTTGGGAGGAGACGCACACACCTGGCCGGAAGAAGCGTCGGCTGACGTGAAACTAGTTGCCACTCCTCCTGTGTGCCCCTGCGTCTCTAGAGCGGCTGCTCTCACTCCCCGCTCCAGGGAATTGATTGTTCCCATGTACGCTGCTCCACTTGCTTCTTGGAATAAAGAGCCTATGTTTCGGGATCGTCATTGTGGTGAGTGCGATTCTTTTCACTTCTACTGCCTCTGAAGTTTTCTACCTTACGTACCAGGACAATTGTACCGAAGCCGCACCGCCCATCACCCCTCTTAGAGCAGCAGGTGTTATACTGATAGACTATCCATCCAACGGCATCGGTTGTATGCGTAGCACTGCCTGTTGGCCACTTTCTTCTTCTGTTTATGTGTCAATGTTAAAATTAGGTTTGTGCAATGTGTTAGGCTAATTTATCTGAACTTCAGGAGTGCAGTAAAAATACAGTGATCCCTCAACTTACAATGGCCTCAACATACAATAGTTTCAACATACAATGGTCTTTTCTGGACCATTGTAACTTGAAACCAGACTCAACATACAATGGTACAGACAGTCCAGATATGCGAAACATGTCACAACTGGAGGAACTGACCAATCAGAATGGGCATTTTACTGGTAAATCACCTCTATTACTGAAGTACAAGCACTGAATGGCTGTCTGGTAGCGCCCCCTACAGTACAGGGAGGAACTACAAGTTCTGTACTACTCCTTACCTGTGCCAGGGTTAGCTGCTCCTTTGGACACCAGGTGAGGGCGGCTCCATTTGGGACACTGTGTGTTCTGTATAGGACCCTGAAGAAGCTCCTGTTCTCTACATAAACCATTGTTTCCCAACCAGGGTGCCTCCAGCTGTTGCAAAACTACAACTCCCAGCATGCCCGGACAGCCAACGGCTGTCCGGGCATGCTGGGAGTTGTAGTTTTGCAATAGCTGGAGGCACCCTTGTTGGGAAACACTGACATAGACAGTGATTTACAGCTTCCAGCAGCTATTTCTTACTTTTATATGGAAGGATTTGCTTTATCTGTATTAGTTATCTACTTATTTTTCTTTAATCCTCACTTTTTCCTATTTTTGGATGACATTTTGGTGGCTTCAGAACCAATTACCAGGTTTCCATGGAGTAATGGTCTCAACATACAATGGTTTCAACATACAATGGTCGTCCTGGAACCAATTAATATTGTAACGTGAGGGACCACTGTACCCTAATGCATCAGGGATCAAGATGCCGCTGGCTATATCATGATGGTAAACATGATGAGTATACTCGGACAACTGTGACCCTAATTCTGTTACTGAAGTATAATGTTTTACCATTTAAAAAAGGACCTGTGGCCAACCTCCCAAAAAATTAGATTAGAGTTTATAATTTGGCTGACAATTCAAGGAATCAGTCAGATGGGCATGAACTTAATTTAAATAATGGGAGGGACTTTCAGATGATGGGTGGGGTTATACGGTCAGAGGGTGTGTATCAGACAATATTAAACACCCAACCCCCTAAATGTATAATCCTGCTCATCACTTGATTTTCACTCCTGTTATTAAAATTCATTTCACGCCCATCTGACTGATTCCCTGAATTGCCTGAATCCCAGGAACATGGGGTCCGATCAAGAAACTGTAAAATGGTGTCTGGTCAGGATACTAAGCTATTCAATGTCAGTAACATATCAATTTTGGGGGGTTAGCAACAGCTCCTCTTAACCCCTTAAGGACCCGGGCTTTTTCCATTTTTTCATTTTCAATTTTTCCTCCTTAACTTTAAAAAATCATAACTCTTTAAAATTTTCACCTAAAATTCAATATGATGGCTTATTTTTTGCGTCACTAATTCTACTTTGTAATGACATTAGTCATTTTACCCAAAAATCTACGGTGAAACGGGAAAAAAAATCAATGTGCGACAAAATTGATGAAAAAACACTATTTTGTAAGTTTTGGGGGGCTTCCGTTTTTACGCAGTACATTTTTCGGCAAAAATGATACCATATCTTTATTCTGTAGGTCCATACGGTTAAAATGATACCCTACGTGTATAGGTTTGATTTTGTATCACTTCAGAAAAAAATCATGAATACATGCAGGAAAATTTATATGTTTAAAATGGTAATCTTCTGACCCCTATAACTTTTTTATTTTTATGTGTTCAGGGCACTATGAGGGCTCATTTTTTGCACCGTGATCTGAAGTTTTTAGCGGTACCATTTTTGTTCTGATCAGACTTTTTGATCACTTTTTATTCACTTTGGAATTTTTTTGCGCGTACGCGTGCGGTTTAAAAAGCGATATATTTTTATAATTCGGACATTTCCACACGTGGCGATACCACATATGTTTATGTTTATTTTTATTTACACTGTGTTTTTTTTTATTCTTGGAAATGCCGGGTGATTCAAACTTTTATTAGGGGAAGGGATAATTGAAAGGGTTAATGATTTTTTTACACTTTTTTAATGCAATATTATAGCTCCTAGAGTGGGCTATAACATTGCATTAACTGATCTTTTACACTGATTGATCCATCTCCATAGGAATGGATCATTCAGTGTTTTCGGCGATTGAATGCTCAAGCCTGGATCTCAGGCTTGAAGCATTCAATCGGCGATCGGACTGCAGGAAGGAAGGTAAGAAGACCTCCTCCTGTGCTACAGCTGTTCGGGATGCAGCGATTCTAAACTAACTCAGATTATCTTCCCTAACTACTCCTAACACCCCTCCTGCCCTTTAAATTTTTTCCAAGCTTTAAAAAGCTGTGTATCTGTTACGCCTAGCGCTCCGGGTCCCCGCTCCTCCCCGGAGCGCTTACGGCGTCTCTCTCTCCGCAGCGCCCCGGTCGGTCCCGCTGACCGGGAGCGCTGCACTGTCATGGCCGTCGGGGATGCGATTCGCACAGCGGGACGCGCCCGCTCGCGAATCGCATCCCAGGTCACTTACCCGTCCCGGTCCCCTGCTGTCATGTGCTGGCGCGCGCGGCTCCGCTCTCTAGGGCGCGCGCGCGCCAGCTCCCTGAGACTTAAAGGGCCAGTGCACCAATGATTGGTGCCTGGCCCAATTAGCTTAATTGGCTTCCACCTGCTCCCAGACTATATCTGATCACTGCCCCTGCACTCCCCTGCCGGATCTTATTGCCTTAGAGCCTAGTGAAAGCGTTACTGTGTTGTCCATACTGTGTACTTGACCTCCTGCTATTGCCTTATTGACTACGATTCTTGCTGCCTGCCCCGACCTTCTGCTACGTCCGACCTTGCTTTTGTCTACTCCCTTGTACCGCGCCTATCTTCAGCAGTCAGAGAGGTTGAGCCGTTGCTAGTGGATACGACCTGGTCACTACCGCCGCAGCAAGACCATCCCGCTTTGCGGCGGGCTCTGGTGAACACCAGTAGTGACTTAGAACCGGTCCACTAGCACGGTCCACGCCAATCCCTCTCTGGCACAGAGGATCCACCTCCTGCCAGCCGGCATCGTGACAGTAGATCCGGCCATGGATCCCGCTGAGGTTCCCCTGCCAGTTGCCTCTGACCTCACTACGCTGGTCGCCCAGCAAGCTCGACAGATCGCCCAACAAGAGCACCAGCTGTCGTACTTGACCACCATGACTCAGCAACTTCAGTCGCAGCTACAGCAGCTTCAGTCTCAGCTACAGCAATTTCAGTCACAGCTACAGCAGCAACAACCTTCTCCTCCGCCAGCTCCTGCACCTCTTCCGCAGCGAGTGGCCACTCCTCGCCTCCGCTTGTCCCTGCCGGACAAATTTGATGGGGACTCTAAGTTTTGCCGTGGCTTTCTTTCACAATGTTCCCTGCACTTGGAGATGATGTCGGACCAGTTTCCTACTGAAAGGTCTAAGGTGGCTTTCGTAGTCAGTCTTCTGTCTGGGAAAGCTCTGTCATGGGCCACACCGCTCTGGGACCGCGATGACCCCGTCACTGCCTCTGTACACTCCTTCTTCTCGGAAATTCGAAGTGTCTTTGAGGAACCTGCCCGAGCCTCTTCTGCTGAGACTGCCCTGCTGAACCTGGTCCAGGGTAATTCTTCCGTTGGCGAGTACGCCATACAATTCTGTACTCTTGCTTCAGAACTATCCTGGAATAATGAGGCCCTCTGCGCGACCTTTAAAAAAGGCCTATCCAGCAACATTAAAGATGTTCTGGCCGCACGAGAAATTCCTGCTAACCTGCATGAACTCATTCATCTAGCCACTCGCATTGACATGCGTTTTTCTGAGAGACATCAAGAGCTCCGCCAGGAAAAAGACTTAGATCTCTGGGCACCTCTCCCACAGTCTCCGTTGCAATCTACGCCTAGGCCTCCCGCCGAGGAGGCCATGCAAGTGGATCGGTCTCGCCTGACCCAGGAGGAGAGGAATCGCCGTAGGGAAGAAAATCTTTGTCTGTACTGTGCCAGTACCGAACATTTCTTTGTGGATTGCCCTATCCGTCCTCCACGTCTGGGAAACGCACGCTCGCACCCAGCTCTCGTGGGTGTGGCGTCTCTTGATTCAAAGTCGGCTTCTCCACGTCTCACGGTGCCCGTGCGGATTTCTCCTTCAGCCAACTCCTCCCTCTCAACCGTGGCCTGCTTGGACTCTGGTGCCTCTGGGAATTTTATTCGGGATTCCTTGGTGAATAAATTCCGCATCCCGGTGACCCGTCTCGTCAAGCCACTCTACATTTCCGCGGTCAACGGAGTCAGGTTGGATTGCACCGTGCGTTACCGCACGGAGCCCCTCCTAATGTGCATCGGACCTCATCACGAAAAAATTGAGTTTTTGGTCCTCTCCAATTGCACTTCCGAAATTCTCCTTGGACTACCCTGGCTTCAACACCATTCCCCAACCCTGGATTGGTCCACAGGGGAGATCAAGAGCTGGGGTACCTCTTGTTTCAAGGACTGCCTTAAACCGGTTCCCAGTACTCCCTGCCGTGACCCTGTGGTTCCCCCTGTATCCGGTCTCCCTAAGGTCTTTATGGACTCTGCCTGCCATAAGAAGTGCCTCTCCCCCCCTCCCAGTCCAGTCAGGCAAGCCTCGGTGCCTCCTCATGGCCCCCGTCCTGGTGTCACACTGCCCCGTGCCAGGCCTCGCCCTCTGCCCTCCCTCCCCATTCCCACTCCTGCTGTACTGCCTGCCGTTGAGGAAACCCTCCATTCTTTCCCGGTGTCCTCATCCCAGGGGAGGCAGTTACCGGACAAAGAGAAGGGGAGACCTAAGGGGGGGGGGGTACTGTTACGCCTAGCGCTCCGGGTCCCCGCTCCTCCCCGGAGCGCTTACGGCGTCTCTCTCTCCGCAGCGCCCCGGTCGGTCCCGCTGACCGGGAGCGCTGCACTGTCATGGCCGTCGGGGATGCGATTCGCACAGCGGGACGCGCCCGCTCGCGAATCGCATCCCAGGTCACTTACCCGTCCCGGTCCCCTGCTGTCATGTGCTGGCGCGCGCGGCTCCGCTCTCTAGGGCTTCCACCTGCTCCCAGACTATATCTGATCACTGCCCCTGCACTCCCCTGCCGGATCTTGTTGCCTTAGAGCCTAGTGAAAGCGTTACTGTGTTGTCCATACTGTGTACTTGACCTCCTGCTATTGCCTTATTGACTACGATTCTTGCTGCCTGCCCCGACCTTCTGCTACGTCCGACCTTGCTTTTGTCTACTCCCTTGTACCGCGCCTATCTTCAGCAGTCAGAGAGGTTGAGCCGTTGCTAGTGGATACGACCTGGTCACTACCGCCGCAGCAAGACCATCCCGCTTTGCGGCGGGCTCTGGTGAACACCAGTAGTGACTTAGAACCGGTCCACTAGCACGGTCCACGCCAATCCCTCTCTGGCACAGAGGATCCACCTCCTGCCAGCCGGCATCGTGACAGTATCATACCTTTTCCCTTACTCACATTGTGCTAGCTCCCGGCAGGAGAAAGTGGGCGTTCCCCAGAAGGTACGATGTCACTGAAGCCTGCGAGAGCTGTGCCTCGCCGCGCCCCGCACCCACTTCCTGAGTTTGGACTTCCGCATGTCCAGGTGGAGACCAAACTAACTGTTTAACTTGTGCAGAGAACAGAACAGAGCCGCCTAGTGGGCATTTTTTCAATCACATTAAAAACATATAAAAGTTGAGAATTTTAACAGCATGTAAATAGGAAAGTGCCTTATAATTACATAAGAAACAATATATTAAAAGTTTAGTTTGGTGACAGATACTCTTTAAATACTTTAAATACAACTGCACCCCTGACTCTTGTTTACTTTAATAATTAATTTAATGAATTCCATTTGAAATGGAATGAAATTGCTTTTATATAGGCCATCAGTTCCCTTTAGTTAAAAATGTATAAAATTTAAATAAGATATCCTGCAGGGCCCTGGCCCCGCGATCTCCTGGCTCCGCCCTGGCTCTGCTTTTCTAATGTGTGTGTTGTACCAAGCACTGAAGCTAGTTGAAACACGCCCCCTCTATTCATCTCTATTGGAGAGGCGGAGACACAGCATTTGTGTGTCTCCGCCTGTTTCATAGAGATGAATGGAGGAGGTTTGTTTCCACCAGCTTCCATGCTGGGTGCGACATGTCATTACAGGAGTAGAGGCCGGGGCCAAGCCGGAGCCCTGTACGGGAGATCGCGGGTGAGTCTTAGCAATCTGAACCCCCATGATCAGACACTTATCCCCACCTGCAGGTTAGGGGATAAGTGTCTGATCAAAGGGGTTCAGATTGCTAAGACCCACCCACGTTTTTTTACACCAGATATCCTCTTTAAAGTATGTTTAAGTATCTTCACTCCTCTATTCATTTTCAGGCCCCTAAATTGCAGTTTGCAGTCTGGGAAGTGTGTGTTTATGATTCTACGCTCTCTCTACACTTGTACACGGTCTATGTGATTTTACCTTACATACTACCTTTGTGTGCTTTCCTCTCTATTCACAGCCTGTGTGAGCTGCCCTCCATGTGTGCTCTCCCAACTATCCACACTGTTGCCTCCTGTGTACAACTTGCTCACTGCTGCTATCTCACTGAGAGAATGGAGAGGGAGAGCAAAGAGAGCCAGAAGCAAAATAGTAGGACATTTAAAAAAAAAAAAAAAAAAAAAAAAGGACCATTTAGAAAGTTTCTTAATTTAGCATTCTGGAAACAAATGAATAATAAAAAGAAATTTGGTGCATTTCATTTGCCCATAGTCATTAAATTAAAGGGGTACTCCGGCGCTAATACATCTTTATTTATGGAACGGTCTACCTCAGGAACTGGTCACACAGGAACAATTAACAGCTTTAAAACAGGGTTAGATACATTCCTGGAACAAAATAACATTAATGCTTATGCAGAATTATTAAACGACATCCCTTTCCCTTATCCCCTTACACCCTTCCCTTCAATCCCCTGGTTGGACTTGATGGACGTATGTCTTTTTTCAACCATACTAACTATGTAACTATGTAATTATCCCCTATCCAAAGGACACAGCTGTCATGCCCCCTCCCATAGGCTTGCATTGAGGGGGCGGAGAGTGACTTCACACGGGGGCGGAGCCGTGACATCACAATGCTCCGTCCCCGTGATCGCCAGTAATCAGACCCGGAGCGAACATGCTCCGGGGACTGATTGTAACGGGGTGCTGCGTGCAAAATCACGGGGGCCCCCTGCGGCAGAAACCCCACGATCAGGCATCTTATCCCCTATCCTTTGGATAGGGGATAAGATGTCTTAGCGCTGGAGTAACCCTTTAATAAATAACTATTGTTAATATTAGGCAGAAAATGTTATAAAATAAAGAAATAACCATGAAATAAAAAATAATATCACAATTACGTACATGATTCTTTTGAATGTTGCAGACAATCCTTGGCCTCAGAATATACAGGAGCAAGGTTAATATGTTTTTTTTTATTTTTTTATATTGTTACCTATTGGGGCTACTAATTACTACCTAAGGAGGCTACTGATTACTACCTAGGGGGGGGGGCAACTACTATTAATACCTAAGGAGGCTACTGATTACTACCTAGGGGGGCAACTACTATTAATACCTAAGGTGGCTACTACGATTAATACCTAGGGGGGGGGGGGCAACTACTATTAATACCCAAGGAGGCTACTGATTACTACCTGGGGGGGGCAACTACTATTAATACCCAAGGAGGCTACTGATTACTACCTAGGGGGGGGGGGGCAACTACTATTAATACCTAAGGAGGCTACTGATTACTACCTAGGGGGGGGGGGCAACTACTATTAATACCTAAGGAGGCTACTGATTACTACCTAGGGGGGGGGGGCAACTACTATTAATACCTAAGGAGGCTACTGATTACTACCTAGGGGGGCAACTACTATTAATACCTAAGGAGGCTACTGATTACTACCTAGGGGGGGGGCAACTACTATTAATACCTAAGGAGGCTACTGATTACTACCTGGGGGGGGGGGGGGGGGCAACTACTATTAATACCTAAGGTGGCTACTACGATTAATACCTAAGGGGATTGTTGCCTATTACTACCTGAGGGGGCTACTGATTACTACCTAACAGGGCTTCTGATACTACTACCTAAGGGGTGCTGCTGGCTATTACTACCTATGGAGGCTACTGATTACTACCTATGGGGGCTACTGATTACTACCTAAGGGGCTGCTGGCTGTTACTAGTTAAGGGGGCTGCTGATTACTACCTGATGGGGCTGCTGATTACTACCTAAGGAGGCTACTGCTGTTAATACCTAAGGGGGCTGCTTCTATTACTACCTAAAAGGGGCTGCCACTACTATTACCTAAAGGGGACTGCTGCTAACACCTACCCAAAGGGGGGCTGCTACTACTACCTAAAGGTGGGGGGGCTACTAATCTGTATATGGGGGGCTGAAACTACATACAGGGGGTCCTTCCTACAGGGAGTAATCCCTACATATAGGGGGCTGCTACTGCATACAGGGAGCAACTATCTACAGGGGGCAGCTATCTACACGGGGACCAACCTACTTCCTCCTTCCTTCCCCATTGAACTAAAGGGCTCTTGATTTTCTTGTCCTGTGGTTTAAATTTTTTTTATTGATGATTGGGAACATAGCAAGATAGCGGGCAGGCCTTGGGCTGTGTAAGGGTCCCACATGTACGATGTGTACATTATGTAGCATATATATTTTATACAGTAGATACTTAATATTCTGTATGGATCTGCAGTATCAATGTGAAAAATAATTTCTTTCCTTGTTTTATTTGACATACTCTGATATTTTGTAGTACTGTACACAATTGGGCCTCATAAAATATGATTCACATTTCACCCCCCTTTATATAGTGAATTTTTATTTACTTTTAAACCATGTGCATAAAAGGGGTTCCACATGTTTTGAAACATTGGCGCATAAAAATGTGCCAAAATGCGCAAACATTTTTTAACCTTTTTGTTGAAAAATCACAACCTGAAAAAAGACGCCAAAAAAAGGAAAACCACACCTATATTTAGGAAAATAAGCAGAAAATGGCGGATTGGTCAGAAAATTTAAGGGGTACTCCGGTGGAAAACAATTTGTTTCAAATGAACTGGTGCAAGAAAGTTAAACATATTTGTAAATGAAGTAGAAGATGAGGGAGTAGAAGTAGAAGATGATTCAACACGTGCACGGCCAGACTCTATACGCAAGGCAGAAGTCAAGGAAAGGTGGAGCCAGCACTGAATAAAAGGTACTTCTCTATTGTAATCCAAGTTAAAAATCCATGGAAGGCAAAGGTAAAATGAGCACAAGGACAAAAGTACAACGATGCATAGTTTGAACAACTCAAAACACCAACGCGTTTCATGCCATTTGGCCCTTAGTCATGGCATACATGTTGTCTCTCCAACACACTCTTTTATACTAAGAAGGTCTAGGAGCTCACCTCCAACAAGGGGGGGGG